>NC_135226.1:8327810-8668958 GCF_052324685.1 Brachyhypopomus gauderio
TTGTTAATAACAATACACTGCACAACGCTTGAATATTTTCAGCAAGTACTGTTCCATCACAAGCCTTAAGTTTAAGGCATAACAGGTGACATTCACGAAGATGAGCCCGATCTCGTTTTACTTTGTGTGGGCGCTACCTGAGCACGGTGTAGTACCTAAGCGTTCAGGTTCTAGTCGCAACGATTCTGTTTACATGCAACCTGGATGTACCCGAGGACCTGGCTGACCCCGTTCACACCTGGAGATGTAGATGGTGGAGAAGGTCGGTGGAGTCTCGTTCATCCTCGGTGCTGTGCAGACGACCTTCATGTCTGGAGTTCAGAGAGCGGGGGCAGGGCTGAGAGCCTGGTGCCCTCCTCCACTTCACGCCTGCTGGGTGGGCTGGGGTTCTGTGTGCAACCACTTACACGGGCAAAATTGGTTTGGCCTGTCTACACGGCTCTGGCATCGACATGGGGATGACAACATAGGATTCTGATGGAATTGAGGGTGACACTGGAAATGTTCTCAGACACGAAGGGCAGGATTAAATGCCTGTGCTTCACACCCAAGACACAGCATGGATTCTCCTTTCTCCTCCTCCCCCTCCAACTATCTCCCAACGCATGCTTTAGCTGAAATTTGAAAGAAGTTTTTATTTTTCCTCATAATTTCTTATTTGGGCCAGGAAGCAGGAAAGGTCTTTGGAGTTTGACAGCGGTGTGTTTGTGGTGTGTGTACAGTACGTGGCCTTGGAACCATGCTCAATAACCAAGCAGAGGAGTGAAAGGGAAGTTGGCATGGCAACAGCCACTAATGAAACCACTGTGTGAACAGAAGTGCATTTTTTTGTAAATCTGGCTGTGACAAGGAGGGGAGATACTTGTAGGTTGTTTTCATGAAATGCGAAGGCACTGAAATTTGTATTAAAAATTGGTCAAAGCAGAATCAAGTATTCCACAGTGTGGAATTGATATCAGCTCTGATTTATCTCTCTGAACTAATGGAGCATGTACTGTTCTCCTTCCAAACACTACTGCCTGACCTCTGGTTACAGCAGTCAACAGTCAACCACAATAAGTGTCAAAAATGCATCGCAAATGAAGCATTTGACAAGGATATCTTTAGAATTCTGTATGTGTACAGTAGTACAGAGTTTAAAAGCCTTATTTATATATGACTCATAACGCAAATGCTAGAATAAAAAAGGCAGAGGAGATAAATACCAATGTAGCAGCATGAAGTAGACTTGTGAAACACCTCCAGAACTTAAGTGCAGACACAAAGCACAAAGACTGTAAACATCTAGTCAAGAACACTGATGGACAGAGAACAGCAGCAAACATCCTCACAAACCCGCAGAGGACGGATCCAAGCTCCGATTCTGCTCTGGTTCCTCTGGGTGGTTCTCATTAATTTCTGAAATATGAAACACAGACAGCCACATACCTCTTATTTAGATGATATTAACCACAGAGCACTTAACAGCTCTCATCAGTGTGTGCTAGTTTTAATGAAGGGAGCTGAGTGTGAATCATAGAAAATTAAAGATTGGCAATATTAGAGAAGATTTAAAAAGTGAAAATTGCTGTAGGCCATTGACATTTTATTGCCCTTTATTGTTCTAAGCTTGTGTATAAACACTCTTTGATCAAGGGATGATGCCTACCTGAATGAGATCATAATCTAAATAGCTTTTGGTGCCAAGAAAGTAATCACACAGAGAGGAAATCAAATTGGGTTTGATTTGGGTTTACTTTTAATTATTGTTCAAAGGGCCTCGGATATGCAGGCTGATTTCCTTAATCCTTTTTAAACAAGCAATTATCACACCCAGCAATATTCTCATAAAACACGGAGTCTCTCGAAATGAGTTCGTCCGCATGGCATTCTTAATGTGTATATCTCAATGAGCAATAAGGCCCAGATATTCCATGGGTGCACACCCGAGGTCTCTCTTTCTCCCCCTTTTAATTATCCCGCTTATTTATTAGACGTATTGACATATAAAACACTGAGAGTATAGCCTGGATGTTTGCTAGTTTTACTTCTTTAGTTTCCATTATGTTCTATGGCAGTAATGATTGGGAGATGTAATTAGTTTTTTATCTAATTATTATTATTGATTCATGTAAAATGTGGAGAAGTAAGAGGGGATAATCGTAAGGTGTGTTTTACACTGCTTCCTCGGGGTGTGTTGCATAGGTCGTATATCAAAGGCAAATAATGTTCTAAATACAGTATGTATAGGCAATGTAAATATGATTTGCTTGAAAAATATAAACGTATCTTTATATATTCATATAGCTATTTTCATTAAGTTGTATTTGTAGATCACAGGGCTTTACTTTTTCTTATAAGACATCCGGTCTAAAATATGTTTCTGTGGATATAATTGTACAAGATTTCAACGCTGAAATATTATCTCACTAGATTGCATTAGGCAGTTAGCAAAAGATGTATGTCTGTATGTGGAATGTTTCTCTAAAGTTCAAAAGGCACGTTCATTTCTATTTTTGAGTGCGCTCCCTACAGGTCAAGCAGAATGTAACAGAAGAGAAAGCTTTAGGTGTGACTGAAATGGTGCCACATTTTGACAACCCTTCACACTTCATATTCATAGTCACTCTCATATTCTGGCACATTGCCTAATTATATACGTTAAGCTTTTTACAGTTTTCATTTTTCTGCAGATTTAATAAATCGTGTTAATCAGTTCACCTTAAATCTTTCCTTTTGATTTTGGTGAGTCAAACATGTACTTTTTCAGACATCAGTGTGGCATAATCTGTGAATCAGTTAACCACATCACAGTCAAAGAGATCTGCTGGTTTTGTACAGCATTTACATCAATGCTAAATAATCAACCTGAACTGAAGTGCCATTTTACCAAACTAATAATTCTGTCCAATCAGTAGCCAATGCAGTGGGAGTGGAGCACAGAACTCAGCCATCTAAGTGGTCAGATATTTACATCTATCAGCAAGGCTGTGCACAGACTGGCCATGTCACAGCAGTGAGCAGCATGCATTAGGAACACTGGTCTGAAATTAATTTGACTAGAAGAATTATTTGTAGTGACAAGCTGGATCTGATTGAACTTGGCGTAAGAACTGGATAAGAGGGTTATGAAAACATACACAATACAAATGAGAAGCTAGGCACCCTATGGAGTTATTATTACTGCAAGACATATGGCTCGTGATTTATAGTGATCTAGAGTGGAAAATTATTGATTGGGTACAGGAAAGGTTATACACCCGTTCACGCTCTCGTGCTGATATGCTGCCATGTTTATATCAAAGCAGACTGCAAACTTTGATCAATTATGAAAAGCAATGGCGAAAAACAGAGGAGGCAGAGAGAAGCACAGGCTCGACTTGATGAGACACTTCTGAGGGCTTCTGCGATTTAATTGGCAGCTGCTGTATCCTGACTGGATTGAGCAGGATCACCATAACCAAATGCATGCCTTATTCATACAGCGAGCACTGTGATCTCAACGCAAAGGCCTGTATTGCAATCTTGGTGTGATTGGCGTGACTGTCAGCATGTTTTCGGTGCTCACACAGTTCACAGGATCCTGGGCAAAAAAAAGTACACAATTTCATAAAGGTGTTGATATTGCATTGTATCTGTATAATATTAAATCTCGTGAATAACTATACGTATTGTAAATCAATAAAAAGTAATCAGAATTGGTAAAAGTATTTTAAGTTAATGGATATACTCCTATTCAAGATCAAGGCCCAGGCAAATGTTCTAAGAGACTATGCAGACTATGCAGTGCTTGTGCGACGGACATTGTGAAGCTTTTTTTTTTTTTTTTTTTTTTTTTTTTTTTTGCTGTTTCTGTTTTGCTGCTGAAATAGAAAGACTCATCATTATATCCACCAGTGGCCTTCCTACACTTGAGATGCCTCTGGAATTAGTCCCATTCACATATTTAATTGCCTCCTTATTCTTAGACTTAACTAATACTTGTCAACATTACCATCAGGCAGTACAAATAGGTGCTGTCACCATTTCCTTTGTGTATATAGTTTCCAGCCAGATCGTTTGCAGCCAGATCACGGTGATCTATGTCTTTCAGGGGGGCCTTGGGCCCTCTTGGCACTGGCCTGTCTGATACTGCAGACTGAATAAAACATCGCTGCCCCCTGGGGGAGGGTTGCAGGAATGCGAGGGGAATGGTGGGCTTTGATTTGCTTATTTGTTTCACTTTCTGCTTCTGGTTATTTTGCTTTACAGAATCCACAAAGCGGGGTTCATTGTTCAGGCTGTCATGTTTGTCCTTGTGCTCGGAGGTTGGTGCTTGTGTACATGACAATCAGTAGTTTGATATCTCTTTCATCAGCAAGAGATCAAACTGATATTGATCATTATTGTTATTTTATTGTTATTGTTCTTTTTTGAGTGGTCCGTATCTATTTACAATAACAGTTCATCAGCTCCAAGAATATACATATTCTATAAATATATTCCGTGTAGATATATACAAAAAAAATGAACTAGACCCTGGTTTCAGTACAAACCGTCCAAGTGCATCAATAATGTGGTTATGCCTTAGTGTATTTCTGTACTAATGTAACAACACCTTGGTCAGTATGGTTTATCTCTCTCCCTCCCTCTTTCTCCCCCTTGCTCCCGCTCTCTCTTTCCCTACCTCTTTCTCCCTCTCTCTCCAACACCCCCTCCTCCGTCTGTTTCTGTCTCAGTGTGACCCAGGGGAAGCCACCAAGCTCCTGTACGACCTCCTCTACACAGACCCAATAAAGATTGTGCTGATGCCCGGCTGCAGTTCTGTGTCTACCCTGGTGGCAGAAGCTGCTCGCATGTGGAATCTCATTGTGGTGTGTCTTTCTTTCACCACGCTCCCTCTATCCAGGCCCACATTAAACCACATCAAAAGTGTTACAGTAAATGACACCGTGGGCAACTTTCCCAGACAAAAATGAATCCTAAACTAGACTTAAAAGGAGTTTCAGTGGTGAGTCACCACTGGCACTACAAATTTGTTTATGTCTAGGAAACCACCCGTCAGTTTGTGTGTTTTTGTGCCTAGAGAACCAACCTTGGGTTGATCGTTATCGTTGGCTCTGTTTGTCTGCAGTGTATTCCGCATCTGTTATAGGACAGAAATATATTATATATGGATATTGTACAGCATGATCCTTTTCTGATTTAGCTGTGGAATAATACTCCTCCCAGAATGCAAGGCTGTGATTAATAGCATTTGTCGGCCGAGCAATGTGGGACGCAGGGATCCGAGAAGCTGATCAGAAGCTAATTTCTGTTTGTTCACTCCGCGTTTGAAAATGCGGACGGGAAGAAAAGATCAAGGGAGAGAAAGAGAACATGTAGAGATAATTACAGATTAAACTGGAGGGAAGAGGAAAACACCGAAAAATCTGTCGCTCTGAAAATTAGATTAACGGATTGTTAGTTTATCTTTTTTTGCCTGTTGTCAACAGTGAAAATTTGCATTAGCAAGTCATTCCTGAAACCTTTTTCGTATCCAACTGCTGCTTTTGAAATTTCTCATCAACTGATCGCGCCTTTGCAGACCCACAGGAGGCGTTGTGTACATTCTTTACTGACACATTTCTCTTCGGCCCTATCTGCTATAGCAGAGCCAGTTATCATGTTACTGCATGATTAGCAGTAAAAGTCAGCCTGATGTATTATTCAAAAAACCGACAGCAGTTTTTCAGTTTCGCTGCTTTTACACAAGCTTCTAAAATTCAGTTGTTACGTTTCCCTGTGGAATAGCATTAATGTCAAAGTGACATGCTGTGCCAAACACTATAGAGCTGAAAGCCAGGAGTAGATGAAGTGGCAGAGTGAATTATTTATTGTGGCATGTGAAACATCTGGTTGCACTGTCAACATTGACCTCACTTTACATCTTTCTGAAACGTGCTCACTTGTTAAAGTCAGATTCTGAGCCAGGAACGTGTGCCGTTCCTCTTGCAAATAAATGCAATGCATCCCAGTAAAAAAAACAAAACATCACGCTGAATTTTTTGGACAGTGGCGTAGCCCAGATCTGCTCGGCTAGCACCGTTACCTCTGGACATCACCCGATGTCTCTATATCCTTCTTCTCTGCAGTTCTCGTACGGGTCCAGCTCCCCGGCCCTGTCCAACCGGCAACGGTTCCCCACTTTCTTCCGCACGCACCCCTCGGCCACGTTGCACAACCCCACCCGCGTGCACCTCTTCAAGATGTGGAACTGGACCAAGATCGCCACCATCCAGCAGACGACGGAAGTCTTTACTTCGGTCAGTCTTTTTTAGATTTCACCCTGGGCAGATAATTTCTCTTTTAAATATTTCTAAAGTGTTTCAAAAATGTTGCACTGTTCTGTTGAACTTTTATGTTCATGCATTTCCCAGACCTGTCATCTTCCATCTGAAACACACCAATAAGAAATGTAGCTCTTTATACTGTCTATATGTTTTGGCCTTGCATATTAATAGACTGGATTTGTAATGAAATAGTGCCTGAGAAGCTAAAATGCAGTCTTGGCTGAAACTCCCCTTCTCTGAGTGAGCCATTTTGGACGTCCGGGTGTTTTAAACACATTCTCCATTTCAAGGCGTCAAAAATAGTTGGAGAGTTGACTGCTCTAGACTGTGAGTTGTCTGTGAGTTGACAGTGAGTTGACAGTGAGTTGCCTGTGAGTTGTCTCCTACCAAGCTTCACTTTTGCTTCACTGTTACTTCACGCAAAAGAGAAACAACAAAGGGTGTATAGTCTCACGTTTGTAGGTGTTACGCTTGTGTGTGATGTCTGTGGCTGTTGTCACTCAGCGTGAGGACCAAAGGTTTGTCAACGCCAGTAAAGTGAAACATTATGACACTTACAAAAAAAAATCTGTCTGAGGCCCAAACAAACGCAGTGCATCCCACTTCAAACACGGTGCCTTGTGCTGGGTGTTGGACACCAACAACAAGGCCCTTCTAAGCTTAGCAACAGAAACAGACATACCAGCCCATAGAAGACTCTAGTTGGGAGTGACCAAATAACACTTCATCGTTCATTAAGGAAATTCTAACCATAAACAGAAGAATATACTAGCTTGACCTCCAGCCAGGATGCGGCTGACTAAGCCTCTTTTGACAATCGTGGACATGTGCAGCTGCGAATGGAGCTGGATCGCTTGTCCTTCTCGATGATGCGGTTGCCAACCGCAGCTGCACGGTGGATTCTGCATGGCACACTCTTCGTTATAATGGCATATACAAGTAGAACCGTGTGGTGCTGCACTGTGAATTTAGGCTGTGCTCTTACATATTCATGGACGTATTACTCAGCATGTGTCTTACAACCTTTTCAGATGACATTATTGAGCTAAGATGAAGTGTTTTTCTCTCTCTCTAATTTACGTGAGATTTTAGCTTGGTTGACTCAACATCTCAAGGCTCTGTGTAACTCATGCTGTTTACATGACCTCTCTCTTCCTCTTTCACCTGTGGACATTTAAATTCTCTTTTTGGGTACTTTTCCCATTTCTACTTTCTCTTGCGTCACATACTTCAGTTTCTCCGCTGGATTAACATGTCCAGTACTTTCAATTCCACAGGGAGAGTGAAAGTTTGGTTGATCACCTCCTTCAGCTGAGAGATCATTGAAGTCATTTGTTAGAATATTGGTTGTGAAGAAAATTGACTGAGTCATAAATCTCCCAAGCACTTTTTCGATTTTTCGCCAAGCTAATTCTGCTTGGTAAAACCCCTCTTTTCTCTTCTCCCTTGTTTTCCATTCACTTTTTCCCTTTTCTTCTAGCACGTGGGATTCCCCCCTTTCTGTTGTTTGGTCGGTTTTTTGGTTTCATCTCCTTCGACTCTTGTTGACACTTTTGCCTCTTTCGGCTTCACACGGTTTTCCTCTTTCACTGCTTTACCACTTCCACTTCCTCTTCTTTCTGCGTGTCTCTCATTCCTCATCCATGTGACCTGTCTGTCTTTCCACACCAATGTGACCTGTCTGTCTTTCCATACCCATGTGACTCTTTTCTTCTTTTTTCTTTATCACGCCAACTAATTATCATTCTTATCTTTATACACTTATACACTCTCTCTTTCTGTCTCTCTCTCTCTGTCTCCCTCTGTTTCTCTCTCTCTCTCTCTCTCTCTCTCTCTCTCTCTCTCTCTCTCTCTCTCTCTTCCTCTCAGACACTAGATGATTTGGAGCAGAGGGTGAAGGAGGCTGGGATTGAAATAAGCGTGAGGCAGAGCTTCCTCAGTGATCCAGCCGTGGCTGTCAAAAACCTGAAGGTGCTTTGATGAAAAATTCACCACCCGCTTCGCATGCGCAGCCTGCGCTGTAAGGTCCTACTGTCGGCACGCGGTGGACTGCGTGAAGCACCGTGTGGAGTTAATCAGCACCCTTAGGATCCGGCCCCTGTTGTCAGATCAAGTGACAACTTCGCCCGTCAGATCTATGACCGGGGGCTAAGCCGACAGTAGCCGACACCTTTAAAGCAGCCTTATTTTACGTAACAGCCTTGCGAGACTTTGCACTCCTTCCCAGAGGAGTCTGAGCAGACTCACATGTCTGTAGATATATGCGTTAAACGATCAAAACCAAATCACTTTTGAAATCTTTTAAGGACTTTTGTTAAAAATTAGTAGATATGGAAAAAGATCATAAAACACTTTTTGGCACAGTTGAATTTTCTCCTAGATACACATCATTTACTGTAATATTTATCAGTGACAATGTTTATACAGGTAGGCTTGAGGAAAGACTGGATTGTGATAAGCTGTCTTACTGTTTCCATTGTTTCTGTCCAGCGTCAGGACGCCAGGATCATTGTGGGCCTCTTCTATGAGACAGAAGCGAGAAAGGTCTTCTGCGAGGCAAGCATCCCGCTCACTTTGATCATGTCGAACAAATTATGACGAGCAATGCAATTTGACCTAGGTTCACTCCACCGTGGACTTGTGCCAAGACGAGTCTGACAATATCCAGTCAGTGGTGTGGTGTTTGTGTGTCTGCATCTGCTGAGTGTAGTTGATGTTGAGTGTAGTCAGCTGCCTGTTGCAGTGTGGGGAGTACTTAAAAAAGATGGCGGCGCTTAGCTTCACATGTCTTGGAGGAAGTATGTGCCTGCTATTACCTGCATGGTTGTTAGGTGATATATGACAGGTGATGGGTGAGAATTGGCATAGCCATTGAAATTGGGAGTAAAAAAACTTAGTAAAGTGGTAAAACAGTTTCTGAGCCAACCATGGGAAAGTCTGACCAAGGAAGTGCAGGTCTGGTCCTAAAATTACTATCTTCACTCTGTACTGGAATTCCTTATTAATCCACCATTGGTGTTACTCTGCTCATTTCTGGCAGGTCTACAAGGAGAAACTCTACGGGAAAAAGTATGTGTGGTTTCTTATTGGCTGGTATGCAGATAACTGGTTCAAGATCAAAGACCCAGCCATCAACTGCAGCGAGGAAGACATGACGAAGGCTGTGGAAGGTCACGTCACTACGGAGATTGTGATGCTGAACCCAGAGATTGTCCGCGGAGCCTCCAACCTAGTGAGCAGAATGTCTCAGTGCTCATGACTGCTTTGTAACGATGTTAATGGTATCAGCGCCCAACAGCTGTACTGTATATAAAGTGAGGAATTTAGAAACACACAGCAACTATCAGTATTAAAGTTAAAACTGATCTGACTCTAATAATGTATTTGTGTAGCTCATCTGGTAGTCCAAGTACCAAAGTGATGGGTTAGATTACCAGGAAATGGACTATTTATTTATTTTGATAAACACACTATATTGTCAAAAATATTTACTCACTTTCCTTGACTCACATATGAGCTTATGTGACATCCCATATCATGTTGGTCCACCCTTTGTACCTAGAACAGCTTCAGCTCTTCTGAAAAGGCTGTCCACAAGGTTTAGGGGTGTGCTTATGGGGATTTTTGATCATTCTTCCAAAAGGGCATTTGTGAGGTCACATACTGATGTTGGATGAGAAGGTCTGGCTCTCAGTCTCTGCTCTAATTCATCTCAAAGGTGTTCTATCGGGTTGAGGTCAGGACTCTGTGCAGGCCAGTGAAGTTCATCCATAGCAGACTCTGCCATCCACGTCTTTATGGACTTTGCTTTTTGCACCACTGCACATTCATGTTGGAAGGGGCCAGCTCCAAACTATTCCCACAAAGTTAGGAGCATGGAATTGTCCAAAATGTCTTGGTATGCTAAAGCATTCAGAATTCAAAGACCAAACTTTATACTTGGCACAGTGCAGTCAGACAAGTACCGTTCTCCTGGCAACCGCCAAATCCAGACTCATACATCAGATTGCCAGATGGAGAAGCGCGATTCATCACTCCAGAGAACATGCCTCCATTGCTCTAGAGTCCACTATGGCTTGGATGCAGCTGCTCAACCATGGAAACCCATTCCATGAAGCTCTCTGAGCACTGCTATTGAGCTAATCTGAAGGCCACATGAAGTTTGGGTGTCTGTAGTGATTGACTCTGCAGAAAGTTGGCGACCTCTTCGCACTATGTGCGTCAGCATCTGCTGACCCTGCTCCGACAGTTTACGTGGCCTACCACTTCATGGCTGAGTTGCTGTAATTCCCAAACACTTCAGTTTTTTTATAATACAGCTGACAGTTGACTGTGGAATGTTTAGGAGTGAGGAAATTTCATGACTGGATTTGTTGCACAGGTGGCATACTATCTCAGTTCCACGCCGGAATTCACAGAGCTCCTGTGAGCGACCCATTCTTTCACAAATGTTTGTAAAAACAGTCTGCATAATTTGGTTGAGTGAGCAAATACTTTTGGCAATATAGTGTATGTCAGAAGCTCTGGCTTTAGTTCTTACTGTTCTTAAAACAATCCAACCCACACAAATACACATTGTAAAAACCTATTGGCTTCATGCAAAACAAAGTGAATTATAACCACGTGAAGCACACAGAACTACAGACTCTCCTACAGATTTGCCACAAAAATAAGCAAGGTCTTCTTACTTCCTAATTACCTGACATCTCTGTATTTCAAAGCATCTTATGAAGTAGGTGAGAGCAATCCTGTAAACCTGATTAGAGGGGGAGGAATGATTCACCAGCACTAGGTTATCTACAGCCTGGCTTTGGTTTTAGCCACTTCCTGTGTAACAATAACAATGACCTTCTCGTTACTTCCTTTGAACAATGAGCAATTTGTTATGACCTCCTTTGCCATGGCCTCTCGTCTCACGTCCATGCAGACATCCGAGGAGTTCATCGCCCAGCTCACGTCCCGTCTGGGTGGGAAGAACCCTGAGGAGACCGGGGGATTTCAGGAGGCTCCCCTGGCGTATGACGCCGTGTGGGCACTTGCTTTGGCACTCAACAAGACCGTCATGCCTCTTCGAGCGAAAGGGAAAAGACTCGAGGACTTCAACTACAACAACAAGGACATCACAGAAGAGATATACCGAGCACTCAACACCAGCTCCTTTGAAGGAGTATCAGTGAGTGAGAAATTCATCTCGGCAAAAAATAAAGGATAAGCAATAAACAAATGATGAACAGCAAATACCTTCAGATTCTATCAGAAACAAGTTGAAATTTTAACAGTTCCACAATAATTTCCCTAAAATGTGAAATCATGTCAAATGTGAAGATGAATGTAAAAAAAATAACTATTTAAATGTACTACTTAAATTCTTAAGGTATGTACAAAATGGTGTGTTTGTATGATTTCTTACAACTGTGTATGTGATGATCTTTTCTCATGTAAATGTGTATGCTTCTGCAACTCTTCCTCAGGGCCATGTAGTCTTTGATGCCCAGGGTTCTCGAATGGCCTGGACACTCATAGAGCAACTCCAAGGTCATGGGTCATTTTCTCAGTTCCTCAGTGAAACTGTGCTTTGAAAAGACAGCAATTATAAATAAATCCTGACCTTTAATCATGAGTACATGAAGCGTTTTGTGCCTGATTCAAGTCTCTTTCCCATTAGTTCAAACCATATACAGAAAAGTAGGATGAACTGACAGTCATATCAAATAGTAGTTTATAGTAGCTTAAATCTTGTATGTGTAGTAGTTAAAATCTCATATGCCCTTTATAGTCTTTGAGAGCTCCTCTATTTCATTTTGCAGGCGGGAGTTACAAGAAGATTGGATATTATGACAGCACCAAAGGCAATCTTTCCTGGAACCAAACTGACAAGTGGATAGGTGAGGCACATTGATTTCTTTCTTCGTCTGTCTAGACATCTGTCTCCAGCTTTGTCCGTTCCCTTCATCCTCCCTCTCACACCTCCTGTGTTTGCAGTAATTGAGGATTACTGCTATTGATTTTTGCCATCTGACAAAGAGCCGCTCCACTGTTTCACATGTCACTAGTACGTAAAGGGCCCCTAAGGCCACTGGGAGGCCCGTACAGAAAAGATAGAGTGTCCTCACATCTACAGTACATAAACTGAACATGGAACTTATTTCTTGTGTTTGGAAAATGAGTGGTAGATATACATTTTGATTTCATGGTGATGACCTTACCTGGTCTTAACACATCACTAAACCAGGATTCTAATGTTAGAGAAAAGTGATGGTTTCCTAGTTTATTTTAGTTATTCTGTTACAGTTTCTTATTCCATATTGTTTGATTGCTTTCATATAAAATTGCAATTTGAAGAGAGTAGATATTTTTATTACAGGTTTAGCATTGCTTTTGTGTTGTGTAAACACAGGACATATGTTAGACTTTTAATTCAAACTTATTTTTATTACATTGTACATCACTGATGTGACTCTGTGTGTGTGTGTGTGTGTGTGTGTGTGTGTGTGTGTGCGCGCATGTGCGTGTGCCTGTGATTAGCTACCTAAGCTGGCAAGAATGTCCATGTAATGTCACTTTCTTATTTCCAACTCAACCGTCCTGATCTTCTATGTAGTAGCTTTAAAACCACGACTGAATTGTGATCACTGCAGTGTTAAAAGCCAAGTTACTAAACACCCTCCACAGATTTTGGGAGCTGTTCAACTGCCCTGTGGCACTCTGCGAGTCAGGCTTGATTGAGGCTTCAATTCAATCCTTCATGCTGTGATCCTACTGAGTGCGTAGCTCTGTCAGAACGGCATTAGCAAAATAACACTGCTAACATCAGAGGAGAGGAAAATGCTGAACGTTTGCTCTGGCCTGATCTGGGAGTGGACAAGACGACCAATGTTAGGGCCAGTGACAACTACCAGAAGCAAAAAGAATCACTTAAAATAGAGAATTAACTCAAAATAAGATATTTGGACAGTCTTGTTTTCCCTGTATGGACCTTATATGATTGGATAACAATGTCATACCTAGACAGAAAAGGTCTCGTTGAAACATTTAATTCAACCAATCTATTGAAATATGACTTTAGACTTTTATGTGGACCTCATAGCTAGATTTACATTTACAGTGGCAGTAGTACAGAAGTATCAAACACCATCAAATACATAATCCTCATGTGAAAGTAGTGGTATGAATACTATCAGACTAAAGTCCTTGTTAGAGTGGATAAAAGACAGCAAAAGTTTTTAAAGTGCATTTTTTGGTGATAGTGACTCAGGGAAGAGTTTGAACATGTTTGAAGGTCCAGGATCCCAGCCGTCCCAGCAGGTAGTGGAGGTTCCACTATCTGGGTGCCAGGACAGAAGAGCTCTGGTACATGTCATGATGTGTTTTTAATGTACGGACTAAGCCTTCCCTCCAGCTAGACATGTTTAGGGTGTTCAAACTGCTAAACGCAGCAAAAATGTTCCAGCTGCATGTCTCTGATTTTGTCATGATTTATGAAAAGGACAGAGAAACAGACACTGAAGATTTAACGAGCCCGCCTTTCTGTATAGCACCTCTAATCTTAGCAAGCCTGCTGACACAGGCCAGTTGTTGAAACCTGCTTTTTTGCCGCGACAGCTAATTCAAACCTATTTTCCAGCCACTTGCTGCTAATTTCAGTAATCTCCGTTCAAACCGTTTGTTTACGGCTCATATTAAAGGCCCACAAAGTCACAGCCACCCACCATGGAGGTCGTCTACTTGTTTAACACGTCTGAAATGAGGTGCAATCCAATATACCCAGAAAATCCTGAAGTATTAACGCATTGCAGGTGGTTTCGTGTCTCCCATACGATTGCATCAAGTTGCAGGTCCTGTTCTAAAGCTGGCTTGCTGGTTCCTGAAAGAGTTTGGAGTGGTGAAACTAACCCGGATCAGCATGTACAGCTGAACTTTGTTCTGAACTCATTTGCAGTCTGTGTGCATGCTTGCAACATATTGCTTGCTCTCACTCTCTCTCAGCTGCCTTGCGGTAGCCCGTGACAACCACTTGAGCACGACTTTCCGTTCCAAATTGCTTTGGTGACGGTTGTGAAGCAGGATCTCCATGGCAACACCCCGTCCTGATTCTTAGATCAAGGACGAAGGAAGGTTCGGTGTGTAAATGCATCAAGTGACAGTACTCTCCAGCTCACACACACCCACATCTCGACAAGCACGCGCACGTGTTCGCTTAGCAACTGGCCTGCTCTGCCCTGGCGAGCGTCAGGATGTCACTCCGGGCCCATCTGTGCCTTGACATTATGAGAAGTATGAAAACAAACACAGACGCCATGATGCTCCACGCTGCCTGGGGCCTGGCTGCTAAGGAGGACATGTCCATTTGCACCATGACCTCGATAACGGCCGTCTCCAATCTCGCAGCCACACCACGGTTCCTCTTGTAGCGCTTTTCTCAACACACCTGCAACAAGATGCTTGTTTGGCAGGGGGTCAGTACTGCCAGCAAGCATCACATTGCAGTGCTTATCTAAGGAGGTTTGGCAGGTGCCATACTTAGTATACTGGCTTTTAGAGCCCCTGGGCAAGCAGTGTGCAGTGCACATTTACAATATATATAAAACACGAGGTGGGAATAGAGTTATTTTCAGTGAGCCTGTCTGTCAAAGGGCTTTCTGTATTTAGTCATCAGCACATTCCATATGCTTTGCTAGGTTCTTTATGTACTGGCTTATGAAACGATTCATTCGAAGCGATTCATTTTTCAAGCTGCACAGCTACTTTAAATTCCACAACTGAAAGTGCAAATGAAATGCCTTATTTAAGAGCCTCTAAACCGCACTCCTCCCGCCAGCCCTCCAGACGACTGTGTCGATGCCAAGTGACTTTATTCCCTCGATAACGAGCCTCGTCTGCACCGCGGCTGATTGCTCTGTCATTGACTCAGTGTACTGAGCTCCAATGTAATTTCTCTGCTTCTCTGAAAGTTGACGTGCCTCATCGCTGTTTGAACTTTTCAAGTTTTGGTGGTCTCGTCTATGTCTCCGTGGTCTCATCTCTCTCTGCACCTGCTCCTTCTGTTGGTGTCTATGTGTGTCATGCTCTGGTTGGGCTCCAGGGTATCACTCTGGTGTTTCCCACACCCCTAACCTGTTTCTGTCCTCTCCACAGGTGCTGGACCTCCAGCTGATCATACGAGGGTGATCGAGAAGTTTCGCTTCCTTTCCCAGAAGCTGTTTATTTCCGTGTCTGTGTTTGCTGGCCTGGGGATCTTACTGGGCATAGCATGTCTCACCTTCAACATCTACAACAGCAACGTTCGGTCAGTGATCTGCCATGTTCAGACCTTGCAGTGCAGATTGGTGCAATGTAGTTAGGCTAAGGGTGACCAACAGATCCCAGAATCAGATCCCAGAGACTCTTCTCCCTTTCCGCGGTGTGTGCTCTGTAAACAGATCAGCACCACTTAGAAAGGTGATTCCTTTGGGGCAGTTGACAGGATGGGAAATCACAGCTTTTAGCATGCCTTGTACCTGGCTAACATGATCATGAAAATCATCGAAGATCCAGGGGGTCGCAGTAGAGGAGAAATTAATATTAGTTAAAAGATCTACCATATGCTTCTGTAGAGAGGTCTTTTTTTAGTGCTTTCATTTGACTCTTAAAAATCTTTTAGCAGAGTGACATACCGAGACAAGGCACTGCACTCTGATTCATGCATCAAAATTAGCTGTTCACCATAGTTAATCTGATGTCGAGTACAGATCGTAGCATTTGGGCCTTCCTTAACTCTGGAATGAAAGCACATTTACAATCTTCAGATTCAGTATAAAAAAAAAAGTTGTGTAATTCTATGTAAATCTGTGTAATTCTCTAAGAATGCAGCTGAGAACATCGTTTTTAGTAGGCTCGTGTCCTGACAGGTACATCCAGAACTCTCAACCCTACCTGAACAACATCACGGCTGTGGGCTGCGTGCTGGCGCTGGCTGCCATCTTTCCCCTGGGAATCGACGGACAACACGTGAAGGAATCACAGTTTCCTGTGGTGTGTCAGGTAACGGAATGAACAAGGAGCACTTTTCCGTATTTCTGCCCCCCCCCCCCCCCCCCAATCCCATTGTATTTTTGTGTCTCCAAAAAACTAGTGTGCGGAGGAATGCATCTCTCTGTTCTTGGTGTTTCTCTCTCTCCCTCTCTCCTTCGTTCTCTCTCTCCTTAGTTTCGCCTGTGGTTACTGGGACTGGGTTTCAGCTTGGCCTACGGCAGCATGTTCACTAAGATTTGGTGGGTTCATACTGTCTTCACGAAGAAGGACGAGAAAAAAGACAAGAGGAAGGTAAGCACGGGTGTGATGTAAGATGTGATTTGGCTGAATTAGAAAGAATGATTTGATCAAGCAATATAATAAAATGGATGTGAGCGACATATTTTCTGCTTTGCTGAAAACATGAAGATGTGGGGAAAACATTTTGCATTCAGACATCCCTGTCCTAGCCGTAAACTAGCATAGGGACATTCACGTCACAGACTGGTCTTCTCTTCCTCTAACCATCCTACACTCTCACTCTCTGTCTTCTGCCTTCATCTTTCTCTCTTTCTCTCCCTCAGTATCTGTACAATAGTATAAGTGTATGAAAGTTTCACATTTTCCTTCACACCACTAAAACTGACACATACACACATATCCACGCATAGTTTTTTTTAGTGCTGTTCCTCTGTTCAGGGTATCCGTGATGAGTGGGTAAACTTACATCTCATATCCTAAAGTAAAGGGCTTATCATACATTGCACTGGGGAGACCCAAGACATCATCAAACGAATACCAGATTACACCAGCTATAGAACATTTATGAATATGGATGAGTATTAAAGTTAGTTGCAGAAATCCAACCTCCAGGGGTTTGATCATTCGAGCTCACGCACGGCGAATCCGTCTGACTTTCTGCTGTATTGATGTCCGTGCGCGGGGCAGTTTGCCAAAGTGCTGTGAGAATTACTTGAAGGAAGTCAGGTTCGCAGGCAGAATGTGGTGAAAATGGGACTCTCAAGTCATTTCACGCACTCCAAGTAAACAAGCTGAGAGAAATATGTGGATCAGAGCTCATGGTATGGAGGGATGGCTGTAGGGCTGTGGTAATGGAGATAAACGCTAGCTGAAATAACCCTGCATTTACTAAGATACCATTTTTGCCAGGTTCATATTTAACATATTTCAGAGCATGGCCAAATGTAGCAGTCATTTTATGAGTTGCCTTAGAAATTCTTCAGACCATTAGAAAGGGTTTATTTATCCACTTTGAAATGTTGTACTGACTATATCAAGAAATTACAGGGTGTGTTTATTTAACACGAAGCGATAGACAGGCGGACACAAACATTGAGAGGAATGAGATTTATTAAGGTCAAATCCATAAACAGTCATTATAACTGTCCAAATCCAAAATGTATAAAGATAACACATGACAGGGAACAAAACGATAAAACAAAAGTGAAGATAAGCTAATGCTACTGCACACAGGAAACTGGGTAACAGGTAACAGCGTTGTCATGACAACCTCCCCCCTACTTGTCAGTCATATCTTTGTTTACTTTCTCTATGTGCTCTTGTTTTTGTTTTGTCTTGTTGCTTCTAACTAACTGTGCCCCTTGTTAGTGTTAACTCCTGTACCTGTTTAGTTCCCTCGTTATCCCTCATTGTTTTCTGTTCATATTTGCTGGTTATTGTATGTGGCCCCTGTGTTTCCAAGCCTCTGTATTTCCTGTGTTTTCCAAGCCTCTGTTTGTATAATTTCCTCATTTTTTGTGATTGCTTTAGTTGTTACATGCCTGTCTTGGATTGACCACAAAATTTGACCACGGTCTGTCATCCACGACTCTTCTGGGTTTGTCCTTAATAAATCTCGCTCTACTCAACATCTGCCTCGCAATCACTCCACACCCAAGGCGTTACAATCATATATTAAAATTGCAGATTTATTTATAACTGTGATATAGATTTTAAAAATTGTGACCTAGGTTTGTAAAAACACTGAGATATGTAGATTTATAAAAACAGTGACTGATGTAAATTTATAAACACTGTGATGCAGATTAATAAACACTGTTATAGATGTAGATTTCTAAACACTGATGGATGTAGATTAATAAACACTGTGATGCAGATTTATAAATACATGATAGATTACGAACATGTTTGTCTTTTCCTCACAGCACTTGGAGCCCTGGAAACTCTACACCACAGTTGGCGTTCTCCTGGCTGTTGATGTGCTCTCATTAACCATCTGGCAGATCGTTGACCCCTTGCACATTACTATCGAGGTGCTTCAGTGTTACTGCAAAGATTTAAAAAAGTGTACAGACAACAACAATATCATTTGAGAAGCAAAATAAGATTTCAATCAAGGCATACATATATTGTCAAAGGCCCATTATTGAACTTTGTATGAATATGTGGTTTTACCATTACAAAGACAGTAACAGTTTAAGGTTGAGTGTGAATGCCTATAGTTTATAGTTAAGTCTAGTTGAAACAAAGTTCAGTGGTTGAAACTTATTTAGTTTTTCTCTTGTTCTTTCTCTCTCCCTCGTGCTCTCTCTGTCATACTTACTTTGTCTTCCATACTTCCCCCTTCTCTCTCTTTCACTCACTCTCCCACTCTCACTCCTCTCTCACTCTCTCTCCCACTCTCACTCCTCTCACTCACTCTTTCCCACTCATTCCTCTCACTCATTCTTTCCCACTCTCATTCCTCTCTCTCACTCTCTCTCACTCCTCTCACTCACTCTCACTCCTCTCTCACTCACTCTCTCCCACTCTCACTCCTCTCTCTCTCCCACTCACTTCTTTCTTTCACTCATTCTCTCCCACTCTCACTCACTCTCTCCCACTCTCACTCATTCTGTCCCACTCTCACTCCTCTCTCTCACTCACTCCTCTCTCTCACTCTCTCCCCTCCCTTCTCTCCCTGTCCCTCTCTGAGTAGAAGTTCACTAAAGAAGCTCCTAAAGGTGACGTTGATGAGCTGATTCAGCCTCAGTTACAGCACTGCAGTTCTAAGAAAATGAACACATGGCTTGGTATGCAACCACCATTTCCATCTTTTATCCTTATCTATGTTTTCCCCAACACACCCCTGATTCCTCACTTTTTCTTTCTCTTTTATTTGTTCCCCTTTTTCTCAGTCTTCACTCACGTTTTTCTCTCACGGGTTCTGTCAGTCTTTCTCTCATTCTGTTCATCCCATACTATGTCCTCACGGTTTCACTTCCCATAGAAGCACTACAGTGTGAGCCACTGGGGAAGTACACATTGCCAGGCAGTGGTTAACTGAGTATAAATAATTATTCTCCCACTCTCACTCCTGAGAGTGCCATATTAAATATCATTAATATAATGTTATAAATATTATTATACTCTATGTGTATTGATAATATACAGATAGCTAAAATATGAACAGTAATTATCTA
This sequence comes from Brachyhypopomus gauderio, assembly GCF_052324685.1. NCBI lineage: Eukaryota > Metazoa > Chordata > Actinopteri > Gymnotiformes > Hypopomidae > Brachyhypopomus > Brachyhypopomus gauderio. The sequence continues at coordinate 8,347,534 of NC_135226.1, forward strand.
GCCAAGGCTTTGCCATGTGTTACCTATATATTACTACTATTACTACCACTACTACTACTATTACTACTAACACTACTACTACTACTACTACTAATACCTACTAATACTATTACTACTACTACTACTACTACTACTACTACTACTACCACTACTACTACTTCCACTACTAACACTACTACTACCACTACTACTATTACTACCACTACTATTACTAGTCAAGTCAAATTTATTTATATAGAGCTTTTCACAACACACGTTGTCACAAAGCAGCTTTACAATCGTATGGGTTACTACTAACACTACTAACCAGTACTAACACTACTACTACTACTATTAATACTAACACTATTACTACTATTACTACTACCACTACTACTACTACTTCCACTACTAACAGTACTACCACTACTGCTACTCTTATTACTAACACTACTACCACTACTACTACTACTACTACTTCCACTACTAACACTACTACCACCACCACTACTACTACTACTACTACTACTACTACTACTTTTATTACTACTAACACTACTACCACTACTTCTTCCACTACTAACAGTACTACCACTACTGCTACTACTATTACTACTAACACTACTACCACTACTACTACTACTTCCACTACTAACAGTACTACCACTACTGCTACTACTATTACTACTAACACTACTACCACTACTACTACTACTACTACTTCCACTACTAACAGTACTACCACTACTGCTACTATTATTACTAACACTACTACCACCACTACTACTACTACTACTTCCACTACTAACACTACTACCACTACTACTTCCACTACTAACAGTACTTCCACTACTACTACTACTACTTTTATTACTACTAACACTACTACCACTACTACTACTACTACTACTTCCACTACTACTACTACTATTTTTATTACTACTAACACTACTACCACTACTACTTCCACTACTAACAGTACTACGACTACTGCTACTACTATTACTACTACCACTACTACTACTACTTCCACTAACAGTACTACCACTACTGCTACTACTATTATTACTAACACTACTACCACTACTACTACTACTACTACTACTACTTCCACTACTAACACTACTACCACCACTACTACTACTACTACTACTTCTATTACTACTAACACTACTACCCCTACTACCACTACTACTTCCACTACTAACAGTACTACCACTACTGCTACTACTATTACTACTAACACTACTACCACCACTACTACTACTACTTCCACTACTAACAGTACTACCACTACTGCTACTACTATTACTACTAACACTACTACCACCACTACTACTACTACTTCCACTACTAACAGTACTACCACTACTGCTACTACTATTACTACTAACACTACTACTACTACTTCCACTACTAACAGTACTACCACTACTGCTACTACTATTACTACTAACACTACTACCACTACTACTACTACTACTTCCACTACTAACACTACTACCACTACTGCTACTATTATTACTACTAACACTACTACCACTACTACTACTACTACTTCCACTACTAACAGTACTACCACTACTGCTACTACTATTACTACTAACACTACTACCACCACCACTACTACTACTTCCACTACTAACAGTACTACCACTACTGCTACTACTATTACTACTAACACTACTACTACTACTTCCACTACTAACAGTACTACCACTACTGCTACTACTATTACTACTAACACTACTACCACTACTACTACTACTACTTCCACTATTAACAGTACTACCACTACTGCTACTACTATTACTACTAACACTACTACCACTACTACTACTACTACTTCCACTACTAACACTACTACCACTACTGCTACTACTATTACTACTAACACTACTACCATGACTACTACTACTACTTCCACTACTAACACTACTACTACTATTACTACCAACACTACTACCACTACTACTACTACTACTACTTCCACTACTAACACTACTGCTAGAGACTTAAGGAGCTTAGAGCCATATTAACTAAGGACAGACTCCCTCTACAGCCTAATCTCTAAAGTAGAGGGAGGTATGAACATGCCTGTATATTAACTCATTACATGTCAGGTGGTGCCAGTATAGCTTAGGGTGGGTGTTCAGTGGATAGTATGGATGATTATCTGTGCTTAGTGAAGTTGTGCGTTCATTCAAGTCACCCACACCCTTGTCTATACAGAATAAATATATTGTTTACAACAATAAGTCAACAACAAAATAAAAACCCCAAAACAGTGATACCTTCTCCATGGTGTTATCATCTCAGGTGTGGTGTATGGCTATAAGGGGCTTCTCCTACTGCTGGGCATCTTCCTGGCCTATGAGACCAAGTCCATCTCCACCGAGAAGATTAATGACCACCGGGCTGTTGGCATGGCCATCTACAACGTGGCTGTAAGTGTGCTTGTCATCGGCTGTCATTTACTGCACCACTAATGAGCTCCTGCCTGAACCCTCTAACTGCAGTCCCAGTGCTGACACGTCATCTGTCGAAACCTGTTCTAATGTCACCCAGAACTCATAATGGAAAAGAAATGTCTCTGAATAGAAATTTAGTTTTGTTGTTTATTTTGTTTATTTGTGTTTTGGTTTTTTTCATGACTAATGAATAAACTCATTACTCCAAGTTGACTGTTGTTAACCATGATGTTAAAAATATTGCCTAGTTCGTGACGTGCACCCATATGAGAGGAATGTGTGAGAGGAATGTAGTTCCTCTCATGGAAACCTCCTATTCTTGAGAGACATATTTGGTTGAAACCTTGATTACTCGTGCTGCTTGCTGTGGCCTGTGTGCAGAGCTGCTTGCAAACAGTTTGATTCTGGTAATAAGTGCAAGTGATTTGAAGGGCGATTTGCATAATTGCTAGCATTTTCCCGAACCCCCCTCTAGAGCGGGCTTAATGAGAAAACAAGAAAACACTTGACTGGAACATGAGGCTTGTGGAGGCATCTTGTGCCACCTTTAGCTGTTTCAGATTATGGTTTATTCAGACTGTCTCACAGAATGGTGCCTCAGAAAGGAGAAGGTATGGAAAGCCTTCATCAGATGTCTTTGATGATAAACCTTTCTGAAATGAAGACCCATTTCAGTGTTGTGTGGGCCCGGCCTAGAGCCTTGGCAGAAACGCCTGTTTAACAAGGAAATGGCAAGAGTTTCTGTTTATTTGCTACAAAATAACATGCCACTAAAAACAGTCTCAGTGACAGTGAGTGTGGATGCAAAGGGGAAAAACCAGATGTTATCTCATGATGGGAATTTCACTAGTCTAATGTGTCTGTCTCCAGGGTCATTTGCAGTGGTTGGCAAAAAAACAGAAGTCATTTTGCTCTAATGTTCTCTAGTTATGAGTTCACTCTGCCATGTGTAATGTCTGTTTCTAATTCTGCCACCTGGAAATGTTTGTGTGAAGTGACCTCTCATCCACCCCCATCCCTGGTTTCTCTCTCTCTCTCTCTCTCTCTCTCTCTCTCTCTCTCTCTCTCTCTCTCTCTCCCTCCAGGTTCTGTGTATGATCACTGCTCCAGTGACGATGATTCTCTCTTCTCAGCAGGATGCATCTTTTGCCTTCGCTTCCCTGGCCATCGTTTTTTCAGCCTACATCACCCTGGTGGTGCTCTTTGTGCCCAAGGTCCCGGAATCAAAATGTCCAATAAAACTTCAAATGAGATCTGTTTTGTTTCATTTCCCAGAAAATGTTTTCAGCCATTGTGGCCTTTACTTTTAGTTCTCTTCTGAGAGATTGGATTGTGTTTTTCTTCTGCTGCATTAAGCACAGTTTTTCAAAGCTGTCAGTTGTTCAGAAGGTATGTGTATATCTGCCTGACATTTTGTTATGTGTGTTGTGTGTCCCATGTCGCCGTGTAGATGCGGCGTTTGATTACGCGGGGGGAGTGGCAGTCAGAACAGCAGGACACACTGACGACAAGGCTATCAATCAACAACAACGACGAGGAGAAGTCCCGACAACTGGAGCGCGAGAACCGAGAACTCCAGAAGATCATCCAGGAAGTGAGTTCAGTGAATACTTTCTCATCCAACCATCTTCTGGATTTTTTCATTTATTCCTGAGATGACGCACCAATACATTTAATACCACACATAATATCATGTTAAGAATCAATCACATATTGGCCAAAAGTTTACATCATTTGCATTATTAATTCCCATAATCCTCTAAAGCCCATAAACTAATAAAATAGCATCTTTCTTTAACGTGTCTCTGAAACTGTTATTGTATTGCACCCTCAGAAAGAGGAACGGGTGACTGAGCTACGGAACCAGCTGGCTGAGCGAGAGGCACTACGCTCAAGGCGACGTCCGTCCTGTCAAAACCAGAACCAGAACCACAGCAGTCTGCCTCCACCATCCTCCCAGGCGGAGCCCCCGGGCTATACAGCTGGGCCAGAGCAGTCTGTGATGCCTCCCTCCTTCTCCAACTCATCCAACCTCTACCAGGGGGAGGGCAAGCTAAGCAGGAATCACTGCCACAACAGTCGTTTGCCTCTGCTCTACAAGTGAGCCAGCCAGGAGTGGCACGGAATGGGCCCACCATTGAATAGATCTTCTACTCTGTGTAGTTCAAAATAACTTGCTACTGACTTTGGGCATGCTGACTCTCTGAGAACACTCTTTGATTACCTCTGTTGCCACCAATGTCTTTATGTCTTTAAGTCATGGCATGTTTATTCCCACTGTATCAATATGAATATCCTACTGTGTGTCAACGGGTGTTTAGATACAGGTGCAATTTATGCAGGTTTTCTGTACTAGCGTTACACCTACACAGGAAAAGAAAGAACTCAAACTAAACTAGCCTTCAGCAAACCACCGAAGTGAACTATGTTGAGAAATTCAATTCACCTTATATCAGGGCAAGACTATTTTGCTTATTTCTAGCATCTTGATCACTGACCTTTGTCTTGGAACATCTAACCTGATTGTTCCCCATGTTTATATGTACACAGACCGAAAGATATTTCAGTCCTATTCCTCTTCTAGAAGTGAGAAGGATGACAAAGTCAGTAGTAAATGTCAATTACTCTCCCTCCACCTAGTGTTCTTACCTGGGGAAATACCCTACAACAACTTTTTTGGTCCCTTCTGAAGTGGTGTCATTTCTGAAGGGGAGTCCCCCGATATCCTTTTAAGAGGGGAAGCTGTTATTTAACCCTTTCTCTCAGAGTCTTCTTGTGCTAAATAAAGAAGACTCCTGTGAACCGCAAATTGTTCTTTGCAAAAAAAAAAGAAAAAAAAAGACTGTTTTGTTGCTTGCTCTCTTGTTATAAATGAGTCTTCCTTCAGATGACATTCCTTCCAAACAGAAAAAAAAAATCATAAAGCCTGCTTCTCAGGAAAGGAAGAGAAAAACAGAAAGACCACAGATTCTGGATCATTTATTGTGAGCCAATGTTTCAATTACTTAAAACAGGTATTTTACCAATGTACAGTCTAAGATCTGTATTCATCTGCTGTTTCACAGACACATTCTTGAACTTACTGCACAAATGATCGAACCTCTGATCAAGTGTCTTGGTCAGTTTTCCACAAAAATCTGATGGTTCAATGGTTAATCAATCAATTTTAACACATTCAATTTTGGATTTTAATATAATAAATTAACTTGCTTTCTTTTGTATTTGTGCACCTATATTTTTATTTAATGTTGTTTACTTGAATATAGCAGTTTTTAAAAGTTAACTTAAACAAATTTAACAACAATAACAGCTTTTACTCTGTGACCATTGGATAGAACATTGACCTTTTTAATTCATTACATTTATCATTCAGTACAGTTTGTAGGCAAAATATAAAAACCCATCCAAGAATCTAGTCCCACATTCTTCTAAAAATTACGTGTTATTACCTGTTATAGCACACCTGTAATAACATATCTGTTATAGCACACCTGTTATAGCACACCTGTTATAGCACACATGTTATAGCACACTTGTTATTGCACACCTGTTATAGCACACATGTTATAGCGTACTCTTTACAGCAGTGTTTCCTGGCCCAGTCCTCAGGTCCCACACTTGACAGTTCCACAGCTTTGCTCTGTCCAAATTCCCAACAGTTTGGTAAGAGCAAATATTCCTTGTGGGCCTCAAGGACTGGGTTGAGAAGCACAGTTTTAGAGCAGTATGTGTTATACCAGACAGTTCCACAGTTTTGCTCTAACCTAATTGTTGGGAGGTCAAGTTGTCCCTGAGGACTGGGCTGAGAAACACTGCTTCATAGCAGACATGTTCCACACGCTTCACCATTCACTAGTAAATTGATTTGGTTCAGAACAAAGATATAAAATTTAATTATTGTAAACTATTGAATAACTTGATAGACTTGATAGTCTGCTGCTGAACAGAGCTAAAATTAGTTTATATTTTGACCAGAATTTTTGGAAGGTCAGAAAATCTTTTAATTAACTGGTCATATTACAGACTAAATAGGTCTGTGCTATATATTTACCCATCATGAGTTTATTTGCAGCCATATGGTACTTGTAACGATTCAACCAGGAAGACACGTATCACACAGCGATCATGTGCTGTTCCTGACAGTACTATTTACAAAGAACAGAGGCGAAACCAGTGCTGGATCAATTAAACATGTTTCACTGTGTAGCAGCCACACAGAGAACAGTGAATAGTGTGCTGTTCATATAGAACAGTGAATAGTGTGCTGTTCATGGAGAGGCTGCTACACATGTCCCATTCTTGTGCTCACACTTCAAAATGCCTGTTGTAATTTCCTTCTGGACTTAGCACAACACATTTTCAAGCCTTACATGAACTATTACTGTGCACTGTTAGGATAGATAAGGTATGTCTGAGTTGGAGGAAAGAGGGATGGTTCAATTTCTCTCTTTAAAAGGGGTTAGTTTGGATGAGTGTATTTCTGTTCAAAGACAATCATTATGAATACTGATTTTGTTGTGCAATATTTCAGTAATAACATTTGTTTTATGATAGGACAATATGACAATATTTTAACTTTTGAACTGATACACTTGCAGGTGATTCTGTTGACTTGCTTCACTGGATATATTTAAACAGCATCTCATATGTTCCTACAGCATGTAATCATCATATTTAGTCACTGAGCTCAGGGTATGTAATTATATTATCACCAGACATAAAATTACTTTTTATTTATTATGTGTGTTCACTATAAATGAGTAACTCTGAGAATCGATCCATCTTTAAATCAATTCCTATGTAATTTTGAAAATGTATGTATAATTAATGTGTGTGCTGCAAATACAATACATAAATAATTTTTTCTTCATATGCAAACATTGTGGATGTTATGGTATAGAAAAACCTATTGTTACACACTGACCATAATGGTAGAAGACTAAACAAACTTGTAATATGTGTTCTGTTAGTGACCAGTAATTTGGACAATAAATTAATTTGCGACCAATTACAAAGAAACAACATTTATTAAAAAATTAAACATGGAAGTTTACTCTAATCATTATTTCAGAAACCTTGTGGTTGTTTCATAAATACTATACGGTTTATCATGTGTTTACAGGGATGTTTATTAGATTGGAATGCATAAACAAATAATGTTCATTGTTTCCTGTAGGGGGCCTCATTGGCTCATTGTAGCTGACATTGTTACAAAGGTCACTGGGTACATAGCAATGCAGAATGAAGACAGGGGAGTATTCTTATCACTAAGTGGTATTTCCCTGAAAACTGATGTCATGCTCTTTATTTGATGTGTTGCTGACTCGTATACTGGGCACACGACCAATGATTTGTAATTGACCAACAAAACGCTAAGACAGCGTCTTTAATCTCTGAAAAGTAGCAGGAAGTATCGGGAAACAAGTGTCGCCAGCGTTGATCCTCTTGCATGTTGAAAAGGGAGAAGCACAGTGTGAGGTCTGACTCACGACGAAACGGAAACACCTCCCCACCTCTTCCACTTCCAGCTTTTCACAACACGTTTAAGTATGTTAGATAATACATTTATATGAGGCACCGTATCTGAATGCCAAAGTAAAATGACTACAACACAAAAAGCCATTGTTTTCAACATTTTTAATTCACATCCCATAAATAAATATAATAAATAAGGAAATTACATTTGTTAAATACACATATTTTAAATATCTTTGCTTGACTTGCACAAGTAATAAAACAATAATTAAAAAGTGCATTAGTTACAACATTCTGTAGTGAGCAGTTAGAATGTTTCTCAGTACATTATACATATTATATGCAATATTACATATATGACATCATATAAAAGCTTAATATCCTGGCCTATTGATTTATGATGAGTAGTGCTGTCCTGCTCATCAGATGAGTGGTCTACAAGCAGACTAACCATTATACTGCAACACAGTCAACAGACTGAAGATCTTTGCAACAATTCTGACACATTGTGTCAGGAATGCAAATTCAAAACTGCAATCTCATATTCTCCATGCAATTATTATTATTATTTATAAATTGTTTTACTAACCTCTCTGAGAATTACAACTTGAACGTTTTAACATAAAACAGGTTGTCATTGCACTTGTCTCATGACCTCAAGGGTCTTACAGTTTGAAGACCCCAAAGAATGTTTTGGAACCTTGGTCATCGATTTTATCACCATGGTTGGTCTCCGTTGACAGTTTGTCCCCCTTATGAAGCCGAAAGATTGCACCAAGATAGATGACGTCGTGCAGGGACTCATCGTTCTTCTGACCCTGCATGCTGCTTTGGCAGACGGATTTAACTCCATCGAGCAGATACTTTTGATTGCCTGGCGCCGAAGGGGACGCAGGAGAAGACCACGACACAGCGTGGTTCAGAGTCACATCAGCGTCTTCCCCACTCGATTGGCACTGCAGGGTGAATGACGCCTGAGTGTAGACGTAGTAGATGCCGTCAGACGGAATGACAATAGCGTTGTCCTTCAGCTTGAGTCCGCCTTTCGAGAACGACTGATCCACATCACTCACCCACTGGAGTGACATTCCCTTGTTGTCTTGATCTGAAACTAGAGTACACAGACATTTCGAGTAGGTATTACAAGCAGGTAATGTCTCAGACGAAGTCTGTATCCAGCTGTACCCTTCAGTAAGAAACATCCCACATCATTGATGAAAAGATAATACAATTCTTACGTAGTCTGAAGTAACAGAAGATGATTAGCATCAGATAAAACCTTTTCTGATAACTTTTTAGTCTGTTTTAGATTGAAATGTCATGCCTGATACAAAATCTAGATCCTCTTCAGATACAACCTCAAGGAATGCCAATTAACTCTAGCTGGAGTTAGATTATAGATTAAACTGTCTGGAAGGAGACAGGAGCTAAGGTCTTCAAGAGGAAAATTCTTTATTAATTTGAATGAAAATTATCCTCTTCCTTTAAAACTCCACTTTTGCTTCTGTGAGTAATGTACAGGATTGTGACGACTGATGTTGAATTTAACATAAGGTTTCAGCCTTGGTTTTTCCTGTCCTTGATCGATTGTTGTGAGAGTGCTCCTTTGTATTACATCACCACATCATCTATTAGGAACCTATTGTCAACAAAGTAGCTAATGACTCATAAAAGAAAAGATCTGATACTGTGGTTGAAAGACTAGGGGATGTGGAGTAAAGACAGCTCGCCTACTGCGATAATACAGGAAAACACAAACAAAAAAACTAGACATTGTAACTTACCATGGAGGTGAATAGCAGCCATTTTATCCTTGCCTATGTGTCTTAGCATTTTCTGGTGATCTGCTAAGAAGAGGAAATAACATCACTATAGATTAATCATTGCAGACATAATCACAAATTCATTCAGTTAGACATCTCCTCATCCTGAAGTTCATCTTTGTAGTTTTCTGTTCAGTTAGATGTATGATGAACATGACATCAGAATTGCAGTTTTTGTATACGTCTTGCTTGTTATGACATATCTGAAAACTTGTGCCATTTACCTGCACCAGTGTGGCTGTGCATGTCTGTGTGAGCTTCTTGTTGATCCCGAGTCTGTGGAGAATTATCAGAAGAACTTTACTTTCTGTTATCACTTATCTCACTCTCGTAGCAATGAATGGCATGTTGTAGACTAGATTCCTGTTATGTGACTTTAGGCTTACCGTGAAATGCCATGTGAGAAAGACAGCGGCTGTGACACAGGAGACCAGCAGGATGACGGTCCCCACTGTCTTCCACTTCCCCGATCCAGAAGGAGGCCTCAAGCTCTTCACCGTGGCCTGGTAAACATCTCCCATACCCGATTCAAGATCTGCCGCTGTCATTTTGTAGATCTCTATTCCGCACTGGTTCGCGTATTATCTGTTTATATCTAATACAGGTCTCTGAGAGCAGGTTCTGAATGTCTCTCTCAGGTGATTGTTTGAAGATATCTTGTGTTAAGTGTGTTTTTAAATGGAGTTCCAGTAGTATATATGAAACAGAATGGGAAAGTCCAGTGATGTAAGGGGAGCAGAGGTTGGTTTGAAAAGGGAAAGAACGTTTGCACACACACACCGACGTTCTCTCACAACGCCTCCTCCGTCCCTGTACCGCCCCCCCCACACCACACACACACACACACACACACACACACACACACACACACACACACACACACACACACACACACACACACAAACTCAGTCAGAGCCACTTCTTCAAGAGCACAGGGTTAGGAAGTGGCTAAGCTGATAACATGAAAATACAAAATATATGTGTAAATGCTCTCATTAAAAAAAGTAATCAGATTTGCCTCTGCTAAAAGCTTCAGATTTTACAAGCTTTTACAAACTTCAAATACTTTACCTTCCTGTAAAATGTATCATGAAATAAAGCATTAGATGTTTGGATTGTATTTCATACATAGGCCTACACAAATTTAAAAGTCATGTATTCTAATTAAAATACATAGTAACAAAATAGTAACAAAAACGCCACTGTAGTGTCGTAATGTAATGTAATGCCCATGACTACTGTGCAGCTATATAAGGAATTCTTTGTTTAAATGAGGCTCAATGTTAACTTTAAAAGTCTTGAAATAAAATTCACAGACTGTACACCAAAAATAAAATGGCATCATGCAATGGTCACCTGTTATCTACAATCGAAGCTTGCTGAAGTGTGAAAAAGCTCAGACACATTTTCCCTTCATGTCAAAAAGTGGTTTTTGTTCCTTCTTTAGCGTGTTTGGTTCCTCATCTGACATGATGCACCACCAACGTGATGTTTGATATCTCACATGCTTCTGTCCAGCCAACTGCCCAGGTTACATGTAATCAGGTAAATACAGATGACAATACTAAAAGGATCAGTACCAAAGGATTCTTTAATACAGCATCATAAGTAAAGTTTAGCCCAGTGGTTTAAATGCAAATAATCTAATTCTGGAACAAGAAGAGTTTGTAATGATTTTCCTAAGCCCCTAACAGAGAGAGAGAGAGAGAGAGAGAGAGAGAGAGAGAGAGAGAGAGAGAGAGAGAGAGAGAGAGAGAGAGAGAGAGAGAGAGAGAGAGAGAGAGAGAGAGAGAGAGAGAGAGAGAGAGAGAGAGAGAGAGAGAGAGAGAGAGAGAAGGCCAAGGCAACTGGAACAAAGTGAAGTGGTGAACACAGTCCAGCGGTGGACCACAAACAGCAGGACGTCGGTCTACCAGTAGCATAATACTTGACCCAAAGGTGACATTTTAATTAGCAGTTTAAACACTTAGCTGTTTGCAGCACTCTTACGAGTTTGGGCTTTAAAGGCACTGAAGGCCTACTGTCAGCTCAGCGGACCAAAGTAGGCAATCGTCCAGTCACCGTTGGCTCTAGGAGTGAGACAGACTATATACAAACAAAACAGCAAAGACTGCAAAAAAGACCTTACCAACAAAATAATAATTGACTAACAGTGACATTTTCATTAGCAGTTGCCACAGCGGTTCAATATTTCCATCACTCTTATGTTTTGTTTTTTAAAGGCTTTTGCATCTCATTTGTGAGCTGCTACAAGCTGTCTGGAAAAAGCAAGAGTCAATCGAGCAGGTGGAGAGTCAACCGAGCAGGTGTCAGGGGCCTTTTCTGTGTCCTTTGGCTTTTAAGGTCCTTTTTTCATTAGTGTATTCTGGGTATGTTTCTGAAATTATCACACTGCTCAACGATGGTTTTGCTTCCTGCAGAAAAATACCTGTTTATAGCATCTCTTTGAAAACTGAGTCCAAATGTGTTTTCAGAATTTCTCCTTTAGCAGTAGCCTATACTTGCATGTCATTATGTATGACATTGAAAAGTGGTGGATACCCTCTATGATGAAAGACTCCTACTGGGCATTGAAGAACAACAGTCCTGAGACCAAACACGGAGCAAAATCATTTACTGTGTATTTCAGAAGTAGGTTGTGCATATTTTAAATGGAATAGCAGTTTAATTCATGACTATGTAATGTATACTTCATGGAAAATTAAACTACCCTGCCATGTCAAAATCATACGAAATTGAATAATTCAAAAACAGACTCAAATTCTGTGTAGAATTTGTGTGTAGGTTTACTTTTAGTCTATTTTATTTTAGTTTTAAAATAAACTATATGACTTTTCTGTGCTATGTTAGGCTCTGAGTCACTCCACAGTCATATACACAGACTGATGAAATAAACCTTCGTTATGGTATTGCCCCTTGTCTTCCTGTCACTGTCGCTTGGTGTGTGTGTACATGTGCGTGTGTCATGGCATACTCCTTATTAACCAGTTATATGGTTCATCTGCGTGTCATTAGCATACATGCTAAGCGTGTACAAGTACCTGTTTTGTTGGTGATTGATCCTTCGCTCATTGTGAGACTCTTATTGTTAATATTATTGTAAGTGTTGTGTTTAATATATGGCTCTCAGTCATCAATGACTTGCACCAGTATCCTGCCTCATTATCATACTTTGTACTGAAAGGCTTGTTCATGACTTTTCTTTTGTGTGGTCTGGTGACCTGTGTGAAATTCTTCTTTTTCTGACCTCTCTTATTGTAACTTCTTTACCTTATGAAGATATGACAACCATATTTAACAATTTCAACTTTTCTTTTTTAGATGTATTTCTTATTACAAATAATTTATAATTGTTATAAAATTATATAATTTTATGAATAATTTATTCTTTTTTACATTGTTCCTGCTAGATGCACAGCTGTCTCCATGCTGTCCTCCTCTAACACTTTAGCAGTTTCTGACTCAAAAACAATTTTTAACTTGAGGTTTGCACATCTGATGATTGCACTTCAATCTGGTCACACTGACATACACAAAACTTCCCAGCAACATTTGCCTGATAAACAGGTCAACACCCACAAACATACCAACACCATATACGAGTTAATACCTTGTGATTATTATTATTATTATTGTTATTGTTATTATTATCGAAATCGCTTATAGTCAGCAAGCAGTTGCTGAATCGATATGTGATGAAGAGGCCGAATGCTCAACTGTGCATGCAAAGTTTATAGTTTAATAATTGTTCCTCTATAATATGCACCTATAAGAAGGACAGGTGTACCCAAAAAATGGATGTAAACACAAGGTAGGTGTTCCTAAACAAATGGCTGGTGGGTGAGCAATACCAAAACCTTTGTTGGTAGTAAAAAAACAAACAAAACAGGAAAATAAAGTACACACTGAAGACAGCATGTCTGACAGACAGCATGTCTGTCTTCAGTGCTCCAGCTGCTAATGTGTAATCTACATTAGTTCAGGTAGATCAGTCATGGAGGAATGAAAACTACAAAGTGCACACAAAATGCAAACTCGGTCCCTGCATAGTTTTATGGGGAGGACAGCAATAAGGAGAGTTTAACTGGATCTGTGCCAAAAAGCTGGAAAGTCATTAGGTACACACGAACCAGTGCTTCTCACGTCATGGGGCTTCCCTACCACCACCTGGCGTTGTATGCAAAAGACGGATGGTGCAGGTGCAACAAAAAAATTGTACACAATAGACTTCTGTTCACCTGCAGGTTAAACGTGATGGACCAGTTGTTGCAGAGTCTTAATTTATGAGTCAGAGCCTTCAAAGATCAGAAAACAAGCTCTGTAATGGCACAGCGCTTTCTTTCATGACAACTTGTGCAGTTGTTCCTACGGAGTTTTGAGTTTTCGCTACTCCCACTCTTTTTTCTTAATAACCTGACCATCTCTCCAGATACTCCAGTATTTTGCACGACATGCCCTATGGATGGCAAGCAGCCAAAGATTGTACGGTTAACTTGTCATGCAAAAGATAAACAGGGCGACATAGAAATAACATAGCATAAACAGGTCAAGCCTGAAGGTGCATTGACAAGTAAATGAGCCGTAAATGAGTTGTAAATGAGCAATAGTATTTCTGGGGTTTCTCTGCTTGTGTGTTTATATGGTCCATCACTTGCAACTTTTGTTGGAGATTCCAGTTTTTGTGATTCCCCCATCTACTTTTAGTTTCTCTCTATTTCTCTCGCTTTATCTGTATATTTCCCTCTCTCCTACTTATGTGACCACAAAATCTAATCCACTAACCTGAATAGGCACCTGAAAATTTTGATATGAAAATTTTTAGGCCTTGATGACAAATTAACTAAAACTTTTTATGCAGGCTGTCCCTTTATTGCATTTATGGTATTTTGCAGACACGTTTATCTGCTGAAATTCTCTTCTCTAAGCTCACCATGATAACTGATACCCTGTTCACCGTGACTGCATTTTCCTGAGGACCCAAAGCATAAAGGCTTCACCTGTTTGGTACCAGAAAATGTACCACAGTTACATGATAGTCTGAGAAAATGTTTCCACCTATGACATCATCAGTCTAACTCTTGAAGTCACTGCTTTCATTTGAGGTCAAGCACAGGCCAAACATTGTTACAGCTTGGTCACAGAGACCTTCACCATTGTGTTATTTGATTACAGCTGTAAACTGCCTTAGAAAGACTCGCTCTGAAAAAAAAGAAAAAAAAAAGTATATATATATATATATATATATATATATATATATATATATGTCACGTTGAGGACCCCGGCCCCTCCCTTTTGGGCGTGTGTTTACGTAGTCTACGTGCATCGTCTGCGTCTGTGGATATTCCGTGGTGATGGCTATGTCATGTGATAATCCGTCTCACCTGTGAATCGTCTCGTAATCACATGGGGTTAATGTGGTTTGTCTATTTAATGTGCGCTCGCGCAGTGTCCTGTGCTCGTCGTTGTCTAGAGTCTACACGTTTCTGTGTAAGTGTAAGATGTTCCTCGTGCGCTATTGCGCAATCTATGTGTTGTACATTAAAAGTGACGTGTCTGCAAGGATTCTGTGTCTCGTCCTTCGCTCCACCCCGATCGTCACTATATATATATATATATTAGTGTGTGTGTGTTTTATTTCAATTATTTTTTCAATAAATATAACATTAATATATTGTTAATATAATGTTGTGTTATTTTTGTGGCCTTGTCTGATTGTGAGGAGATGAAGATTAACTCTAATCTGACAGTGAGTCTGAGCGCAGTCTCGAAATGATGTAAAACAAACCACTTAGTAGCTGATGCAAGATCATTTAACAAAGATCTTTTGAGGAAAAAACAACAAGTTTATAGGCTCATTCCAAGAGTAGCTGTTTTTCTGTACACGCAGTAAACATTAGATACACCCATCTGCTGCTATGTGGCCTTCAGCTGTGGTTAATTTCAAACCACTGGGCCACTCAACCCTGTAGTGACTTTTCTGTGTGTAAAAGCCCTGAGTTCCTGTCATGTCACCAAAGTTAATGTGGTCTGCCATGCAAATAATATCCATCCAGTGATCCTATTGATAAAGTGATTTCTAATAAAGTGGTTAGTTAATTAGGTCAGGGAATGGAAGGCCCTTCTATACATGATCTCTGAACTTTAAAGCTGAAGTGAGAATGGAGTAGCCATTTCTTTTATATTAAATAAGAATAGGAAATTGCATCCTAGTCTGACATGGGTGTGAAAGGCGGTGTCTGCTCCTAACCACACAATACAAGCAGTGTGTAAATGTCAAGCAGTCATTACACTTACAGTATTTAGCAGACACATTAATCTAAAGCAACATACTATTGTGATCTGAGTACAGATCAAGCAGTTGAGGTTCAAGGTCATTGCTCAGAGTAACCATTGGTAATTTGGCACTTGTGGGGCTTGAACCAACAATCATCACATTACGTTTTCAGCCTTGCTTTAAGAGAAATTAATACTGACAGGAAGGTTCCATAGTGTGGGAACATCCTGTGGTCAATTCCCTTATTCGAGATACAGGTCATAGTGCACGGGCCATAGAGTGGGGCAAGACTGATCGGTCTTTGAAAGTCATTAAAAGTATTAAAAAGGAGCCAATGTATAACATAGGAATAAGGTAAACAAACTACTACTATTAGTAGGGATGTCAGACAGCTGTAGTTTGAAGAGAGCTTGTTTACGAACACTACATTCTTGCCATTAAGATAGTATGTTCCTAATCTTTACAGTGTTCCCAAGGAAAAATACTGTCCTTGAAATATTATTTACATGAGCTTTGAATGAGAGACTGGAATCCAAAATTACACCATGAATATTTAACTGTTAAAGAAAGTGTGATTGGGAGACCATCAAGTTATTACATAATTAGAGAGCATACTCCTCTCTAATGTGCATAACAAAGCACTTCTATTTTATCAAGATTAAGTAAGTGAAATTTCTCAACATCCATTGTCTGATGCCTGATTAAGCTAGCACAGTGTTTACCCATAGTGTCACTTAGACGTAGCATATATAAAGACAAAGGCAGGGGCCCTAGAACAGGTCCTTGTGGGACACCTGTTGAAGAATATCTATTTATGTTGACAAACTGGTAATGATTGGCTAAGCAAGATTTAATTTAATTTAATCAGAGAAATAAAGGGGAAGTTTGAAATTGGTCTGTAGTTTGATAACTGACAAGGATTGAGGTTAGGGGTTTTGATAAATGGTCTAATTACTACTAATTTGAATGAATCAGGTGCATAGACAATGTTCAGGGAGGAGTTTATTATATTTTAGTAAAATATAATATGGATATAATATGTGTCACGGTGAGGCGGCCTCCTACCGGCCGCCTCTGTCCACAGCGGCTGTTGTTGTTGTTGTTTGGTGACATCATGTGCGTCCCTCAGGTGGGCGGAGCCCGTGATCCGTCTCACCTGAGGGTCGTTTGTTTGCCTATATAGCCTATGTCTTGTCTTTGTACCAGTTGACCACTGGTCATTATATCCTTAATTTGGAGATACTGCATGGGTTTTAGGTTTGCACACTTTCTATTAAACCATCCTTTTTCCCTGAGACTTGGCGTGATCGCTTCCTTTTAGTTGCTCACCCCCGCCCGTCACATATGGAAATTATAATATGATATAATTTAAATAGAAATATCAAATGGATCAGTTACTTCAGGTAGAATTATATGCCTTTTATGTTTACCTTCATTGTTCCTAAAAAAATCCTAAATGTTCTTTTGAGCATTAAAAATAAAAACCAGTAATGTGTTTGGTGTTGTTCTTGTTGTTGTTTGTCTTGTTGCAACTATACAATCACCACATAATTTCCTTGATTTCATATACATTAAATTTTCCGGAGTTTTCTAATGTTGCCTGAAAAAGTCACTTCTGTTGATTTAACTTTAACATGGTATGGGAAATATGATAGACCAGATCATTAGGTGACCAGTTTGGTTGTTAACATACTGTAAATGTGCTATTTATTTATGCTTTCTTGTCATAGTAAGTAGGCTGCTTTGTGCTAGTACTGACTAAACTGTTTACTTTAAGAAAGTTTGAAAGTTTGCTTTCATGAACATTTCTGAGTGAATTATCCTATGCTTAACAGCCATCGTTAAAATTCATTTATGAGGAAGTAAATTATATAGATTTGTGAAGTCATTTTTTGGTTTATCATGATGGTGTTTCCTGTCCACACATGCCTTTTCCACACTGAATCATGCAACCCCTTCCCTCTTTTCCTAAGTCAGTATATCAACTACCTGCTTACTCCCTCATGTCAAAGCTGCAATCCTAAATGTATCTTTTTTTTCCCATGATTTCTTTTAATCACCCTCTTAGGAAGGTGCGGTATTTCCTGAGGTTAGAAGATAGGATTCCTTTGTTAATGTTTGAATCATTGATATAGCAACATGACGTGTCTCCGTTTGTGGTTGGGTAGCCAACACGTGGTTTCTCTGGTGCACTTCCTGTGTAAAGAAGCATGTTCTTCATTTTGGCTTTCTGTTTTAATAAAATTTTGATTATTGCTTCTGTCATTAAGTTCTGTAACTCTGCATTAAAAGCATCATTTCCTAATATTGACAGGCGAGAGAGGGCAAGAAAAGAAGAAAGTGATCACACCAGTCTCAGGGAAAATTGAGGATTTAATGGATAAAGTGCATAAACTCAAAACCTGTGAACTAATCCAAATTAAAGATACAATAACCAGCAACTGGTACATATAGACAAGACATATATACAAAGACAAATGAACCTCGGCTGGCGAACTCTCTAATGGGTAACACCCACATAAGGGATGAAACTCAACGCAAAAAGGACAGGACAAACATTGCCACTGCCGCCACTGAAGGAGGGGGCCAGCAGGGTCCAGCAGGGGCCACCAGGGGCCACCAGGGGCCACCAGGGGCCACCAGGGGGCTGGCAGGGGACCTCCGTACCGTCACATATCATATTTCGTTGCAAGACCATGTTCAGCAAACAAATAAAAACTTATTTTTATTTCAAAAATTGTAACAAAATATTTGGTGGCATTTGAATGACTTCCAGGTGTTTCGCCTGCGGCCTCTATCAAAATGCAAATGGAGTATTACAGAAGCCGAGACGGTGGAGGTTCCGAGGTTAACCTTTAAAAGCAGTTGTGCGGGGAGGCTTTGAGGTTTCTCTTCTGTGGTCAGTGAGCAACGCGGCTCAACATTCTTCCTAGGTGGCTCCCTCACGCTCCTCTGTGTCTCTGCTCCTCTGGTTATGTGTGTCGTCTTCCCCACAGAGGAGTGTGCGTTTGCCTACACGTAACACTTTCGCATCGTCTTTCCGTTCCGGCAGTGGTGACACCTTTGCACTGTTCCCTTCCCTCGGAGCGAAACCTCTGTTGCCTCTCGTACGGGGGATTTCAGATGTAGGCTCTAGTGACATTACACTGCAGTCTTTTCGCCCCCTCAAACTGTAAATGCTGGCAGACCTGTCTGTACACACATGTGTAGGCTGTGTGTTATTCAGCAGACATCAGTGATGATCTGTGGATTAGTGGGAGGGAGCTTGAAGTCACCTCATCATTCAAAATCTGATTTAACCCCAAGCTTCAAGGTTTTGATAGCTAGTTATTTTATCTGTAAATTCATGCCATTTTCTAATCCCATTGATTCTGTTAAAACTTTAACACATAACCACGGACTTTAACATGTTTGATTAGATGTCTGATCATTAATTGTTTCTAAATTACCAATTGACAGCAGTTATTATTAGAAGTAATATGTGCTGGTTAATATCATTTTTCCAGTCAGATTGTTTTGACTGCCAAATAATGCACATAAAACTAACTGAAGAATACTACTCCTCTATACACTCTTCAAATATATGACAATGCGGACAACTACTGTATATTTGTGATAATGTTTGAGAGTCTGCAAGTAAACCTGATACACAAATGTAGTTTTTTGTTGTTCTGTCCCTTCTGGGTAATCAATCCTTTGCAGAGGGCAGTCAAGATATGCATGAGCTTGCAAATCTCTTTCACACGACCAGCTCAGAAGACTTGGCAGTGGTGAAGCGAACCAGCCTATCTGACCTACAGTCAGATGAAAGCATGTGTCCCCACACATCGTGCACAGTTTCCTGTGCACACCGACACTGCAAACTCTCAGGAAGTGAGAGCAAAGCACAAATAAACAAATAAACTTCAAACAGGGCATGATGAAGTGCTGTGGTCTCAGGCACTACCTTGCTCAGGTAAGGACACTCTACACTTTCTAATGCTTCTCTTGCTGTTTCCGTTTATTCTGACACTAGTTCTGGTCATGTCTTCACCAAAGGATTCATCTTGATGAAATAGGCAGAGGAAAAAACAAACAAACTGAAAAGTGTCTCTTCCTATTAGAGCCAGTTCCTGCATCATATCTGTACTCAATCTAAATAGACGTCATGTCCTTTAATAGCAGCATGAGAGAAAAAGAAAAGTTCCTCATCAGTCACCTTAAAATTCAGGAACTTAAAATTTTCATTCTATAGCCTACATGTTGGTCAAGGAGGGGCATGTGGTGAAGATTTTTGTTTTCATGCTCTGAATTTACACCCTAAATTCTACCCATCACATGCTTTTTGCAGATTCTAACTTTCTGCCTCTGGCATAAATAGATTAAGCATTAAACATTGTCAGGGCCTGATTATAGAATTACAACAACAACAACAACAACAACAACAAAAACAATTCACTGTTTCCACAGTGTTGCCTTTTTGCTGGAACTAGTTCAACCAACCATGAAAAATAACAAGAGAAAATAACATCCAAGGCATTCAAGTTGGTAAACAGAAATGTGTGTGTACATTTATTTTGGTGTAGTTTACATTCTGATTATGGTATATAGTGCTAACATTGTTATAGCGTTGTTATTAACGTTGTAATTTCACTGTGTTAAATGTGCACTTAAATATGTCGTGTGTCGTTTTGAAACAAGAATTGTGTGTCTGAAACTATGCTGTGTGTGTTTGTTTTGCTTCTGTTCATATTTATGGTGTTTCTGAAATGTTCTTCAGTGTTTTTTGTGTGTAATTAATACAAACTAAAAATCTTTTTAAAGTAGGCCTAGAGATAATATTCATGATATCTGTTTATGTGCGACTGTGCAGTGGTAAGATAATAGCGACATAGGAACTGGTAGCTCAAAGTTATATAGCGCCCTCGTGTGGTAAGAATTAGTAAGTGAGTGAGAAATGTAGAGCATTTTTCAGTAGAACTAGGAAACGGTAGAACTAGGAAAAATACAGTGCTTTGCCTCATATCATATTGCACTTGTACTTATTACTTGTAAGGATAGATGAAATGTTAAATTCGAATTATGGATAGACATTTATTGTCAAGAGCAAAGTAGTTTTCTGCCACATACACAATATGCTGTTTGAGGACATTATAATGTGTAGGCCTACTACAAATATGTATTTTCATTTTCAGAATAAAAATATAGACCAAACATTTCAATAATGTTCAACAGTATTTCAACCAGTGGATTTTCTGTGAGAAACCAGGAAGGTTATAAATGTTAACTCAATTACACTTAAATAAGCCACATAAATAACAAATTAGAAAACTGTCAGAATACAATAAGATTCTCAGCAAAAACATTAAATAGTTTACGATATATACCAGCAAAGTCTGAGAACATTCAACCATCCACATAAAATCACTCACACACACTCAAACACCCACACAAATCTCTCTCTCTCTCTGTCTGTCTCTCTCTCTCTCTCTCTCTCTCTCTCACTCACTCTCTCTCTATACATATGAGACATGGTAGTTCATCATATCTAGACTTCATTGCATTCTAAAACATAGCCACTCTATTAGCCCAACTCCTAGCTTCCTTCATTCTGAAAGAATGCATACATTCCCTGAAGTTTCTAGGTGCTTACTGATGAGATTGAGTGATTAACGTTAGAATGTTTTGGGATTCACAACATTGTTTGGTATGGGTATCAGCTATACTTGAACTGATACCCCAATGTAACTGCCTGACACCTATATATCCTTCTCCTGATTAAGCAGGTAGAGACCCCAGTATGTTTTTGAAACCTCATTTGAGAAGATCATTGAGCTGTTACTGATAATCAGATTCACAGTGTCATTCTGCATGAGTTCAATCACCTGTGACATGGACACAGTTCCAATGCCGTGCTTCTGGGCTTGCATGAGTTTCCGAGCTTGTGTACCTGGCTTCTCATTCATAATCAAAGTGACTGTCTCCTCCCCCTCTGTCTTCTTCTTAATGAAGGTGACCTGGGCATATGCGTAGTATAATCCTGCAGCTGTAACTTTCACCCCGTTACTCTGCAAGATGATGGAGCTCTTGGTGGAAGAAGAATCCCATCTATCTGTTATATCTGCTCAATAGAAACATCCATACAACAATAATGTTAAAATCATACAATCCAAAATCTGAATTTCAAATTAAAAAAGTTGCAATTAGTGTGAGTGTCACGTTGAGGATCCCGGCCCCTCCCTTTTGGGCGTGTGTTTACGTAGTCTACGTGCATCGTCTGCGTCTGTGGATATCCGTGGTTATGGCTATGTCATGTGATAATCTGTCTCACCTGTGAATCGCCTCGTAATCACGTGGGGCTAATGTGGTTTGTCTATTTAATGTGCGCTCGCGCAGTGTCCTGTGCTCGTCGTTGTCTAAGTCTACATGTTCTACGTATGTGTTTGATGTTCTTCGTGCGCTATTGCGCAATACGTATTTGAATTAAAAGTTACGTTTGCTCCGCAACCCGAGGATTCTGTGTCTCGTCCTTGGCTGCGCCCGAACGTCACAGTGAGACTTCTCACAGTATTAGTCTGGGCCAGGTTTTGCTTGGCATGTCCTACTGTAAGTTATATGAATCTATACAAGCATTATTGTATGCAAAATATCATTTATGACATTTAGGATATATAGTTAGATAGGAGTAAGAAGTGCGCAATATAAAAATAATCTCCTTTTATGCGCACTAGAAAAAGAAAGTCCAGACAGACCTCTTGCAGTTAATGGTGGAAACTAATTCACACAGAAATGTTATAACTCAGTTGAATGAGTTTGTTCCATTGTGTAGGTCCTATCTATAACCCTAACCACAAACGCTCTGTGAACACCCACTTCAGAGAGGTGTCAGAAGATGTATTAGGGGATGTCAGATCATTAAAGGAACAGTCTGCCCCCAAAATCACACACACACACACACACACATGCAAATACACACGGAAATGCACACAGAAATACACACACACACAAGCACAAAATACACACGGAAAAACACACACACGCACACACACACACACACACACACACACACACACACTCAAAACATGCAAATACACACACAAACACACACATATGCACAGTGAAGGCACAGTGTTTGCAATCTATAGGCATGTTACAGAAAACTGTGATGGTGTATCATTAATTTAGCTTAAAGTCACACTGTCTGCAGTAGGCACCTGGTAAAAGTTCTCTGTATAAGTATATACTGTATATGATTTACTCTAGCTGTTTGCCATCAAAGCACTGCTGATGTTATTGAACCACAAAAGATACTTGTACCTTGGACATTCTGTGGTAAAGGAGTAAAGGAGTAGGAGGTGGTTTCAGTATTAGACACGGTATACAGTAAGTAGTGCATTTTAAACATTTCTGACTTTCACTTCTGGTCTTTTCTGTCCTTTTTCTAATTAACATCTACAGTGTGGAAAAGAACTACAGTGGGGAAAAGAACTCTATAGCATCTATAGTTTACGGCTGCTAACAAGCATTTACCGATATTTAAGACGTTTTTTCAGAATTCTAAACACAGCAAATGTAGCATTAGTCTGTTGTGGGCTACACCATTAATACACTTCATGTTGTAAACATGTTCCTAAAATGCTTACATTTTCTGTATATATAAGGTTACCGAATTATAAAATTCTGGATCTTTCTTATCTTATTTACAAATGCTTGCACACAACATATAAAAAAATTTAACCTAAACTGAAAAAGCTATTACTGTAAAATGCATATACATTTAAATAACATACAGTAATAGACCAACCACAGCTGAGTCCAGACCCAGCTCGATACACAAGCAGGTGCTGTAGCTGATATGGACACATACAATCACAAGACAGTTGCTTTTTCCCCCTTGTGCGACTTTTTCTATATGCATATTTTTACACATATGGGACCAAGGCTAATTATAGACTGAAACCAACTCTTTTTGGCCTACTCTACATGCTATACAGTATGTAAAAATCACTCTTTGTGTAGACAATATCCTTGGTGTTTAGTTAAGAAAATATGCATTTGAACAGGAAATTAACTATTTAGCGTTTTGTATGAGGTAGATGTGTTGCTGTGTTTGGAGGTTTGAAAAAGTATCTTAAGTATTGGGGAATACTTGCTTCCCCAATCTGCAGCTGTAAAAAATGTATTCCCTTTGCTTGTGTTATAGCTCTCAGCTTAGCAGATCTATCTGATACATGTGTGGGACTTCCTCCAATACACAGAGAAAATTAATGCAACTATTAGATCATCCAGCAACCGAAAGTCACTTCTGAGTTTGGTTTCATCGAGAAAAAGGGAAAATAATAAAAAACATGGCTTACACGTAAGATGGATTCGAGTGGTACCAGTCTGTCCAAATGAGGGTCCTGAAAATTAAGACAAACACTACTAAATTTCAGCTTTTCACTTCTATATATATTTCTACAGAGAGCCTAGCCTGATAAACTCAGATGTGTATTTTCTTAGGCATATGTAGCTAGCGACTGTCAATCATTATCAGTGAATGTTATCAGTAAGGCTATTGTCAGGAAGCATATGGGTTTTCTGGCTTGTACAATGTGGATTATCATGTAAATATGTCACAGAGTGAGGATGCTACATTCTCACCTTTCACGGCAGCAGGGGATGAATGATTTTCTGAATGAAAGACATTGAATAGTTATTTTATATTACAATCTGTACATCACAACCACACATGCCAACATGGTTCCTTGACAGAAGTTTAGAAAATAAACTCACATATTGTGAGCAGCAAATATGATGTGAGTAATTATTACTATGCAATATTAACGATAACCCCCAATCTCGGACGAAGCTAAACATTTTGCATGAATATATGACATTAGCATTCAGTAGAGTATAAGAGATTTTTTGACATAGGTGTAGTTTTAGGGGGAGATGGGTGTGTGTGTGTCCCAGTAATTCATGCATGCTCATTCTACTAATATAATATGTTAGGTTGGGTGGTGTCAGCAGTGCCCCCTCCCCCCCCCCCCCCCCCCCCTAACAAATGTTTAAATGAAACGTTTGCCACTGCATGAAGTTCTGTGAAAGCCCTGTTAGGTTGAAGCATACCTGTAGAACTGTCCTTCTCATTGGCTCCCTGCTGAAAAACAAAATCAAAAGTAAGTCACTGCCTGTCTTTCCACTGCTGATTAATGTGCTTTTTGTCTGAGAAAAGCATGTCCTGTGAAATTTGATGTAGTTTTAAAAAATAGTTTTAGACATAGTTTAACTTCAACTGGAACTGTACCTGGCCTCGGAGGTTGGTGCCCGTGGCAAGCACAACAGCCATAATCACCATGGCAACCGACAACAGGCCGCACCAGCCGATCATGAGTTTGAACCTGATGTTGCCTTGTTGCGGCATCCTCGTTGTGAGGTGACAGACGAACAAACGGCTGTAAGGGATGGAAATTTACCTTAGCATGGACACAATACACGCGATTATCCTGTTGTTGTTCGGTTTTTCCTGCTCAAGGAAGGTTCTTACAGTCCAGGTGAGTGAGAGGCTTCTATAGCCCATGGAGTGCTGCGCACATGAACGGACAAGGCCGACTTCTCCTTTGTGTCAGAGACAGTACTGAAACGCTGCTATGATGTGTCACATAGAGTTACATAAGGGCAAGGTCCTGCCACCTCTGGTTTTTACCTTCTCAAAGGTGGTTCCCCCTTTGAGCCACACACAGAATTCACCCACAGGTGTTTGAAACGTCCTACAGATGATTACACGGCATCACAGCATCTTAGGGTTTAGTTGGAATTATATCCAGATTCATGAGACAATCGTTTCTGCAGAGCAGATGTGCCATATTCCTCAAATATGCACTTATCAACTAACAAGTGGCACTTCATTGTAAAAATTAACCAATGGCAAGAGGCAATACATAAGATGAGACAAATATATCCAATCATCTCCTCTTCAGAGGTCAATTGGCAGATACCTGATCTCCTAGCACATCTCATTCTCCTGGTGTTACATCCCAATCCAGCCACTGGATTGTCAGCAACTAAGAGCTCAGATATGCTAAGACATACTCATGTTATCTGAATAATATAAGTGTCTGACAGATGAAAAGCTGAAGAAGCCAAATGCCTCAATTGCTCACCAATTCAGGTTATCAGGAAGTATGAATTTAACAAGTCAGGTTTTCCAAGTAGTTTTACACTGATCAACAAACTAAAATCAGATGATAGACTGCACTCACCTCAGTTCGTACTGTAGTGTAAAGACTGGTGAGCCAATGTGTGTCTGTTCCACTACCACTGTTGAACTCAGCCCACAGGAGTTCCCCTCTTTCTCACATTCTGTATGAGATCTGTCTTCTCTCTCTCTTTCTCTCTCTCTCTCTCTCTCTTTCTATCTATCTAGCCTCTCAGCCTATGTGTTTTGTGGTTGGAAAGGAAAAATAGCAAGGGCATCAAATACACTCAGCAGGATAAGAGAAAGTACAGCATGGAACGTTACCATTTCCAAGAGGCTGATGGAGCCATGGAGAAAGTGTTTCTAGTCGTCCCTAAACAATACTGGCTAAACAGGTAAAGACCTTTAAAAGTATGAATGCACTAAGATATTTCAAATTTCCCTGTGTACATTATAGTTTTCTGGTAATTCCTGTGCTCTTTTCACTGTTTCAGATTATTAGTGTACACTGGCTCCTAAACTATTGCACTGGCTCGGATGCTTTCTCTGAGGTGATGACATAGCACTTTTGTAAGGTTAAGAACATTTGCTAAATGTCATATGCCATATGTAGCAGTGTCTGGGGTCTGATTATGTCATTGTAAAAATAAACAAATCTCATATTCTTTTTTAAAATTTATTCAGTCATTCATGTGCTGATATTCAACTGCTCATAATTTTTCTATACTGATAATGCCATCAAGCAAAAAGAAAATGGTTTCTCACTACAAAGCAGGACTAAATAACTAACTACGCAATTACTAACTACTCAAACCCCACACACCACCACCACCACCAAAACAGCCCTCCAAAAAGTAAAGTTTGCTGGATCTCATTAGGAGAAGATCTGTAAAACATGAAGGTAAAAGTGACAAGAAATGGAATTCTGTGATATTCCGCTTGAGTGTTGAAGCGTGTCTTTTTGTGGCTTTCTTATGGGACATCCCCAGTAAAGCCACTTGTACTTTCCTGTTAGGCCAAACATACACTTGCACACCAACTCACCCCTCCCACATATACACACATGTACACAACACACACAGTGGTGCTGTCCCCTTATCACGTTGATCTCAAGAGTCATCATGATAGCCATAAACAACAGCAAAAGATATAGATTAGATGGAAGATAGGCAGAAGCCCCTTACGCTGATGAACTCCCCTCAGACTGTAAGTTGAGATTCGTCATCTGCTGGACTACAATTTTGTAGGAATTCAGAGGATTTCTCAAGATCAAGCTGAAAACGGATTGATACATTTGATGTTTTACTTTGGATGACTGGTAGCATCATAGTGAATCTTTTCCAGCTGACTCACAAATTCTCCTTTCTAAACATTTACGTCTTATGACTAAAAAGAGAGAAAGCAGGAACGATGTATCCATGTAGCCCAAACAACTAATAGTTACCAAGACAAAAACAGATAAGAAATGGGAGCCAGTAATGAAAACTGAAAGTTGAAAGTAAAAAAAAAAAGAGCACGTGGGTAGATTGTTTGTGTGGGAAAATTTTTTTGCAGGGCTATGCACTTTTTAGATCTTTTTCAAAGAGCAGGTAAGAGTTTCTCCTGTTTCATTTGTATGGGAGGGGAAAGAGAAACCAGGAGAGAGGGCAGTAGAGACCAAAATGTTACTGTGTGTGAAAACTGCATTCCATCCATTTTGAAAAACAGGTAAGTTGATATTCCTCTTGTGGTTAGCTGTTTGATTATGACCTACTCTCTGAATTTCCCCACTAATGCTGGTGGCCTGCTAGTCACACACTTGCTTTGACAACAACTTATTGGAAGACACCTATGCCGTTGGACTTCGGAACAAATCTTGAGCTGATCTTCATAGTTTCAGGAATTATGTATTTTTAGCCACTGAAAACCACACAAACTATGACATGTTTGGGTTGACATAGCAGTCACTAACATATTTAATCTTAAAATCTCTAAATAAATGCAGAAGACAGCTCAGGGGCCACAGCAGGAGAGTTTTACCTGTTATGAAGTTTACCTGCCCCAGCCAGAACAATCTCTTTTCATTGCTGTTGAGCCATTAATAAAGAATAGGGTATCAGCTTTGAATAAAAAGTGATGATATTAGATAAGGGTATTCATGTATGTTGTCAGTATAACTCAAGTCGTAAATAATTTGACTTAATTAGCCAGTAAAACCAGCGTTAATTGTTTCTAAACAATTCAGTATCTTTTTAAATGCTTAGTCTGGTCCTTCTAGATTACAAAATTCTGAAACAACAAAAATAATTTTTTTACGTACCTATAAATATCTTTTAGAACAGTATTGGAGAGAAGAGTATTATTCTGTCATTTAAAGAATAAGTGCATTATTATACTCCCTGTAATCTATACTGCTTCTGTGACGGGCAGGGTGAACGAAATAAAATGGAAGCGATCATGCCAAGTCTTAGGGAAAATGGATGGTTTAATAGAAAAAGTGCGCAAACCAAAACCCGTGACTTAGATCTAAATGAAGGATATAATGACCAGCGGTCAACTGGTACAAAGACAAGACATATATAGGCAAACAAACGACCCACAGGAGAGATGGATCCGCCCACCTGAGGGACGAACACAACAACAACAACAACAACAGGACAGCTGCTGCTGTAGACGGAGGCGACCAGTAGGGGGCCCGCCGTACAGTGACAGCTTCAAATAATATTTGTATGAAGTAATTAAAATTACAATATGCTTAAGAAAATGTTGTCATAGCTTTGGTCTGAAAATGTGATCTTAAATCTTTCCACAACTTCAGTAAGTATTTTCTCATTATGTGCTATAAGAGTGCCAATGCCAGTATTTATATATGTATGTGCAACATTTCACACATAAATTGTATTTCCCTATAAATGAACAAACATAACTACTTTAAAGATATGTGTCATTTTAAATATAGTCAGTATTCACTTTACTTAAAGTATCACGCATGAATACAACATCTAGCAGCTTCAAAATATAAACACCACAACGGCAACACTACAATTACGGTAACATGTGAGTATTTGAATGAAAGAGTACATCTAAAGTGGTGTGACCTTATTAACCAACAAGCATGAACCAGATAAGGTTATAGGTTGTGTTTCTCTGAAGAAAGTCCCTGGGACTGCCTGGGATGAGGAAAAACACACTACAAGCATCCTAGTGTAGACGTACAGAGAGATGTAAAACAGGAGTGATGAGTTCAGGGTTCTACAGCTCAGCTGGGACGTGTGATGAAGCTGTAAAGATTTTTTATGTTCTGTTTACACAAATATAATAAAGAATTTTAAAAAATGTAAATAAGGAAGCATAAATTATTGCTCGGATATTTCGTATATTTCAAATATGTTATAAAAATATATTACACATACTTTAAAAGTGTGCATGACAGTGTATGCATAAACTATCACGCTGAACTCAGCATGATTAGAGAATTAGTGAAATTGTGTGACTATTTTTAATAATTGTTTGCCTGTGTTTGCTTATCTGTTATTCATAAAACCCAATTGGGTGAGAGATTGCAAACAAAAAGGAAGTGATCACACCAGACTCAGGGAATAATGAAGATTTAATATATAACATGCAGAGGTGTCAATTCCAGGTTCAGAAAGTAAAAGTCCTCACCAGGATTTTGCTCAGGCTTCCTGGATTGTATTGATTCCACTAATTTTAGCAGGATTGCACTAATTAGAAAATCTAGCAATTTGAGCAAAATCCTGGTGAGGACTTTTACTTTCTGAACCTGGAATTGACACCTCTGATAACATGCAGCAACATAGCAACATAAAACCTGTGACAAATCCAAATGAAAGATACATTAACCAGCAGTCAACTGCTACAAAGACAAGACATAGACATATATATATAGACAAATGACCCTCAGGTGTCGGGTTTCCTAATGGGCTATGCCCACCTGAGGGACGAACACAATGTCACAACAGGACAAAATGAAATACTGCCACTGCTGACCTGGCATTAACATTGGTTTCAGGGTACGGAGGCCCTCTACCGATGGGGTGACTTGCAAGTGAGTGCAAAAAAAGAAGGAAGGGACACCAGGTATGTTGTTAAGAGATTTTATATTTTAAGCCATGTTCAACATGAAGCCTTATTCATATATTCATTTCTTACTCATACTTTTATAAATACGCACCTTACAACCCCTAATGCTGCTACCATAATGTTTACATATCTGTAATTTGCACAGAATTACTGCTGTTTACACGTGTATACACGTACTTGCACATATGCACATACACTTTAAGCACATTCTCAGAAGATGTCTCTATATTGGGCAACACAGTGGCTTGGTGGTTAGCACGTTTGCCTCTCAGCACTGGGGTCTTGGGTTCAAGTCCCTATTCTGAGTGGAGTTTCCATGTTCTCCCTGTGTCTGTGTTCCTCCCACAGTCCAAAAACATGGAGGTTAGGTAAATTGGCATTCCCTGATTCCCTGACAAATTCTCCCTGAGTGTATGTCTATGTCTCTTCATGTCCATTAAAAAACAGTTGTCTGAGTGTCTGTGCATGAATGTGTGTGTGCTTGTGTGCCCGGTGGTGGCTGGTCCACTGTCACTAGTGTCTGTCCTCTCTCCCCTTCCTGCACCCCATTCAGTCCCCCAGGGGGCTGTGGATCCCGGTTGAGAGTACGCTGTGCACAATTGGCTGCCGCTTCTCGCCAGTGTGTGATTGGTTGTGTAAGAGTTGTAATAAAATTGTAATCTAGAAAGGTGCTATACAAGTTGATTCATTCTATATAATTTAAAGTTTATTTATTTTTATTTTTTTATTTTTTTATTCCCCATATAGTTTACTTTATTCTATTCACTACACTTTTGTTTTGTCTTTGTATACCTAAACTGACTGGTGAATGGAGGAACAGCAAAATAAGAATTTCATTGTACAGTGTAACTACCCGTTTCTGCTGTGCACATGACAATAAATTCTTGAATCTTGAATGAAAACAGATGAAATGCACAGCCAATATGTTATCCCAAGGACAATCAACACTGAGACAACCTTTAAATATAATGATGTTATCCAGCCTCTCAAATGCTCTGTAATGATGAAGGAATCTTACGTTTTGGGCTTATGTTCATCAGCCCTAATGTTTTAACTGGCCACCAGCACTTAGGACTACTCTGCAGAGAGGAATCTGAGTAAAGCACGCCAATAGAAATAGTGCAGCTGAATAAATTAAACCCGGGACCAATCATGTTTGCTGCCCAGAGAGGACCAGTATTCAACCAGCACATAGAGGACTGATCAAGACTGAACTTCTTGTGCTGTATAGTAATATTGATTCATTATGAATAATTACAGTATAAGCGGTACCACCCTAAACTTTTAGAGACATATGATTTTGATATAGAGTGATTAGTTTAGTGAACAATTGCAAATGTTATTAATCAATTGTCACGCTACAGCCCCTGACCCCTCCCCTTTGAGCGTGTGTTTATGTTGTGTTTATGTAGATGTAGACGTACTTTGTCTACGTATCTCCGTGGGTGTGGTTGTGTCTGAGCGTGTTCATCGGTCTCACCTGTGGCTCGTCTCGTGATCACTTGGGGCTTATGTGGTTTGTCTATTTAATGTGCGTTCGCGCAGTGTCCCGTGTTCGTCTTTGTTAGAGTCATTGACATTTATATGTGTATATGTTCTACGTGTGCTGTCTGCGCCTCATCCTACAGAGGATATAGTCGACCTGTGTGCATCTTCCCCCACTATTATACGTTACCCTGTGCTCTTCCTTTTTCTTAAAGTGTTTACAGCCATCTTTATCCTTTTAGCAAAATCTACCACTATTTGTCCTTCTGTATTCCTTTCTTTAACACCATATCTACCCAACACCTCATCACCCCTGTTCCCTCCACCAACATGTCCATTTAAATCTGCTCCAATAACCACTCTCTCTTCTTTAGGAACCTGCAAAACAACTTCATCTAACTCTCTCCAGAATTCTACTTTCTCCTCCACATCACAACCTACCTGAGGAGCATAAACACTGATGACATTCATCATCACCCCTTCAATCTCTAACTTTACACAAATCACCCTGTCACTTACTCTCTTTACCTCCACTACTCGCATGTGGAGCTCTTACTAAACTCATCCTTCAGGATTACCCCTACCTCATTTCTCTTCCTATCTACACCATGATAGAAGAGTTTGAAGCCACCACCAATGCTCCTGGCCTTGCTCCCCTTCCACTTGATCTCCTGTACACACAGTATATCTATCTTCCTCCTCACCATCGCATCAGCTAGCTCTCTCCCTTTACCTGTCATAGAGCCCACATTCAACGTACCAACTCTAACCTCCACCTTCCTGCTCTGCCTCCTCTCCTTCAGCTTCAAATCAAATCAAATCAAATCAAATCAAATATATTTGTATAGCGCTTTTCACAACACATGTTGTCACAAAGCGCTTCAGAACCCTCTTCCCCCCTCTCCTCCTCCTCATCCTTGTCCCAACAGTAGTCCAATTTTCGCTAATGCCCTGTTGGACAACAGCACCAGTGGCGGTCGTTGTTAACCCGGGCCTCGACCGATCTGGTATGGAATTTCTATTTTTGATCCGCATCATTTGATTTGGTGCAGTTTTTACACCGGATGCCCGTCCTGACGCAACCCTCCCTATTTATCCGCGCTTGGGACCGGCGCTAAAATACACTGGTGTGTGCACCCTAGTGGCTAGGTTGTTTGTGTCTGTCCCTGTGTTTTTCCCAAATCCCCTTTTCCCTTTCATGCCTCTGTCCATTAATGTTCCTGTTTGTGTTTTTGTGAATGTTCCGTTGTGTGTGTCTAGCGTCTTTTCCCCTGTCTTCCCAAGGAGGGTGTTCTAGGCTGTTCGTGGTGGACTCTCCACCGAGGGTGGTCATCTCGCAGACGCAGGACCCAGGGCTCCGGACCCGCCCATCAAGGAAAAAACAAACCAACTGATAATAACTATGAAACAGATCTCCATTTAAACCAACGTTAACCAACCGAAAAGTTACGATGATTAAAGCATAATTAAAATGGAGAAAAATGCCAAATGGAGGAAACAGAAAATGAATTTTCTTCATGCTTGCTGTCAACTCTTCTTTGTTGTTGGGTCTGGTGGCCCTCATTTTACTCTTGAGAATACCCCATAGATTCTCAATGCCACCACTGATAGACTAATAAAGCCAGATGAACTACACCTGCTTGATAGCCCTTATAAGCAGCTCCTTCCACGATACCGGTTGCTGAATTGTTTGTTCCGAATTCTTACCTACAACTCGGCCGGTATCTTTGGGTAGAGGTTGCGGGATTTACTCTCTGTACTCTCTGTCTCCTTTTTTTTTCTCAAGTGCCTCTCTCTCTGGTTCCAGGCTATTTTTCTATTCAACTAAAAATTGAGGTTTTAAAACTAAACTAAACTTTTGGCTGCTCTTTTTGTTGGGGAGTTTATTTCTGTTTTTTTCTTCACTGTACGAGAGAGCCAGTTCTTTCCCTGGTTTCCAGCCCAAACCATTTTGACTATTACCTTCTTTTGTTTTCTCCTCTACCTTCTCCCGGCTGTTCCTTTTTGCCCCCTATCTGTTCTCACTCCCTGTTATAAGACCACTCAGCGACTGGGTCCAAACTACCCAAATACTCATGGTGGCTCACCTGGTTCACATCTGGCTAGCCATCACGTTACAGTGGTCCTGAGATTTTCTGAAGTAATGTTCTGGTACCATTCCTTTCAGGTTCCATTCCATTATGGTTTAGATAGCCGGATTCCTGCTATTGCTCAAGAGTAATGGGAGGTCACATTAAATATGTGAGTATATCTTTCAGATTTTTTTCTGTTTTTTCTGCATACACATTTCCTGTATTTTCTGGTTGTATTCTAATAGATTAAGAGATATATCTAGTCATTACACTACATTATACATTATAAAACAACAAATCTAATGTATAACAAAGAGTTTTGCACAGTACTACACATATAATTTTTCATTTAAAACTTTTTCAACAATTAAACTTGAGTAACCGTAAAGATTACATTTAAATGTTAAATTGTCTTGTGGTGAAGGATGAAGTCGCACACAGAAACAATTATTCCTTTGTGTATAGCATGGAGCACGTAATCAACGTAGAGCTTCCTTAACACACCAAATGCTGTACTAGACACCAGAACATACCCACAACATGAAAGCAATAAGACATAACCAAATTACTCCACTGTTGCTCTGGCAAGTCTGATGCCACCCAACACAACCCCCCCCCCCAAAAAAAAAATCCCCGGTGACCAACAAAGGAACGGAACCAGCAAACAACAACGAAAATAAACAAGAACTCACTGCTCACACAAAGTCTCGGCAGCGCTGAGGCCTGGCCGGAACAGTCACGAGGTAAAGGTTGCCTGTGGTGCTGGAGAGGCCGCACACAATCCATTGCTTGGCATCTTTGCCCTGTACGATGCCAAAGAGTTGCAGTGCACAATGAGACACCACTGGCCCCAATCCAGTAAACCACCTCTCTCAAGCACCCAAGCTGATTGAAGCTTCAGGCACAGTCCTTTCTTACATTACGGGTTGTACAGCCAGACCTCCGAACCCACAGACATAGGCTCACCATAGCAGCACATGTCATATCCCCATTTATGTTTTGTTCCTGCACTGGTCTGGTTCGACCTAGCCCATTTGTACACTTTGTCCTGGTTTTGTGGACACTCAGCAAACAGCAGACCTCAGCCATGACCTAAGAGTCGAAGTAGCATCTCGCTGTGCAGCACCCCAAACCAACAGAAAACCTCCCTCACAAGCATCTTAGCCGTCATCACCATGCTCTGGTGGGGCAACGCGCAAGCCTCCAGCCATTTGGTAAATTAATTCATCTTACAAGTACGTAAAATTCCCTGAGGCAGAGGTTGGGAAACAGGTGGCGCCCGTGCTTGTTTCAGCGGTCCCTTCTTAGCCGCGCAGACATCACGGCAGTGGACACAAAGTTCCACCTCTGCCCAACTGCCTGAGAGTTTTCATGATGCTGGAGTGTCCTAAGCCTGGTGAGCTGTGGACTGCCCCCGCAAAACCGTATTCTGCAACCGCATCAATCAATCAATCAATCAATCAAAATTTATTTATATAGTGCTTTTTACAACAGTTGTTGTCACAAAGCAGCTTTACTATTGTCCGAGTCCAAGCCCCCAGTGAGCAAGCCAAGGGCGACAGTGGGAAGGAAAAACTCCCTAAGAGCATGAGGAAGAAATCTTGAGAGGAACCATGACTCAGTGGGGGAACCCATCCTCCTCTGGCTGATTCCGGTCACCATAACAACAATTAAAGATACATAAACAAAGAAAAGATGGGAAGGATAAATAATTCTCATCTTTGTGTGTAGTTATATTAGTGGTGGGCCGTTAACGGCGTTAACGGCGTTCGTTAATTTGATACTCTTATCGGGCGATATAAAAATTATCACCGTTAATCTATTATTAAAGTTGGGTTGGGAACTGGGTCAAAATAAAAAAAAACTATCACCTTGATAGTTTAGCTCGGCTGTATTCCTAACCAAATTGCACAGTAGGGGCGAGATCGAGTTTTCAAACCTGTGAATTACAAATCGTTCGTGTGTTTACATGGATGCCGCCACGAAGTCGCCAGGTTTGCTTCATGGAAAATTCATTTTTAGGAACGTAAAGTGTTACCGGAGCGGAGCTCGGAGCAGTCGTTTTCTGCATGGTCCTAGCGCTAGATTAGTCACTATTGAAATATTTCTTTTTAACCGTTAAAACTGCAGAGAACCAAAACCGGCTTTTGAAAAAAATTACGTAATTACAAATTACGTCCGTGAGGTTAAATGTACTAAATGTTGGCTTACAATTCAAATATCATGTTTAGCTGAATAAACATGTTATCAACCCCTTTTAATGTACAGTATGTAGGCTTACAAATTCATGTTTAACTGAATAAACCGAACATGAGTAGCCTACATTTTATTGAGCATGTTTTTTTTTTCTTCAAGTATCAAAGTAGAACAGCTTTCTCAAGCAGTCATTGATGCATTTTGGAAACAGGAGATGAGCCCCTGGTCTAACGCATCCCCTGTATTAAAAAACCCTATCTCAAAAACTGACTTTTAGTCATTACTTGGGTAGCACGCATATGAGCCATTTTAATATAGATTAATCTAGATTAATCTAGATTAATTTCAAGATTTCAGTGAGATTAATCTAGATTAAAAAAATAATCTATGCCCACCCCTAATTTATATACATAAGATCTCTATGTAATTCCTATTCAGTCCTAAACTTCTTGACAGTTAGTAATAGTCCAGGGCCGCTGAGATACATCCATAGCAGGGGAGAATTTAGGGTGGTTAGAGGGTCTAGGGCAGTGGGTTGATCCTTCATCATGGTTGGTTAGACAGGAGGTGGCTGGTCCAGGGTGGATCTTGGGAAAGGCTCATCTCTCCTCGTCTCTGTATTTCTCGGGTCGGAGGGTAGCCATTTGGAAAAAGACAAGAGGGAAAATTAATTCTATATGGGATCATATAGACAGAGGAAATTTTTTATATATCTTGTGTGAGTGTGGCAGCAACTACGGCATTACATTATTACAGCCTAGCTGAAAGGGCAGAACCAGAAGGTAACACAGACTTGGAAGCATCCTATAGTGGCATCCACCCACTATACCAGGGGTGCCCACAGTTTTCAGCTTGCGAGCTACTTATAAGATGACCAAGTCAGAAAGATCTACCGGGGTGGCGGCGAACGTAATTTGTTGAGCGGGGGGGTGGCGAACGTAATTTGTTGAGTGGATTGCAGATTGGCTACCGTGAATGTCAATCAAAATACAACCATCAGTGCAGATGTGCGATTCATCTACTACTATTTTATGTGACGCGATCTACGCACATTCCTTCGCGATCGACCGACACTTCCTTCCGTAATGAGCACCCCTGCACTATACTGTCAACACACTTGTGACCACGTGCAGTGACAGCATGACAGCACCAGTGCCCCAGTTTACCATAAAACCCTTTGCCCATGAACCGCTGGATTTGTAACCTCTATCTAAGGGGGCACATTAATTACCAGTCTGCAAGATTTAGAATTAGATCTGGTATTATCGTGTCTTGCGGCCTGTGGTCCCAGAAGGAGAACCTCCGTTTTGTCACCATTAAGGTGGAGGAAGTTTCATGACATCCAGCATTTAACATCTCTTTTGCAGGCCTCAATTTTCCCTAATCAGCTAAAGTTGACACCAAAGTTGTTTGCTTATAACTATGCCCAATGGTAGCATATATAATGTAACTAATAGTGGTCCTAAGATGGAGCCTTGTGGGACTCCATATTTCACTTTTGAGCGTTTGGAGGAAATATTATTGAGCTCTACAAACTGATAGCGATCGGTTAAGAAAGATTAAACCATGAAAGGGCTGTACCTGAGATCCCAACCCTGTTTTCTAAACTTTTTAGCAGGATCCTGTGATATAATGTGTCGAAATCTGCACTAAGATCAAGAAGCACTAATAGAGATACATAGCCTTGATCTGAGGCAAGAAGGAGATCATTTGTTACTTTAAGTAGGGCTGTTTCAGTACTGTGGTGGTGCCTAAATCCAGATTGGAATCCGGATGTGATTCTTGTGCAGATATGATCATAATTGCAGAGCTACAGCTTTTTCTATGATCTTGAATAAAAATGGGTCTAGGTGTTTATAGGTAGTGACATCACCCCATCCACTGTTACCCTGGCAAGTCCGGATATTATCATAAGGTGATCCTAGATTTTTCATAGATTTGAACATTTTAAATGCATATTCAATATTATAAATGGTTTGGATGCTTTGTTGATTTGACTGAGTACATATAATTTACTGTTGCACTGACTGAGTACACAACCAATGTGTAATTGTATGTTCTTGATTTTGAACTTTGCTCTCATGTTTGCAGCCCATAAGCAAATACATGGAGAAAAGATCATCGAATGTCACGGGGGAAGTGGGTGCCAGAAAAGGAAGCAAACACGTACTTTTGAGTGAAGCTTTTATTACGAACAAAAACAAAACCGAACATAAAAGTGCACTAACAATTAATCAAGGAAACCAAAGAAACACGTTGAGGGTGATGACGGTCATATGAACAGAACAGACTTATAAAGAGAACAACATAATTACATAACAACTGCCATGTGGTGTGGACGATGAGACACAACACACACCACCTGAGGGAGGTGTGGCAAAAGAGCTTTCATAGTTACAGACTCATTTAAATAACAACAATATAGTCAACAAATCAGATGACCAAAATTTAAATCTCTTATGCTCTTAGGAAAATGTTGAATAGTGTAAGGATCTTTCCTTAACCAGCCTCACCTGTCACTTATCACCACGCCCCTTTTCAGTCATACTTATACACCTTCCCACCATTTCCTAGTCGCGAAGTATTGTCGACTCATGCCGCATACTGAGCGTTTCCATTGCCTGTTTGATCTACTGTGTTCTGACCCTTGCTTACTCCCCAGACCTTGTCTCCTGCCTCACCTTTCTGTACCTCCTGGATTCTGCTCTCCCGTTATGATTCTGGACCGTCCCGACCACCCCAGTAAAACACTATCGCTACTGATCTTAATGCTAGTGATCTGCCTGTCGTTTTCTGTATGCGTGATTTATTTGAATTTGAATTGATTTATTTGGTATACTTCTGCAGTTGGATCCCTCTCCGTCTGGTCAATACGTTACAAATAGCAGGACATAAGTGGAAGAAAGACAAACTCTATTTGTTTTAGTAAATATTAAACTGTCTTAGTGTTTTTCAGCAAGCTATTAAAATGACCAGAGAAGTTTATTTCTCTTTGTTTATTTAGAAACCACCACTGACATAAAAGGGCTGTGTACTTCCAACCAATGCAGTAGAAAACATGTTTCAATGACAACTTTCAAGGAGTACTGTTCATTATAAAAAGATTAATGATATCTGATTCCATAGTATCTGTCTGCTCACAACAGTCTACCCAACACAACGCACACAGCCGTGTTTAGCTCATTTCTTCTTTGAAAGCATTGTAGCTAATATACATCCCATTGTTTCACCTTGCAATGTCATCCCTGAGATTTGATATAACAGGCCTTAATATTTTAAAAATTCTAAATAGCAATTTATGAGTCCAACGGTACAAAATATTGTAGTGTGATAGTGTTGAAGTGAGGGTGTAAGTGGGGCCTCTGGTTAGTGAAATAAGGCTACGACAGTGACAGATTAAAGGAGAAGTGTAGAATTAACAACAAATAGAGCCTGTGCTTACATAGAGGAATAATGCTGGCTGGTAAATGGTGCATTAGATTGTTGGTGGCTGCTGTTAGAGCAGAAAACTTGATTAGCTGTTTCATCACTATGAGGAGAGGGTCAGTTGCTTCCTGTAGGAAGTTAGATTTAGAGATTTGTGGATTAAAGTGGGTCTTGATGTTCATTTGCCTCACTCCAAAGTCGACACTGGAGGATGTGTTGTGCCAGCTCTTTGAGATAACATCAGATGGGTTAAAATGATTGCCCGTGTTATGTTTTGATGTAATGAGTGTAAAAGAGTTATGTAAGCAGGCAAGGCTGAGACTGTTTTTTTCTCTTAGATTTAGAAAAGACTTGCATGTGGTGGTCAGGTTTGGTCTACAATGTTCTATATGGATGGGTCCTCCGTTCAACCAATGGGGAATGCTTGCTATGATTGCCTAGGTTACATACTTATGACTGTCCCCAAGAGTCAAAGGTCATATGTCATTAATGGTCAAAGGTCAAATGTAAACATTAATTTTCCTGAAGTTAAACATCAGCTCCTTTGTTTTATCATTGAAAAATTTTTCACCCTGCTCCATGCCACTAAATGTCTGACCATGGGCATGTATGGTAGTTCATCATTATTAGATATCCCATTCACTAATGTTGTATCATTTGTACAATTTTATTGGATTAGAATTGGACATGTCAGTGGTATAGAGTATAACAAAAGAGAGATGTCTACAGATCAATCTTTCCAAAACACTCAATGAAAACAAATAAAAATAACTTAATTAAAAATAAAAACAAATATTTAGTAATTTATTCAATCACACAACAGCTTTTATATTTTGGTGTGTTTCTGCAGCATTTGAAATAAAGACAGAAGCTCACCAAAAGTGATGTCACATGCATACATTCTTACTCAACCACCTAATATTTTCTACTTAAAGCACTGATTACATACATGTGTACACCACTGACCACTTTCCAACCCTGACTGGACGCTACCTGGTTAAGAGACCATTCTCAGGATGACAGTGGCTCTGCAGTTGTAGATGTACTGTAGTGGGTGTGGGCTTGTATGAGTGCATAAGTAACAGAAATATTCTATTTTTATTTTTGTGTGGCAGACCACTCTCCGCAAAACTGGAATGCATGAAAGCTCTAGCAATGCTGCTGATTCTTGTCTTACTCATAACATCCTAGCACCCACGTCAATTACCGTATCATGTGTGATGCAGCATCATGGACAGATTGAGGGTGGTCTGCAAGCAGTATCCAGTCAGCAATGTTTCTGTGTTCAGTTAACCGTGTTCGACAAATAATAGCTGATGACTACAGTGTGTAGATGATTGAACAAGTGGAATCAGTTGTATTCATGTTTGCCTGGAAGTAAAATCCTTCAGCCACTGAAAGAAAAGTAGAGAATGTGGACAGTTCTTGTCAAGGTTGTCCCCGTGCTGATATCTAAGCAGGAGGAATGGCTGATAGAGCTGCTAAGAATGACTTCAATCTCGGTCCAGAAGAGGACAATTTTAGCAACAGCAACAATATTGCACTGCACCCTCCAACCCTCAGCCCTGTGGTAGACGATCTGACTGTGAGAAATTGGTATTGTTGTTCTTTAAAAATGACATTATTTTGATTTTAAAAATGTGCAAATGTACCATATTTGTCAATTGTGATTTTTTCACCACAATCGAAATTTGTCCTCTGCTTTTTACCCATCTAGTGATTACTAGGGGGCTGTGGTGCACACGTGCCCAAAGCGGTGGGCGGCCCTAGCCCAGCACCCAGGGAGCAGTTGGAGTCAGGTGCCTTGCTCAAGGGCACCTCAGTCATGGCCTCAGGCCTGGGAATTGAACCCACGATCCTCCGGTCACAAGACCAGTTCCCTACCAGGCCATGACTACCCCATGACTTTCCATACCTTCAGACCACCAGAATGAGTTATTTTTGTTTAGCATATCTATAATAAGTGTGTGTGTGTGTGTGTATAAATGTTTGAAAATATTTGAAAACTAAGTAAAATATATTAACATTACCCATCAAACTTTGCAACAGGACAAACCACAACATGTTTTGATTGATACAGATGTAATTTTATTTTATTAACATATTGAACCTGAAAGGACCACACAGGCCAAATGAATGCAGAAAACAGCTCAAGGGCCACAGCAAGTCTCTCTTCATTGCTGTTGGGTCATTAATAAAGTATAGGGTATCAGCTTAGATAAAAAAAATACATTTTTGTTTATTAATTTGCACTAATTTTAGTTTATTAAAATGCTGACATTATTAAATTGAGAATAACATAAGGGTTTTCAAATATGTTGTCAGTATAACTTAATTATCCTAACATGGTCTAAACAATTCAGAATCTTTTTACCTAATTAGTCTGTTCCTTCCAGTTTACACAATGCTGAAACAACAAAAAGATGTTTTCAATGTGCCTGTAAATATCTGTTGAATCTGTTGAATTGCTTGTGTAAATAATTAAAAGATACAATATGTTTAAGGAAATGTTGTCATACCTTTGGTTTCAGGGGCTATAATAAATTTGTCAATCCCAAAGCATCCCATTTTTGTCTTAAAACTTTCCACCAGTTCAGTTGTTTTTTCAGTACGTGCTATAGGGGCAAAATGCCAGTATTTACATATGTATGTGCAACATTTCGAACATAAAATGCATTTGCTTATAAATGAACAAACATAACTACTTTAACAATATGCAAGATTTTACATAAAACAGTATCAGTATCATGAATATCCCATGTAGCTTCAAAATATATGACCTTTAAAAAACTTAAAAGGTAGTAACATAATTATTATAGTATTTGAATGAATGAGTACATCTAAATGAGTGTTTAAAAGTGTGTTTGAGTGTTTAGGCTTGACTTTACTAACCAAATAGCATGAATCGGATAAAGGCAGCGTCTGGGTGAAGTTTTCCCAGGATCAGACAGGAAGGACAATTTAGCCACTTCCCATCCCATGCTACCCCGAGATGTCCTTTTAGAGTAAATGGTCATAGCAATAACAATACACATATAAATATAATGAACAATACACAGAGTGATCACTTTAAGCACACTGACCTATTGCTGTATCTAGTAGGCTGCCACATGTTCTACAATCACATGTAAATTGTAATCTGCCCCCATTATTGCAGAAGACTACAGGGCAAGTTCTACAGTCTGTGAATATTGTGTCAACGTTGGTATCTTTCACAACTGACTTGAATTTGGCCAGCAGGTAGGTAGCTAGCGAGATGCTATCAATGCTATAAATTTACACTGTAAATACACTTCTAAGCACTCGCAAACTCAAATAAAGACTAATATATAAGCATTTCATGCATGAAATAACTAGCCATAAACCATACCAAACGTAATTTCATTTTAAAAGGGCTGATCAGGTTGTAAAAGTGTCAATCATACCATTCTCATCCATGATATAATCCAACTCTGGTTCGGGCTTGTATGTCCATGCCTTGTTGACGCAATCAGCTCCTCTGTAACAAGACGGAAGTTAAGTGTCAGCCCGCGTTATAGGTTGTGTTTCTTAAATGAAGCGATTCACCAAACAAAGCCCCAGGGACAACCTTGGATGATCCAGGGGCACTGGGGAAAACACACTACAAGCATCCCAGTGTAGATGTGCAGAGAAATGCAAAACAGGAGTGATGAGTTCAGGGTTCTGCAGCTCAACTGAGACGTGTGATGAAGCCATAAAAAAAATAATATGTCCTGTTTACTACAGTCAAGAAAACCCCGTAGTAAAATTAATCATGTTAGTGAGACACACATATAGTCATATTGTAAATGAAGCCTAAATTATTGCTCAGATATTTAGTGTATTTCAAATATATTTCACAAATGCAATGCACAAACATTCCTATTGTTTGTGAATATTGTGTATGACAATCAGATGTTTCATCGAACCCAACATCAGTGAACTGATATAAGTGAAAATGTGATTATTTAGTCCTATTTGTTTATGTTTGCAGGTTTGTGTGTTTGGAGGTTTGTGTGTTTGTTGGTTTGTGTGTTTGTCAGGTCACTCACTCTCTCAATGCTCCAGTCATTACTAGATTGTCATTCACATTCTTCAGTTCCACCTGTGCGCTGTCTACTGCTTGGAAGTCCGCTATGTCCTTTTGATACCATGACGCTACTCCAATATAATGCCACTTCCCCAAATACTGCACACCACAGAACATAGAACTGTCATTATTTGTCTTTTGTTAAATCCTTAATCTTTTATTGAATAACATCATAAGTCATTAATGATAGGTATAGTGTTTAGTGCTATGGTGCTGATATCCTAACCAATATATAATTTATATGAATACAGAAAATAAATATTTTTAATACAATTATATGGATATTGATCAGCCTCTTAAAAGCTCATTAATGTTAAAATAATTGAAAGGTTTTGGCTTGTGCATTCATCCCCCCTAATGTCTTACCTGGTCAGTTAGGACTTCTCTGGAAAGGGGAACTGGAGGAAGACATGGCACTAGAACCTGTCCAACTGCATAAATGAAACCCAGTATTGAAGCAATCATATTTGCAGCTCAGAGAGGACCAGTGTGCAACCAGCACAGAGAGGACAGATCAACAATGAGCTTCTGGTGCTGACTCACAGTTTCAGGAGCCGACTTTAAATCATCTTGAAGGTTCATTCACCCTGATAGCAGTGGCTGGAAGTCACTTAAGCAAGTTAATAATTCCAGATATGTTTATTTAGGCAGATTTGACAATAATCACTTATGTTGTACC
Source organism: Brachyhypopomus gauderio (assembly GCF_052324685.1). Taxonomy (NCBI): domain Eukaryota; kingdom Metazoa; phylum Chordata; class Actinopteri; order Gymnotiformes; family Hypopomidae; genus Brachyhypopomus; species Brachyhypopomus gauderio. The sequence continues at coordinate 8,391,746 of NC_135226.1, forward strand.
ACTTTTTTGTTTGTATGTTTCTTTTATGTTTTCTACCAGACTGTTCTTTCATTTTTATTCTTTTCTTCCTAATGATATCTACAAAATGCTCATCTCTGTTTTGCTACATGATATGGGCAAAACTCATATTGTTCTGAATGCAATTTTGCTTTTCAACAGTGTTGTGGTTGGATCTTTACCCTAGAAAGAAGGAATGGAAACAGCTTTCTGCAAGATGTGTATGGCCCCCTGCACAATATTTTTACTGTATAATGACTACGTTTCATAATAAAGTATCAGGCAACTTTAAACTAGAAATGATTTATATTACATTTACACATTTACATTATACTGAAGTAGTCCATGAAACCAGTGTTTATATAAACAGGTACATAAATAGATTTATAGGCTCTGTAATGAAAAAATAAGTATATATCGGCATCGCAAAATAAGCACATATATGTGTCTAAATTCTTCACTTCCTGAACTGAACTTGTATTTGAGTTGTCTTTTGGTTTGCATAATATATATATATATATATATATATATATATATATATATATATATATATATATATATATATATATATATAATATATATATATATATATATATATATATCATTTGAAAAACGTTTTCAATAAATGTTATGTATGTTATGTAAAATTCCAATAAAAAAAGATAAATTTAACAAACATTATTATAATGAGCCTACTTGATATTGTCCATTTTTCATAGATTTCAACATTTTAAAAGCATATTCAGTAGTTCAAATGGCTTGGATGTTTGTTAATTTGACTAAGTACATATAATTGACTGTTGCATTGACTGAGTACACAACTGATGTGTAATTGTGTATTCTTGATTTTAAACTTTGCTCTTTGCTCTTTGCAAGTAATGTGGATGCTTACAGAAAAAAATTATTTATTGTGTTTAACATTTTTATACATCTTCAATCAAATCTTTTAGCATACAAACAAATATAAAAATTTGCCTTTGCAGCCTCAGTATTCTTTTTCAGTACAGATTTTTCATTACAGATTGATCAATATATTATTAAAAAAACCTGGAAACCCACGCTGTATCCCTTGTTGAGTAATTACAGCTTGCCCTGCATTGTGTATTTTGAAATATTGATTTAAATGTCAGCAGACATTTAATTTTACATTTAATCAATCATGAATGCCACATTCACAAACATGCATGCTCATGTTAAAACCAGATCACCAAAATTTAAATTCCAGCTATTTCTGACAGAAATGTATTATTTAAAAACATGACATCACTTTCCATAATCCTCTTACATAATCCACCCTACAAATACTCACTATAACTTTCTAAAGTTACTATACCTGTAACTACTACGGGTATACTACTATGCTACTCCCGCTCCTATCAATAAAGACTCTCTGCAGCACTTGTGTCTTCTCCTAGTTCTCGTACGTTAGACTTACCTCTCATGGACACAGTGCGAGAGTTTATCTTAGGTCACCCACTCGAGGAACTCAACCTTGACGGTTCTCGTTTGGTAGATACCCAACCCAAGGATTCTACACTGGAAGTCAAAGTCAAAGTCAAAATCAAATTTATTTATATAGCGCTTTTCACAACACACGTTGTCACAAAGCAGCTTTACAATCGTATGGGTCCAGATCCCTAATGAGCAAGCCAAAGGCGACAGTGGTGAGGAAAAACTCCCTATAGGGTGGGGATTAGGAAGAAACTTCGGGAGGACCAAGACTCAAAAGGGAACCCATCCTCCATTGGGCGGCCCGTTAACACAAGTCCGTGGTCTCAGGGTGGTTTCAAAGTTTTCACAGCAACAGTCAAGGCTCCTGTTCCCCAGCCAAGCAGCCTCAGTCCCCTCGGTGCAGGCGGTGGGCCTCAGGCGGGCCAGCATCAGCACGACCCCTCGTGGCAACGGCTCATCCAACCCCGGCATCAGCACATCCACCGACAAGCCAGACCATCCCCCAGGTGCCTGCAGGTGCCTGTATCCAATCGTCTTGGGTGGAGGCATGCAAGAAGATAGACAATACAGACTGAGTGGACATGAATTTAAACCACCATTGATTTAAATGTACATAGCTCACGTGCCAGTGATGAGCATGTGGCTCAGGCAGGCTAATCTATAGCAGCATAACTAAAGGGAGGGGTTCAGAGGTGACCACAGGCATGAGGGCTCACTGAGACATTGCTTTCCAGTCAAGTCATAGTCATAGTGATGCCATGACACAGCTGGATGACAGCATCAACATCTCAGATCACCAGAAATCTCAATGTCTGGGGGACCCCAAGCCCCTACACCAGACCTGGGCAAACTACGGCCGCGAGAGGCCAATCATAAATGAAACAAATATCTATGTCATGCGTGCAATACAACTGTGACGCTTTTATTTTAATTCCGTGTGGACGTACCTGCGTGTGTGTGTGAGCTGTGCGAGAAACACTGTAGGTGATCAGCGACAAGTTAAGGCTGAATTTATACTTTCATTGCGAACGTTGCACCTTGCGCGAACTTCCGCAAACGGCGGAAAATTTACGTGACGAATTTTAATTGTGCATTGTGTTCCAGGTTTGAAAAGTGCTGGAATTTAGGCTAAAGTACTTGAAAATGCTTGAAATTGTAACTGTATTTCGATTCACAACAAATAGCTGACTGAATAGGGGGGTATTCCAGAAAGCGGGTAAGTAAACTCAGAGTTAACGAAAGCTCAGGTTTTCCGTTCCAGAAACCGAGCTTAGAGAGAACCTGAGTCAGCTGGGAAATATTGAAATGGACATTGAAAGTGCCGTAGAAGTGCTTTAAAGCTAGGTTTAAGCCAGGTTTATACTTGACGTGGCGTGAGCGGCGCGAGGGTCCGCGCGGGGGAAAATTATGTAATCGCGGCGGCGGAGGGCCTCACGCGCTGTTGATTCGCGAGGTCGTGCACCTCTCGAATTTTGTAACTTCGCGCACGTGCCGCGCTTCAGCTCACGAAGTGATCCGAAATAATTAGCTTTTTTATCACATTATTTAATTGTTATTTTCAAAACGCCCAATCTTAACGTCTTCACGTTCTCTCATGTTTTGAGAGATGAGAGGATTCCAAATCCTCTTGGATTTTCAAGAGGCTCGTATTTGTTAACGTAATACAAGAAAACTGTTCATTCAGATGGCTATTTGTTGTGAAACGAAGAAACATTTTCAAGTATTTAACCTAAATTCCAGCACTTTTCAAATCTGAAACAAAAAGCAACATTAAAATTGGTCAGGTAAATGTTCCTTCCCTGTTTTTGAGGGGTGTTTCTTTATAACAACACACATCGTTTCGGAGAACACTGCACAGAATGTGACGCGGCAAGTATAAACACCTCCGCCGTTCGCGGAAGTTTGCGTGAGGTGGGCGGAGCCACTGTGATGACGTCATTATTGTTTGTGTGGCCCTCTGACACAATTCAGGTTTCTCATGTGGCCCCTTGTAAAAATTAATTGCCCACCCCTGCCCTACACCTTACAAGGGGAATATTAGCTGAAGGCTTGATTAAATACTACTACTACTGAAGTATTGCCTTTAAGTGACATTAGCTCTCCGGATAACACAAAGACTTTTAAAGATCAGTTGGACTTGTTGCAATCCCATTGTAAGCCCATTGTGTTACCCTCAATAATGACATGTCTCAGTGAGTACAGCGGCGAGAAAGGTCAGGTCGATGTTTGTATCTTGCAATCTAGTACTTATTTGCAACAATTTGCAATAATGTCCTAAGCTGCTGGAGAAAGTTTTGATACTCTTTCTGAGATCATTGCTGAGAGGAGAGGCTCTAGACTGGGTGGACATTGTCTTCGCCAGTCGACCTATTGATGGATTCTTAGGTAGAGGTTCTCGTGTACTAGGTCTATGTCAGGTTTCAGTACTTGGGAGGTAGCATCTACGGGGGTCCCCAGCCCATCTTCGTCTCTAAGGGAGAGGAGCTCTGAAGGGAGCCTAGTGTTATGTTGTAGTGCCTTTTAGTCCAAGTGTGCTGATGCGATCAGCTATGTGGGGTGGAGGAGGGGTCTAGTGGCCCATTTCCACTAGGGCCTGGTTGGCGCGGTACGGTTCGATTCGCGACGGTTTGTGAGTGTTTCCATTAGTACCAGGTCCCAGTCTGCCGGTACCTTTAGGTACTATTTTCGTACCTACTCGCTCGAGGTTCTAACCGTTCCGAAGCGGTACAGTTCTGTGACGTGGAGGAACAGCATGACACTGATTGGCCAGGGAGTGTCGTCACAGGTTGCGACAGGAGAGCGACTCCTCTGCTATGCTATGGACTCCTCAGCCATTTTTAAAACCCAAGGAGCGAAGTCTGTTCCCTGGTCAAACACCGAGGTACAAACATTTCTGTTAATAATCAGCTATCAAAAAATCCAGGGCGAACTGGACGGGGCCACTAGAAATGTGAAGGTTTTTAGCGAGGTTTCTGCGCTAATGGCCACTCATGGCTACCAGCGGTCTGTTCAGCAGTGCCGGTCGGTCCAAGCTAAAAAAGCTTAAAAGCGATTACCGGGCGGTGAAGGACCATAACGGACGCCGCGGAGCAAACCGCAAAGACTGGAAATGGTTCCAGCAAATGGATGCCATATACGGTCACCGGCCAGCCAGTAACGCTGGACATGACAATGTCGGTGCTGGAGGCCACGGAGAATGGTGAGTGTATTGTGATTTCAGTTTTACTAGGCTCGTAAAAGATGTAATATGAACGTAATATGAACGCATTGTAAATGCAGGAATTTAGAGCTGTGTTTGTAGTTAATGTTACCACCACAGTCACTACTGTACAATAGCTAGCTCTTAGCCTTGCTAGTTGCTAGTTAGCTGTAGCCATAAACAAAGCATGAGCAGCGATGACGTGCTACACATTTTGTGCAGTTACGCTATATTGTTGTTGCTTTCACGGGAATGCTTGTGTTTAATTGTTATTTTTTACGTTCAAGATTCCCCTTCCACTGACGAGGCGAGCGGAGTTGGCGGAAAATGTTTCCTTCAACCAGGCTTTCCTCAGGGTGCTTGGCGAACTTGTGAACACCATGCGAGACAGACGCCAGTAAAAGCACACAAAATGTTGCTTGTAGTACTATAAATATTTATTTCATATAAAGCTATACGTTATTTTTAGGTAATTTGCTTTTTGCACTTTTTTAACTATATATTATTTACATATGTTGTACTTTAAATATCTATATTTCATAATAAAGTTTGATTTCATTTGATTGTATGACTGATGCTTTTTATGCAGGGTGTGTTCAGCCTGTTTGAGTAATACCAAATTATTATCAATAATTAGAGCAACCATGCATTAATAAAGATAAAGATAAATAAGATATGGTATGTGTTAAGGGGCATCGACCGGTGTTGTGGTCGCATACAAATGATGTCACGACACTACAACCCGCGCGCCAACAGCGACTCCACCCACATTGTGGTGGTCCACCATTGTAATGGAAACACAACGCGACCGTACCGTTCCGTTGCGAATCGATCCGTATCGAACCGTACCGCGCCAAGCAGGCCCTAGTGGAAATGCGCCATAGGTACTACTGGGACTACTCCAGCTGCTCTGGCAACTGCCCAACCTGACTCCAAGGATTTTCCACTAGCAACCAAGCCTAGTTCCGAGGCTGATATGCCAGCCAATCAGCCGGATCCTGAAATGGCGGGGGGAGTTGTAGCTGAGGAGACAGTGTCATCAGGGGGTGCTGCAGCCGTGGAGGCAGTAGGCGGATCCTCAACAACACTGTCTCTTCGGCTGCAGTGTCTCCAGCGCCTCCTGACGACGCTGTCCCCTCAGCTGCTACTGTGTACAGCGCCGCCCGCACAACTGAGCCGCCTGTTACTGTGACCCAGAAGGAGTCAACTCCCATTCCCACAACCCAGAAAAGGACTTCATCTCCGCTTCCTGCAACCTGGAAGGGGTCACCTCCTGCTCCCACGACCCTGAGGGGTTCATCTGCTTCCGTCCCCTCACCCCATCAGAGGGTTCCTTGCCACTGTCGCCCTCGGCTTGCTCACTGGGGGCATGGACACGGACACCTGTACAGCTGCTTTGTGACAATAATTGTTGTAAAAAGTGAATAACCCATGCATGTCCTTGTTGCCCTGTTATATCAGTGTCTCCCCGAGTAATCACGCCTCGCCATTGCCTCGCTATTTTCTTCAGTGTGAATAGCATGCGGGAGGCTAATCCCACTCCTATCAATAAATTGCACTCTCTGCAGCACTTGTGTCCTCCTAGTTCTTGTACGTTACAATACCTTTCTAAGATTATGGATTAAGCTGTGCTTTCACAGCTACAAACTCATTTAAGTAGCAATAACACCATTGAAAATTTCCAGTACAGTTTCAAGCTACACAGCACAGTCAGCCATATTAGAAGTGACTATTGACAAATGTCTTACATAGGGACTGGTAATGAATAATTATTAATGAGAAATATATTATAAATTATTATTGATCATAATAATTCTAATTAAAAGGGCACTAGTTCAACAAAAGCAAATATTATAGTCAGTTATATTATGAAAGTAAAGAGGGTTTAGCTGTTCCTGCACTAGGAGAGCAGGTACAACTGCTTCCTGTAGGACAGTAGATTGAGAACAAGAAGCTCATGAGTGGTTCTTGAAGTTGATCAAGTGGATCTTGATGTTGATCAGTCTCACTCTAAAGTGGACACTGGGGGGTACATTGTGCCAGCTCACTAATTCTCTGGGTCGCATGATGCAATAAACTCAGACTCTAATAAGCACCAAGATTGGCAGATTCACCATTGGTGCCCTATGATCTTCACGGATGTAAGCAGGTTCACCCTGAGCACATGTGACAGACAGGACAGAGTCTGGAGATGCCGTGGAGAACGTTCTGCTGCCTACAACATCCTCCAGCAGGACCTGTTTGGCAGTGAGTCAGTAATGGTGTGGGGAGGCATTTCTTTGGAGGGCCGCACAGACCTCCATGTGGTAGCCAGAGGTACCCTGACTGCCATTAGGTACCAGGATGAGATCCTCAGACCCATTGTGAGACCATATGCTGGTGCAGAGGGCCTTCTTATGCAGGACAATGCTAGGCCTCATGTGGCTGAAGTGTGGCAGCAGTTCCTGCATGATGAAGGCATTCATGCTGTGGACTGGCCTGCCCATTCCCCAGACCTGAATCCTATTGAGCACATCTGGGATATCATGTCTCGTTCCCAGAGATGTATAGGAACGAAGTAGAACTACTTCACTTTAAGTACTAAAATGAAGTATGTCTACTTAACTGGAGTATTATTTTTTTCTCCTACTTCACTACATATTTTCCATTAGTTTAATACTTTTACTCTGATAAATTTTTTACATGCTGTATAGTTACTCATTACAATTATAAACTTAAAAATCAAAATCAAACCCATGTTATCATCACTACCAGAGCGGTAGATGGTGCCGGGTCAAGCAATCAGGCTGTCTCATGAGAAAACTGTGCATTCTCCAGTCACATCCCGCCTCTGCTGCCTACCTTCACTGAGCACTTGAGCTTCGTAATCCGTAGTCTGATGGTTTGAGATGGAAGAGCCAGGAACACCTCCTTCACCACTTTCAGCACCTTCCACATCTTTACCATCGAGTGATCATGGCGTTGAGGGTGAGGAAGGAGGCCACTCCTGGCCCTACCTAGAGACAATGTTTGTGTTTACCAGAATGAAAGAAAATTCCTATAGGATGAAGTGCCTACTCTTCCTCCCTAAAGAGTGTGAAATATTGGCCTTGAAAAATAGAAGACACACTGAAAAAAATAAAGCATTGGCTCAATGTAATAAAATTGAATTAATCAATCACACAAATTTTTTTTCATTGACTCAATCCAAAAAACTTAATTCATGACTAAATGAATTTAGTTTTTTGGATTGATTCAATGAAAAAAAATTTGTGTGATTGATTAATTCAATTTTATTACATTGAGCCAATGCTTTATTTTTTTCAGTGCATAGAAGACACACCAGCTTGAGGTATCAGTAAGCGCTAGGTTAGCTATCTTAGCTAGCTACCTAACTAACCTAATTATGTTCATGACGTGCTGCAGTATTCACTTAACATTGGCTGCCAATCATAAAGGCTATGTAATTAATACAAAACACAATAGTTGTACTTTTTACTTTCAGTACTTGAGTAATGCTTTAATCCAGGTCTCAGGGGAGATTGTCCAGGTGTTGTAGGGAGGTCATACAGTCACGTAGAGGCCACACACACTACTGAACCTCATTTAAACTTGTATAATTGACAGGTGCATACAGACTAACAGAGAGTATGTTAACATGGGGGTGTGACAACACATAAGAAACACATGTGGTGGGCTAAATGGGTACATGGGACTGTTTCGTAACAATACCGTTTAGTAGACCTTTTGTAACAATGTGTAAGATCTTGCATGGCCCAGTAAATTGGTACAATGAGCGCCCTTCAATAGATAAAAACATTTTAATAAGAAATACAAATTATTTAATACTGAAATTAAAATCCACTAAACATTTATAACATCCTGCGACATCATTTTTTGTTTATGTAAGGCTGCCATATGTCAGTGATTTTTCTGACATGTATAGGCCTATAAGAAATACAAGATATACGATGTTCCATCCTGAATCAATCCCTGCCTAGAACAATGAGAATTTTCAGAGTTGTGTGATATTCCTGTTAAATAGTAAGGCCATAAAATGAATCTGTATTTCCAGTTATCAAATAAGAGGCCTATGAGGGGTGAGATGGGAGCTGAACAAAGGACCACTGTTCCTGGAAGTAGCAATATAATCTCAAGAACTAGATGTGACAGGAATGTGGATCCTGGAATTTGGATAACATCCCTAAATCCCTAATTAGATCTCAGTACCTCACATTTCATGGTGGAATTAATCATTGGTTGGTTTCTCATCACTAGTTTTTGTGGCAATTGATATATTTAGACTTTAGCCAATTAGACCTCTAAATTATTCATACTGAACTGCAGAAATGTAAGCTCATAATGACATCAACTTGACATCAATGACATCAACAAAAGAAATTTGCAAGAGCATTCCACAACAAGACCACAACCTCACCTGATTCGCCTCCATCATGGTGCTCCAACTAACAAAGGTCCTACAGGAACGGTCACTACATGGCTGCTATATCCCGTAGTGGGCTTCTTCAACATTATATTATTGATAAAATGACTTTACTAATCTATAGATATATAATCTCTTTTGACCAATTTAGTTATCAGCGGTTAAGAATGAGTTTAAAAGATCTATTAAAAGCATAAAGAATTAATACATTAATATTACTCATAAAAACATTAATCAAACAGGTAACACTTCACATTAAGTGTTTACTTACTAGCGTGAAGTAATGCATGAGTTAACATGAACAACACATGAAGTAACACTAACAATAATTAACTAACGTTAAGTAAACATGTAACAGTTGCGTCTCCTGTTTTGGCTCTTTGTTGCTTGCACCTTTTTTGGTGCGACCTTAAAGAAATATATTACATTGTACTGATTTACCTACATAAGTAATGAGTAACTTGGAAATATCCAGAATCTAGGTGTCCTCCTCCACCTCCCTCCTCTCATCCACATAGGAACTGAAGTGTGTCCATACTGTTTTTAGCTCTTTAGTCCCTTTTGCTCCAAACTAAAACACTAAAGCTCTAAAAAGGTGCGAGCAACAAAGAGCCAAAACAGGAGCCGCAACTGTTACATGTTTACTTAACATTAGTTAATTATTGTTAATGTGTTACTTCATGTGTTGTTCATGTTAACTAATGCATTACTTCACATTACCATAAAACTCCTGTAAATTACATCATACATTCATATAATTACAAACTTTGTTACAAACGTTGACAAACATTACATTGTTAAGATTGTGGGCTGGGGTTTATAATTCTGATGGAAGAAGGGTAAGTGATGTTTCAGAACTGAGATGTTCTACATAAAATTCCCTTTAACCTTTAACTATAAGGGGGTGGTTTAAAAGGTACTTGCTGCATGTCAACTGGCTGCAAAGCCTTCTTCTCCAGTCTTCTGATGCATACAGTGGCCACAGATCCGGGTTCACAGCCAGCAATTTTAGAAGCAGCACGCACCACTTCCTCCAACCATTCTCACTTATAAGTCATAGTATGACCATAGCAGACGCATATTGGAAATGTCAGCACACTTTCAACTACAGCTATGGTGCAGTGTCATATACAGTCTCTAGTCACACCACATTTCCAGAGCTTAACAAAGGAAAGCCTTTCTTATTACAAAGTTTAGCTTTTCTCAGCAACATTGCAGTGTTGTGCTCACACCTATGTGACATAACGATGGTTGTCTCCAGGAACTTGAGTTGACCCTCTCAACACTTAATGGGTATATTGAGGCTAGTGTGCTGTTGTTTTCAGAGATGGATGAGTGCTAAAGGTAGAACATGATGACTGACAATTACAGTATGTAAATGATTAAAGAAATGGAATTCATTGTATTCATGGTTGGTTGGGATTAAAATCCGTCAGTGAATGAATGATAAATAAGAGAATATAGAAGGTTGTCATGACTGTCCCAGTGGTCATAGGGGTATCAGGAGCTGTTGGGAAAGTGGTTCCAACAGATCCCCGGAATGACATCGCCCTCGGTCCAGAATAGTGCAACCCAAAGAACAGCAAAAACATGTTTGAGGAAAAGATATGATACCCACTGGGAGGGTGACACAACAATATCAGACACAACAATGTGGATGTCAAACACAGCAGGGATCATATACAGGAATATATGGAAGCTGTCGTGGCAGTCAACAGTAATGAAAACCTCCAAGAAAGGAATATGAAAAGTTGGAAACATACCAAGGATTGAAAGAAGAAATAGAGACTGAAGAAATGTAACACTTAGGTTGTCAGAGAATTCACTGTATTTGACTAACAAACTGATATAAGATATAAACTGATATAAGTCTGTGTTTAAGAGTGCACAGCATTCACTTCAGCAGTGGCTCTTTGTCCTTTTCGCTGGTGTTCACTTATGTAAGATATCAGAATCTCTCGCAATAGATGGTGAGCAATTAATGTAAAATACAGGCTGATCAAAAAAAGATATTCCTTACACTAAGCTTGTCCCAGTGGTGTACACGGGGCTCTGATGATGATGATGACAATGATTATGAATAGATTAATTGTCCTTCTTTTAAAAAAAAGTAATCGTTATTAGGGTTCACACACGTAGTGTGGGAAACCTATTGTAATTATTATTATTATTATTGTCACGGTCCACACCTGACTTCTCTGTCGGGCTTGTTTGTGTTCGTGTGTTACACTCATGTTTTGACCAACTCTACATAGTGCAGTCGAAATAGGCCTACGTGAGAGTTACGTTCCTAGACCCCCCGCAAATTTTGAAAATGAGCAAATTTTGGACGGACAACTAAAAGCCTATAAAGACCTGTCTTCATGGGTTAAACCATAAATTTATCCCCAAAAAAATCAAATTCATTTAAAAAGTGGTGTTATAATTGTTACGATTCTAGAGGGATAGGTGTGTCGCAAATGCAGGTTTGAATAAATTTTATAAGGAAAACAAGGCAGAACAACACAGAAGAAACACTAGAAAACTAATAGCGAAGGGGATAACAACTTAAACGGGACATAGACAATAAACCAAAGCGAGCAAACATGGCCTCAATAAAAAAATATACAATATACATAAGAGGAACAATATACAATATATATGTATATACAATATACATATATATATATATATATATATAAGAGGAACATTGTGCGAATATTGAAACCAACTGCGAGGACGGGGAACAAAACACGGTGAGGGAAACTGACATGAAAACGAATAATGAAAGGATTAAGTGAACACGGAAGGAGAAACACAGACGAGGCAAAACACGGAAACAGGAATTATGCAAACAGAAACTAGACAACAATGGAGAAATTACTACCGAAACAGAAACCGGGGATGTAGACATGGATAATGCAGTATAAAACAGAAACTGGGTTAAAACAAACAAGAAGCATAGATGGGTTACTTAGGGCAAAAGGCAGAGCAACTTACAACAAGAATGCACAGGGAATCGATTGACGCCGGTAAACAAGGGAGGGGGAACTAAATACACAAAAACTGGAAAGTAATACGAGACACAGATGGGAACACTGAGGACAGGGGCGTGACAGACTATGGAACTATGGAAACCGGGAAACAAGGTGGGGCTAGGGCGTACGACACAGGACTGGGGCAGAGGGTGGAGCTAAATGTGACAGTACTTCCCCTCTAAGCGTGCCACGCCGGGGCACGGTACATCCGACACGAGGGGAAGCGTGGACATGGGCTAATACGGCAGGGCAGGGTGCTGGACTGGGGTCAGGTGAGAACACGAGGAGGGGACAGGACAGGTTGACCTTTGACTACATGCAGGATGCAGGATGACCAATATAGTCACAATACCGGTGGCTGATACAGGCTAATACACAGACATGGACAAAGGTATACACTAGGACCGGGACTAACAGATGATCAGGTATGGAACATGGTAACAAGGGGAACCTGGGCCAAGAAAGGGGACCGACACACGGAGAACCAAGTGCATTGTCAATCCTATAGACCCACAGGTGGGTAGCACTGTCGCTCTGGGGGCTGGAGGAGTCCGTCAACCGGTTGGGAGGACGGGAGGGATCGGTTAACTGGCTGCGTGGACAGGAGGAGACTGCTGACAGGCAGCAGGGACGTGAGGAGCCTGTTGACAGGCAGCAGGGATGGGAGGAGTCTGCTGACAGGCAACATAGACGAGAGGAGTCTGCTGATGGGCAGTGGGGTTGGGAGGAGCCGGACTGGAGGAGCCGGTAGACGCGTAGCGGGGACTGGAGGAGCTGTCTGATGTGTAGCGGGGACTGGAGGAGCCGGCTGACATGCAGCGGGGGTTGGGATAATCAGTGACCACTTCCGGGTAATAGGGGCAGGCATAGCTGGCGACCCCTTTAGCAGGTTGGAAGCCGCAGGTGGCCCCCTCCGGGTTGCTGGGGCAGGAGCCGTGGGTGGCCCCCTCCGAGACGTAGCGGCAGGAGCGGTTAAGGTGGCTCCAAGGAGCGTGGCGGTCGAGGAGGCACTGAGGAGCGTGGCGGCCGAGGAGGCCCGGGGGAGTGAAGGGGCTGAGGAGGCCCGGGGGAGCGTGTCATATTAGGCGGCGCACAGGAGCGCCAGATGATGTGAAGTTGCCAGGAGGAGGCGTTGCCACCGCCGCGGAGACACTCGGCAATGGTGCGCCCACCGAGGAGGCGCTTGGGAGTGGTGCGGCTGTCGAGGAGACATTCAGGGGTGCTGGAGCCATCGAGGAGATGCTCTGGAGCGTTGGAGCCGGGGACAACGCTCAGGTACGGCGTGGTCGGAGAGATGCTCGGGTGCGGCGTTGCCAGAGAGATGATCGGGAAGATCAGGGCGTGGAGGCTTGAGAGACATCAGGGAGTGTGGCAGACGAGGGGGTATGTGCCCTCAGGCCCTTACTTCTTCCCACATGGCTGATGGGGTCAGCCAGTTGGGCTCTGAGGGGACGGCACACTGGGGTACAGCCCCCCAAAAAATTCCTTGGGGAGCACCTTAGTAGGGGACTCCCTGGAAGGATGGGTGGAGCTAAATGTGACAATAATTTACATTTCCCTTGAAAATTGTACAGGTAAAAGTAAACATACAATAATACTATACTATACAATACTGTACTGTACCGCCATCTTGTGTTATATTACTTCTACAGAGATTGTTATAGAACAGGAATGTTCATATTTCAGTCAAATCATACATGGAGATGTTTTAAGAATATTATATATTTCATTAGATGTGTTTATCTTTGAGTAAATAATGCTAAAATAAATAATACAAGTTGTTTTTTTCTGAATTTCTGAACTTTTTTCATCATCACGAGCAATACTGTACCTTTCTCTGGCTCCACATCCACCAATAATCAAAACAACAGTAAGAGTTGAAAGCCAGCGCTTTAAAGTGGAAATTAAATTTAACATGTGGGTAGAAAGTGTTAGGGGGAAATTCATTTTCAGGGCAATGCACTTTTTAAAGTCTTAAAGAGCAGGTAAAAGTTTCTCCTGTTTCATTTGTATGGGAGGGGAAAGAGAAACCAGGAGTGAGGGCAGTAGAGACAGAAAAGTTGTGTATGAAAACAACCGACCTTCGTCTTGTGGTTAGCTGTTTGATTATGACCTGCTCTCTGCATTTTCCTACTAATGTTGGTGGAGCACTCTTGTCATGCACTTGCTCAAACAAGTGTTGGAAGAAACATATCATTGTGCTACAGATGTCGATCATCTCAGTTTCAGGTTCATCTTGATATGTAAAATAGAAATAGGGCCACATGATCTCATATATTTTAATAAATTATGTAATTGCAGTCACAGATAATCTAGATTGGCATGTGCCTGAATGATAGATATTAGAAACCCCTCACTCATCATCACATCTTTGGGTTGCCATAGGATTCACTTTATTTGATTGACAAACCAATTCTTTCTGAAAAGACAGAATAATCAGCATAGTTGTGGAAAGCAAAGAACTTCTCTAGGGGATCTTCATCCATTACACTGGAGTTCACCTATATGGATCATCAGAATATCTATTAGTTGTTGAGGAAGTTTAAAAAGGTATTATTCAAACAAAGGATATTCCTGTGGACAGGGCCGGCCCTTCCATTAGGCGACATAGGCAAGTATAGGGGCGCCGTCTGTCCAGGGGGACGCTCGCGTGCAAGCGTTTTTTTTTTTTTACAAATGAACAATTAATAAGTGTGAAAACAAGCAAAGTCCACATAATCATAATTTCATTGTTTAATAATATTTGTAAAATTAATAATTCTTATAATAACAACACACGACACCTATCACCCGTGCGCCAACCCGCCCTCCCCCGCGCGCTCTGCACACCTCGTTTCTCTGTGGGGAAAAAGACACCACAGAGTGAGTGACATCTCCTCGAAAAGACGTCAAAAAGCCAGAAGTCCTCTGGTGCCCAGGGTAGTAAAAGGAGAAAAGTGGAGGAAGAAATGTGGCAAAAAACAGGTAATATAATGGTAATATGTGGTGAATTAACACTATATACCATTGGCGAACCGTCAGGGACTTCAATGCGTTCTCTGAAGGTTAGTGTATCTTAAAAAGGATGCTTTATCTGTTATATGTAATATATGTTAATAACGCTTCACCAATAATTTGTATTTTTCCTATAAATCGGCTTTTAAATCCACTTTTCGTACTTGTGCTGGAAAAAATTCACTCAGCGGTGAAATAAAAAATCAACCAATCAGAATATTTCACACCGTTGTTTTTAGGTAAAATAGAGAAAGGACCTTTTACATTGAGAGCTTTTATTATTGGCAGTTTTATCAACCAATCATATTATCGAATTAGAATCGTGGGGGCGTCTCTCATTTTTATTTGAAACAAATCCAAAATGTTGCCAATCTGTAGCTGTTGTGTTTTTCTTTGAAATCAGCTCGCTTGACTCACAACTAACTCTCAATCGTCATTGTGGCTTTTCCCCCTCAGTAAGATCTTAGTGAAAACCGCCACTGTCATCATACTGCCCAATCCTAGTAGGTGCTATGATTAGCTTAGCTCAGCAAGTTTTAAAATAATAAATATATATTAAACTGTTCATTGCGGATGCACTTTTGAAATAATAATGTTGCAGTAGGCAAATTGCCCTGATTTGCACTGGTGGTAGTTGTTGTTTTTTATTTATTTATTTATTTTTTATATATAAAAGTTGTTCTCTGCACTACGTTATATAAAATAGTTTTAAAATACTTTTTGTGCAACACCTTTATATTTATTGCTTGTTATATGGTAATATTTAAGTCATTTGCTTTTTATTTGTTTCTTTAATAGTGACACAATCAACACAATGATTGATGATGCAGAGGGCACCAACCAAAATCTCGCCTAGGGCACCACATTGGTCAGGGCCGGCTCTGCCTGTGGATAAGTATGAACAATGCTATTTTGTCAAAGCAATATGTATTGCCAACTCTAAGTTGGTTAGTTGGAATATCTCACCAGTATAAACAGAGGTCATTGTCTCCTGTCTCAGTTACCTGCTCAGTCAGTGTCTTCCAGTTTACAAAACTCTTTAAAAAAAGTAAATATTTTAATATGAATACAAATGTCTATGATGTGTTGAAATAACACTATTCAGATTATTACTAAAACTGTAATTGAGAAATTAAAGAAACAGTACATTTCTATTCCGTATGTAGCCTGTGCCAATTATGCAGTTGTGAATGAAAAAACAGAACTTAAAGAAACCTAATAAAATAGACGTACCTTTTGTCCGAGGTGCAATTAGAAATTCATTGAAAACTGAAAAGCATCCAATTTTTTCCTTAAAGTTTTCCACCACTTCATCAGATACTTCCTCAGTACGTGCTGCAACATTTCAAACATTAAAATTTATTTCAACCTCCAAAGTTAAATTCCAATATGTACTGGAGTATTGAAATGAACAAAAACATCTAAAAGAGTCTGAAACTGTTAAAGATTGACATTACTAACCAAACAATAGGAAACGGATAAAAGCATCACTGGGGTGATATTTTCCCAATATCAGACATGATGAACAGTTAATCCACATTCCATCCCATATTACTCCATAATTATCTGTTAGAACAAGAAGCATAATAGTAACTCATATTACCTAAGTAATAGTAGACACTTAACACTATTATATAGACCTCAATTATAAGTGGAACACTCCTACTGTTTTTGCAAATACATATAAATACAGCAAAAGATAAAGCAATAGTGTCATTTTCACAGATGATGAGAGCCTGGTTTGTGTGCTCAGTGATATCGGCATCCACACAAGATCACTGGCTTTGAACACAGCCCCATTGTAAAAGACGTGCGGGAACATTTCCAGAAGCACTCGGGTAAATTACAGTATTTACTTTATTGATTTGCAAATCAGTATTTGCACTATGGTAAAAAGTGCCACATTAAGTATGTCACAGCGAGGTTCATGTGGAACAAGACCCTTCCAAACAGGCCTTGACAGGTTGAAAAATGGCCCAAGAGCTTACCTCTCAAAAGAAGGAAGGACTACACACTGGTGATAAAACCATGAAACTAGAAAATTGATATTCTGCATTTACCATCCATATGCAAGTTACTTTTAGCTATAAAATCTCAAGAGTGGAGTTCCCCCTGCTGCCACAACCCTCCCCTTGTGTGCAGCATGCACCCTGCTTCCGTGCTCCGTCTCTACTAGTTATTTTAGAAGAGAGTTGTAGCAGTGGTCATGGTGCATGATACGAGACTGTCAGAAAAGAATTACAGTTGCAGAAACTGTAAATTGACCACCACGGGGAATCTGCAATAGCAAAATCTTTATAACTGCAGTGTGGTTTTAAATGTGAATGCGGTGTTCTTAATGTCACAATAGCACAATTACACAATCTTACACAAACAGTTGGAAAGGCCTATGATGACCTGAGATCAAACAGATAGTATAAGAACTAGAAGTGTCACTGTGGCCTTCTGTGATTAATGCAGATGCATCAACCTTACCGCCCTCTTCCATGATGGGATCCAGGTTTGGGTAAATTTTGTAGTCCCAAGCTTTGATGTTACACTCATCTCCTCTGTAATTTTATGGTAGGGTGTAGGTCAGTATTGCATTATGGATTGTTATGGATTGAGCGCACTGAAATAATACACTGATTAAAACATGGCGAATCATGTTTATTAAATATATATTTAGCAAATATGCCTATTTGACAAGTGTCTATAAATCAATTATAAGTTATATAAAATAATAAATGATTTCAGCATGACTGAAGAAAGAATGTAACTGAACTATTAGTGATTATATTTAATTATCATATTTTTTGCGTTTGCTTATCTGTCTGCCTCTCTGCCTGTGTCTGTGTCTCTGTCTGCCTGTCTGCTTGTGTTGGTTTGTGTGTGTGTTGGTTTGTATGTGTGTTAGGTCACTCACTCTCCCAAGGCTACAACCATTGTCAGAATGTCCTTTGCGCTCATCTTCAGGTTCACCACTGAGTTGTCTACCTCCTTGAACACCTCAATGTCCTCTTTATCCCATGACGCTACTCCAACATAATACCACTTTCCCAAATACTGCACACCACAGAACATAGAACTGTCATTTATATTTACAATGCAACTTTCTTTGAAATACTTGAAACTATACATTGAATAGGCCTACATCAACAGGCCAAAAGCTAAATGCCAATATTGAGAGATCCTCAAATAATGACACTGGCACTTCAATATTTTAAAATTAAAAACAAAATACAACTGATAAGCCACAAATGAGCAGGTAATACGTTAGCTGAAGAAGAGTTAATTTTGAGTCTGACCACATTATTGTGATGCTGCCCCAGTCTTTCCAAAGCACTATAGATTTACAGAAACTTGAACTCTTGATGTGCCAAATGTACTGCATGCCACTGTGGGAAACTCACCAATCATGTCTTACCTGGTCAGTGGTTAGGACTTCTGTGGAAAGGGGAACTGGAGGAAGACATGGCATTAGAACCTGTCCAACTGCATAAATGAAACCCAGTATTGAAGCAAGCATGTTTGCAGCACAGAGGGGACCCTGAGTGAAAGACTGCTCCCTTAATCTCCAACTGACATGGTATCAGGGGTCAGATTAACTTTAAATATGCTTAAAGGTTCATTCACCCAGACAGATCTTAAGTTCAGCAATTGCATAAGCACACGCGCACACACACACACACGCACACACACACACACACACACACACACACGTATGTATATAAAAAAAGCATAAATTTACAGAAGCACTGTTAGCCATGTAAGAAAAAAGCATGTAACATTTTTATGTGCATTGTGATTGTGTGTGTGTGTGTGTGTGTGTGTGTGTGTGTATAATGATAAAAGAATGTTTAAAAACTAGTACTAATTCAGTTAGGTATCCATATATTTAATGTTTCAAAACTTAATGTTGGTTTGACTGAGTACACATAGCAGAGTTGTAACTAGGTGTTCATGAAACTTTGCTCTTATGTTCAGTGTGTAATCAAACACAGACAGTGAAATGTCAGTGAAAGATCTGCAAAGTGATTTGAATACTTATTGAAAAAGAGAATGCCACTTTTTAACTCATTTTTTTTACATCTTTAAATCAAGGAGCTTCTTCATGTGCACAAAATATTAGTTTATTGATTAAAATCAATAAACGTTGTGCATTCTCTGTCCCAGTATTTATAGAGAGGGTTTTAGATTGATATATACAAAATAAAACTGACACACAACTGTTAATAACAGGTCATATTGACTTCTAAACCAACACTTATGTTGTTTACTTTGAAATCATGAAGGGTCAGCTGACATTTAATTTGGCATTGAATATCAAATCAGGGTCATAGTCGTGAGTTTAGATTATTATGTGTAGACTAATATGTAATATGACAAACAGCCCAGTGTCTCATTGGGGGCAGACAGGAAACACAGGCTAAAGCAGAGTCACAATGCAATCTAATACAAGTTTTTGAAAAAGCAAATACGAATGAAGATCAGGCAGACAGGGAAAAGTAAACAAATATAGCCAAAAGCAAAAAGGACACAATGTGAAAAAAAAGACATGATTCAGTCATTTGGCTAGGGGCGAAAGAGACTTCACACAGTGACAGAGCCCAGTGACGAAGTTTATAGATTCCATGTAATAGTATGCAAGTGTCTAATACTAGTACTGTAGCTGGTAGTTAATAGACTGGATAGATTGATCAGTGAAGCATGCTGGGGAGTGTATTAGGGGGCTAACATGAGGTGTAACACCAGTGGCGGATAGCAAAAGCGAGGCTGACGCAATCGCTGAGATGAGTTAGATTTATTTCTGGCAAATCCAAAAGAAGGGTTATCATAACATTCCAGGGTTACATCGTATGGGCAGTTCGTTATTGGCAGATAACCGAAGTTACTAATCTATAACAGGGACAAGATACACAATAGAAACACGAACTAATCAGGGAACAGATACATGATACAAACATGAACTAAACAGGGACTAGATTAACATTATACAGATAAACAAGTTAGATGTTTTCAAACTAGGATGAAAAGGTGCATGGAAAATACAGAGACTGAGGAACTTCAGGGCTACATGAAAGGACCAACAAAGATATACAAGGTTTATGCAAGGAGTTCAAGGAGTGAAGGAGGCACACACAATCACGTCGATTGGCTTGGTTTATTAGTGAAATTTGCAGCCACATAGTCAGGAGACAATTGAGGGATAATAAACCAACAAGTACACTTGGTTTAGATATACAGGAACAATGGCGTATGACAAGACAGGGAACACAGCAGTAGACAAAACTAAGCACTTAGGAAATATAATATGATTAAAAGGGTAAGAGTACCTAAGGCACATGAGAAAATGAGTACACGAGTATACTCAGTAACAGCTGAGACAGCGCTAACAAGGCTAGGAAAGAAAACATAACCTAAAGCAAATGCCTGGCACACAAATTGGAGACAGGTCTTCGAAATATAGGAAATTGTGCAGTGTTCAGAGCTTTAGACAGAAGACTACAGAATGATACACTGCGATAACACAACATTCCACTGAAACCATAGGCAACGGCAGTTTAGCAACCGTCCTTCATAAGATTCCAGACATTGTGGATTCAGATACTAGTCCACAGTACTGCTGCTGAGAATTCAAAAAAGACTTCTAAGTAATGGCAAAGGAGATTGTGTGCTTAAAACAGCAAAACGGCTCATAAAACAGGAGAAACAAGCAGAGTTTGAGCCTTACTTACGAGATTCCTGCTTTCTTGCTGTTCAAACGCTTCTCTGCTAGCTCTGCTTGTTCTGTACAGTTATTTCATTTATTTGAGTTAAATTTACAAGTTAAAAGTTATCTTTATAAGTTAAAGTAGGGTGACCAAACGTCCGTATTTCCCGGGACATGTCCGTATTTCACGCCCGGTACAGAACGTGAAATACGGACATGTCCCGGGAAATATGGACGTTTGGTCACCCTAGTTAAAGGGATTCATTACTCATTACTTTACTAAGTAAGCTGTTTTTTTATTAATCTATAAAGGATTGTTTAGCATTTTTGATATTCTGACAGTCCGACACTGCGAGTGAGCTGTTTTTTGAGCCTCAACCTTGTGGAGTGAGTGGTTTTTTTGCACTGTTTCTATCAGCGGCTGGTATTGTTCCCAGCTGTGAAACACCTGCCAGAACTTCTTGGGTGTCAACTTTCATTTTAGAATTTAAATTAGGATATTTGAGCCTTGTGTACCCGGTGCTTTTGATATTGTTTCGAATATGGCTCATGCTGCCACGTCATCTATTTGCTCTGAGTGTATCAAACTGTCTCAGAGTGTTGCGGAACTTCAGGAAAAAATCCATACCTTACACTCTATAAGGGAGGATGAAGAATATCTGGACTCGATTCTTGCCACGCAAACTGCTGATAAAACCGTCCCGGCGACTGGCAAAGAAAGAGACGTCTCTCTGCATTGTCGCTGGGATGTACTGGGGGCAAAGCCTAAGTTCATTTTGGCCTCAACTCCCAATCCAGTTAACAACAACAACAGTGATAAGGGCTGGACTCTTGTTCGGGGGGAAGGAACACAGCAGAAACCAGCACAGCAGCGGTGGCAAGCAGCCATCTCCGGAACAGAACATTCTCTCAGATAATAGATATGAAGCTCTTGCCTCAACTGGAGTAGCAGAAATCGAGCGGTCTCACCTCAACATACTGCCTCCCTCTCCAGGACATCAAGTACATCAATCACAACTCTATCAGCATCAGAGAACCAACTCCAGTCTGGCTGCTAAATAATAGCGTGCAAATAACTCTGGCCACATGCATACCAACCAACAGACTGCCAACCGTGCTAGCCAGCACCATGCTAACAAGCCTGCTAAGAGTCTTAGCCATTAGTGTGGGTCCCAACTAGGGCTGCCGCGATTGGTCGATACAGTCGGAAGCGTTTAAACTTGCCGTGTCACTCCGCGTTCTTTGCAGTATTGTCCGAATGTGGTAGTATAAAGAAACACCCCTCAACAACAAGGGAAGGAACATTTACCTGATGAAAATTAATGTTGCTTTGTGTTCCAGGTTTGAAAAGTGCTGGAACTTACACTAAAGTGAGGGCAGCCCTAATCAGAATCAGAATGTGACTGTCAGTACGCAACATGCAACAAACCCCCTGTTTTGTTCTGTATTATGTTGTCGGAATGTATGTAATTTACAAGAGAGCCAGTTTTTTTGGTTTTTGTTCTGCAGAAAATTAATCGTTTAGACTAGTCGACCAATCGATCGATAGAAAAATAGTCGTTAGTGGCAGCCCTAGTCCCAACCACCAGCTTGCAAACCATGCCAGTCAACAGCTAACTACTAAGCATGCTAACCATGTTAGCCATCAGGATGCTAACCATGTCAGCCATCGGGATGCTAACCATGTTAGCCGCCAAGGCATTAGGTGAAAGGAGACGAGCAACACCTCCACCTTTTCTTTTTGTCTTCTTATCTTATCTTTTTATTGTTTCTTTTTAAATTTATTATATAAAGCACTTTGAATTGCATGTATGTATGAAAGGTGATATACAAATAAAGATTATTATTATTATTATATTATTATTACTGCAAGTGTTGACCACAGCAATTCCTGGAGCCTGGAGACTCATGACAACTTGGCCAAGTTGTGAATCTCCACTCCAGCAGATATGGTGACAACTACCCAAGCAGTGAAGAAGAGCCAGTCCAGAGCAATGTACTACTATAACAAGGGAGCAAGGAATCTCTCTGACCTTAAGGGGAGTGACAGTAAGAATGTAGGGCAAGACAGTGGTGGGCAAAGTGACCAAGATATCGTACTGGTCAAAGAGGACAATGGAACCATTCTAAGAACATACAGAAAACATCTGTGAACACCATCAGGCAACAACAGTCCAAAAGGACATAGAAAACCCTTGAATATTGTCATAGCATGCACAAAATATACACTCACCGGCCACTTTATTAGGCACACCTTGCTAGTATCGGGTTGGACCCCCTTTTGTCTTCAGAACTGCCTTAATCCTTCATGGTATAGATTCAACAAGGTACTGGAAACATTCCTCAGAGAGTCTGGTCCATATTGACATGAAAGCATCACGCAGTTGCTGCAGATTTGTTGGCTGCACATCCATGATGTGAATCTCCCGTTCCACCACATCCCAAAGGTGCTCTATTGGATTGAGATCTGGTGACTGTGGAAGCCATTCGAGTACAGTGAACTCATTGTTCAAGAAACCAGTCTGAGATGATTTGCACTTTATGACATGATGCATTATCCTGCTGGAAGTAGCCATCAGAAGATGGGTACACTGTGGTCATAAAGGGATGGACATGATCAGTAAAAATACTCAGGTAGGCTGTGGCGTTGACACAATGCTCAATTGGTACTAATGGGCCCAAAGTGTGCCAGCAAAATATCCCCCATATCATTGCACCATCACCACCAGCCTGAATTGTTGATTCAAGGCAGGATGGAAATATGCTATCATGTTGTTGACGCCAAATTCTGAACTAACATCTGAATGTCGCAGCAGAAATTGTGACTCATCAGACCAGGCAACGTTTTTCCAGTCTTCTATTGACCAATTTTGGTGAGCCTGTGCTAATTGTATCCTCAGTTTCCTGTTCTTGGCTGACAGGAGTGTCACTTGGTGTGGTCTTCTGCTGCTGTAGTCCATCCACCTCAGGGTTCAACGTGTTGTGCATTCAGAGATGCTCTTCTGCATGTCTCAGTTGTAACGGTTATTTGAGTTACTGTTGCCTTTCCATCAGCTCACACCAGTCTGGCCATTCTCCTCTAACCTCTGGCATACATCAAATGTTTTTCTTTTTTATTGCAAATGCAACTGAAATGTATTGTACAGACCTGTGTGAGCCCTCAATGTTTCTGGTTTATAAACCACGTCGTTTTTAGATGATTTTCTCCTATAGACCAACACATCACTAGCTGGCTACAGCTAGCTACAGCGTCCATTTACAGCATGAGTAGAGACTGTGAAATAGGAGACTCCTCAGTCAGGGGGTCAGTGCTAAAAACATTTTACTACTACTGATGTGGTAGTTTGCCAGACATAATGACATGTAGTTACCCACCACCACCAAATCAAAAATAATTTTGTGACTGCACGTTCACTAAATTACTCACAAAAGCGATAGATAATAGAAGATAATCATCAAAATGATTACTTCATTTTAAAATTCGTTTTGGCGCCATCTGTTGGTGAAGTATTCCAGAGATTACTTTCAAAAGACCAAAAAGAATTTGGGCATAGCCTACTTATGCTGATGCTTCAAAAGATTTAAGCGTACTGGGAGGGTTTGGGTGTAAACGCAATGCGTTGTGGATCACTGAATTGGGTTAATGTGTGCCTATTTTCTAGCACATAAGAGTCAGACACCAGAAAGTGCCATACCTGGAAAGTATCGAGCTACAGTCCACCAAAGAACAAAGCCATGCCCAACCACGTTACACACCGTTAACACGATTAGGTATGCTTGGGGGGGGAATCGAGTATAAACTCCACCAAAGTAGCCATACCGCCCTATTTATAATCCCAAATAAAATTGCCGGCTCTCCCGCAATTAGTCGCAATTAGTGGGATTGCGCCCGGATCCCCCTCTGCCTTGGAATTTGTGATTTACTGTCTGGGACCCTCAGTCAGAACACTATGACATTCAGGTCACTCCCTTATCTCTGTGTGTGCTCCACGGTTAGAATCTCTCTCTGTGTCACTCTGTCTGTCTCTACCTCTCTCCCTGTCTCTCCCTGTATTTTTGTGCCTCCTCGATAAGGAGAACACCAATCATACGTTTTTTTTATTCTTACCCAATTGTATTAAGACACATCTTCTTTATTCTGTATTTAAATACATGCATTATTATTAAACTCGGGAACTCTTTCCTGACAAAAGTGTGTTGTGAATCTGTTCTCCTGGTACCAGCTACCGAACTCTTACGAACATTATGAACCCTGGTCATGGACGTAGTTTTGATTTCATAAGTGGGGGGGACACAACCTGGGGTGGCGAACTGTTGAGCGGGGGGGGGGGGGGGGGGGGGGGTTGAATGAAAATTGTTGAGCGCTGTGAACAAAAATTGTTGAGCGGGGGGGGGGGGGGGGGGAGCTCGGAGCTGCATGATCCTAGTGCTAGATTTGTCGCTATTTGGATATTGTTTTTTTAACCGTTAAAAAGTGGGGGGGGACATGACTTCGTCGCTACTTAAATATTTGGTTTTAACTGTAAAAACTGGGGGGGACCAAAACCGGCTTTTGAAAAAGTGGGGGGGACATTTCCCCCCCGTCCCCCCCCAAAACTACGTCCGTGACCCTGGTGGGAACAATAAGTCTAAAGGACGATTACAAAAGAAACCTTAACACTGCCACAATTGCATAGCCTATTAAACACACCGCAGAACCCGCACTCTCCACAAAGGCAAATTCCTCTGTCCATTTGTGCTTAAATGTACGGCACTCCTACGGTACGGTAGCTGACTACGACTCAATTCATGTGGGCTACCGCATTACCCAATAAAAGTAGAGTTTTGTGCACAACACTCCTGTACCCCGAAAGACAGCTGGGATTGGCTCCAGCCAATAGATCCAGAAAACAGATGTACTGTATGTGTTAACATGCATGAGAATGTTTTATATCTTGATCTTTATTTTTTAGCACTGTCGTACTTTAGAATGCCAGCGGAATTACTTATCGTGTTAGGAAACGTTGTGTCAACTATGATATATCTGCTAGGCAGATGCAACTATGATATATCTGCTAGGCAGATGCAAGTTCACGACACCTGCTCTACAGTACACAGTTCACAAGCTGCATTGACAACTTGTCGTCAGCAGATGGCAGCAGACATAAAGGTTGTAAGTAAACGTCAACGTTAAGTAAACCTCCGCTCCGACCAGTTATCTAGTCTCAATCGAGCTACATCTTAACCTGAATACCAGCGCGTCTCCTCGGCATTGTTTTAACTGGCTCCCAGTTAAATTCCGTATTGATTTTAAAATTCTATTGTTAACTTATAAAGCACTGCATGGGCTTGCTCCTGAATACCTCCTGGAACTTATTTCCTACTATGAACCCCCACGTCCACTAAGATCACAGGGTGCTGGTCTTTTATTAGTTCCACAAATTAATAAGGTAACAGCAGGGGGAAGAGCTTTTTCTTGTAAGGCCCCCCAGCTTTGGAACAACCTTCCAAAATGCATCCGGGACTCTTGCAGTCACAATCTTTAAGTCTAGATTGAAAACCCACCTGTTTGGTTTAGCATTTGATAATTAATATCCCCCCTTAGATAAAGGTACAGATCCAGGGGTTCATAGATGAAGGGTTTTATGGTAGACTGAGGCGCTGGTGCTGTCGTCCTGTCACTGCTCGAGGTCACTCAAGTTTGTTGACAGTACAGTGGATGGATGCCATTGTCTCAGAATGCCCCCAGACCTATGTTACCTTCTGGTTCTGCCTTTTTTAGCTAGGCTGTAATAATTTAACTTAATGCTGGAGTTGCTGCCACACTCCAGAAATGTTTATAATCTCATCTGTCCTGTATATGTCCCCGTACAGAGCTAATTTTCCCTGTTTTATTTTCTCCACATGGCTGCCCGCCTGCTCGAGGAAAAATGAGATGAGGAGAGACAAGCGATCCATCCTGTGCCAGCCACCTACTGCCTGACCGGATAAGCCTACACCATGATGGACAATACTACATCTTTTCCTTTTCTTTATTTCTTTGTCTAAATTGTTGTTGTTGTCATGGTGACCGGTGTCGGCCAGAGGAGGATGGGTTCCCCCCCTGAGTCTTGGTTCCTCTCAAGGTTTCTTCCTCATGCAAAAAAAACTAGGGAGTTTCTCTTTGCCACTGTCCCCCTTGGCTTGCTCACTGGGGGCTAGGACTCGACACTTGTAAAGCTGCTTTGTGACAACAACTGTTGTAAAAAGCGCTATATAAATAAAATTTGATTGATTGATTGATTGATTTAAAATGCTCGATAAACTCATCAACACATTTTTTTGAAACCCTCCCAGATTAATTATTTTATCTTACTCACAAATAGATCCAGAGGATTTAGACAGTCTTACAGATTGCTTAGAGAATACCTGTAGATCAGCTCTAGATATAGTAGCTCCACTCAAATATAAAAGGCCAGATTTTAAAAGCTCCCCCCGTGGTACACTGACCAAACTTGTAACTTAAAACAAATAGCACGTAAATTAGAGCGGAAATGGTGATCCACTAAGCTGGAAGTACTCCACTGTGCCTGGAAGGATAGCATTATTGAATACAAAAGGGCACTCACTAAAGCATGCTCAGTATACTTAGCCTCACTGATTGAGAATAATAAAAACAATCCTAGATTTCTTTTTAGTACTATTTCTAAACTTACAAAAAATCAAGCAGGCGCTGAACCTGAGATTCCAGGAAACCTTTATGGATGTCTTTATGGATTTCTTTGATAATAAAATAGAGAATATTACACTAAATATAAATCCTTTTTATAGGTCAAATAAATCTGGTCTGTCATCTGGTTTGGTTGATATTGAACTAAATTTTGCATTAGAAGAAACACTTGAAGCTTTCCATCCACACCCAGAACCAGAATTGGATGAAATAATTTCATCATAAAATTCTGCTACTGTGACGTTCGGCGAGGGACGAAGGACGAGACAGGAATCCTCCTCTTTTACGTCACTTTTTATTTAAACAAAATTGCGCAATAGCGCACGAGCAACAAATACTTCACACGTAACGTGTAGACATTAGACAACGACGAGCACAGGACACTGCGCGAGCGCACATTAAATAGACAGACCACATTAGCCCCATGTGATTACGAGACGATTCACAGGTGAGACACATTATTCACACAACATAGCCTTCACCACAGAGTTCCGCAGACGCAGACAAAGCACGTGGACAACGTTTACACACGCCCAAAGGGGAGGGGCCGGGGTCCTCAACGTGACAGACGCCCCCTCCAAGGGCACTACCCGTCCCGGGGTGCCAACAGGACCGAGTGCCCCGAACCCACGACGATGGGCGGATCCGACGCGCTCAGTCCTGCGTCTGGGAGGTGACCGCCCTCGGGGAAGCGTCCGCCACGGACCGCCTAGAACACCCTCCCTGGGAACACAGGGGAAAAGACGTTAGACAACGGCACGGTTACAAAAACACAAACAGGCACGCTTACACACATAGACACAAACGGGAAGAGGGGGTTAGGTACACATACGGGTAGACTTACGAACACAGGCACACACACACATGAAACCGGCGCCAGGCTGCGCGCCAGAAGGAGAGCGATGAGGGGAGTGAGATCGGGAGCCACTGGTGCTGCAGGTGCTGGGGTGGGCGGTGCTCCTCCTGCCCTTGCTGCAAACCCTCCACCGGGCGCAGCGCGGTTGGCCGACGCGCCTGGTGCAGCGCGGTTGGCCGACGCGCCAGGTGCAGCGCGGTTGGCCGACGCGCCAGGTGCAGCGCGGTTGGTCCCACCCCTCGGTGGGCCGTACGGGAAACCCTCCTCGTCCGGGGATCTCCCTCCGGACCTGGCAGTGGGAGTGGCTTCCTCCGCTTCCATCTCCTCCTCACTGCCACGGCTCCAGCTCATGGGCTGCCCCGAGCTGCCACCCCGGGAACAGTCCATGTCGCTGGCTGGGGAGCGCTTGAGGGATGAACCCGCCTCTGGACTCCTCTTCCTCCTCACCGTCCCGGCGGACAGTTCCGAGGGGGGAGGGCTCTCCTCCTCCTCCGTGTAGGAGCCCTCGGACGGAGGGTAATCCCCGTTCTCCTCCCCACCGTCTTCCTCGGGGCATGCGGAGCACTCCGACGGGGGGTACTCCTCCTCGTCGCCCTCTTGCTCCTCCACCTCCTCCTCGCCCTCCTCGACAGGGGGAGAGGGACCTACGGGCGGAGGGAGGTAGTCCTCTTCCTCCGACTCCTCCTCCTCCTCTTCACCGTAGTCGACGGTAGAGACGTCATCTAGCGACGGAGGATAGCCGTCTTCCTCTGACTCCTCCTCCCTACCGTAGTTGACGGTGGAGGCGTCGCATAAAGACGGAGGGTAGCTGTCTTCCTCGTCTTCCAGCTCCTCCTCCTCGCCTGGAGAGTCCCCCTCCCCAAACTCGCTCTCGGGGGTCTTCTCCACCCCACAGAGCGCAAAGGAGCTCACCCGCAGGGGTGAGGGCTCCCTGGATGAAGTGGGGTGGTATGTTCCCCAAAGCCGCACCGCCTCCTGGCGGAGCTTCTCCGCCGCCTCGGGGTCGTGATGCACCCGCGCCTGTCGCAGCAGGGACGCACAGATCGGGTCCAGCTCGAGCTGTGCCAAAGTCGGCGGGGCTTCGCGGCGCGGGGGGGAGGAAGAAGAGCGGTGGTGCCGCTTGCTGGGCTTTTTTCCCTTCTTGGGCTTGCTCTTGTAGCCTGGCATCTTTGTCTCTTGATGGCTCGTCGTTCTGTGACGTTCGGCGAGGGACGAAGGACGAGACAGGAATCCTCCT
Organism: Brachyhypopomus gauderio; assembly: GCF_052324685.1. Lineage (NCBI taxonomy): Eukaryota > Metazoa > Chordata > Actinopteri > Gymnotiformes > Hypopomidae > Brachyhypopomus > Brachyhypopomus gauderio. The sequence goes on from NC_135226.1 coordinate 8,421,301, forward strand.
CTTTTACGTCACTTTTTATTTAAACAAAATTGCGCAATAGCGCACGAGCAACAAATACTTCACACGTAACGTGTAGACATTAGACAACGACGAGCACAGGACACTGCGCGAGCGCACATTAAATAGACAGACCACATTAGCCCCATGTGATTACGAGACGATTCACAGGTGAGACACATTATTCACACAACATAGCCTTCACCACAGAGTTCCGCAGACGCAGACAAAGCACGTGGACAACGTTTACACACGCCCAAAGGGGAGGGGCCGGGGTCCTCAACGTGACAGCTACTTGTACATTAGACTCAATTCCATCAAAATTAACCCTCAAATCTTGGTCCAACTGTACTAGTTACTGACCCATTTCAAACCTATAATTTATATTCATGATCACAGAAAAAGCTGTGGCCCAACAATTATGCTCATATCTGCACAGGAATCACATATTTGAAAAGTTCCAGTATGGATTTAGGCCCCACCACAGTACTGAAACAGCCCTAATTAAAGTAACAAATGATCTCCTTCTTGCCTCAGATCAAGGCTATGTATCTCTATTTGTTCTTCTGGATCTTAGTGCAGCCTTTGATACAATAGATCACAAGATCATGCTAGAAAGGTTAATAAACTGAGATGGAATCTCAGGTACAGCCCTTTCATGGTTTAATTCTTACTTAACCAATCGCTATCAGTTTGTAGAGCTCAATAATATTCCCTCCAAATGCACAAAAGGGAAATATGGAGTCACGCAAGGCATCATCTTAGGACCACTATTATTTATATTATACATACTATCACTGGGCATAATTATAAATAAACATGGTGTCAACTTTCACTGCTATGCAGATGACACCCAACTTTACATATCAGCCAAACCTGATGACAAAAACAGTTTAGGAAAAATTGAGGCCTGCGTAAGAGATGCTAAATGCTGCATGTCGCTAAACTTCCTCCACCTTAATGGTGACAAAATGGAGGTTCTCCTTCTGGGCCCAAAGGCCACAAGACAGAAAATACTAGATCTAATGCTAAATCGCACAGACTACCCCATTACTCCTGGCTCAGTAGTCAAAATTCTCAGTGTCATTCTCAACTCTGACCTATCATTTGATAAATACATAGATAATAATACATTATCAAGCTAAGAAATGCATTATCCCAGCATGATGCAGAAAAATATGCCTTTGTTAGCTCCAGATTAGACTACTGTTACTCACTACTGTCAGGATGCTCAAATAGTAATCTAAATAAACTTCAAGTAGTTCAAAATGCCGCAGCCAGAGTTCTAACTAGAACTAGAAAATTAGATCATATTAGCCCAGTCTTATCAGCCCTGCATTGACTCCCAGTTAGATTAATTATTAATTAAAAAATTCATATACTGACCTATAAAGCACTGCATGCCTTTATTAAAACAGAGATATCTCCAGGGATCTCATACATTCAAAACCTTTACATCAGAGAGATCCAAAAGTTACTGGTAACAAGCAGGTTTATATATTACTGCTCCACCCCTTCAGTCCACTTGCATGGTCATACATAGAGTTCTCAACCTACATGCGTGACTTTGTGTTATTTCATGTTCACTGAGTCCCAACACAAGAACTAAAATATAATTTTGTCTACCTTCTGAATGCGATGGGCAAGGAGTGCAAAAATAAAAAGGAAGTTATCACGGCCGTCTCAGGAAAAAGGGGGGATTTAATGAATAAAGTGCACAACACAAAACCTGTGATGTATTCCAAATTAAGGATACAGTAACCAGCAGTCAACTGGTACAAAGACAATACATAATAGACAGACAAAAAACCCTGCTAAAAACCCCCGCCCACCTGAGGGACGAACACAATGCAACAACACCAGGACAACATAAAAGACTGCCACAGCAGATGGGGTCGGCCAGCAGGGGGCCTCCGTACCGTGACACTAAAAGAAGGATTTAGGAACAAAGACAGGAAGACACTGAAATAAGTACAGAAATCTTGGCAATATGGTTTCTCCTGCCACTCCCATACCATTTGAAATCCTGCCCGATGATTATCATTCTCACCTGTTTCTAGTTGTTTCCCTTGATAATCCAGTGTATTTAAACCCTGTTCTTTATCTTCTTCAGGGCTGTTTATTGAATGTGTGAACTGTGTTCCTAGTTGTGTATTTTGGATTCTGTCTGTTTCAAGTTATTGTTGGTGTTCCTAGTGGTTGTTTTGTCTTTGTGCTTATCTGGACTCTGTATATCCCGTTACTGTTGTTATTAGCTTATCTTTCAGTCTGTCATTATTTTGTTTTGTATTTATATGGATCTCATTGTTGGCTTGTTGAACCTGGACCGTGACCCCGACTCTGATTATGGATATGCCTTTAATACACCTCGCTCTGTTCAGCACATGCGTCCGCCTCATCGCTCACTGACGCCCCAGACGTTACAAATTGAAACAAATACAAATATGAAATTACAAAAGTTTTTTTCAGCCAATAGTGTACTGTTGAATCTCCAAAGTGGAGGATTTTGAGGGATAAGGAGGAATGACAAATCTAATATAAGTGGAGCATGATCTGATACTATGATCAGATATATTCGACATTTTTAATAGCAGGGATAAAGAATTGATACAAAAAAGTGATCGGTCCTAGAATAAGAATGATGGACATGGGAAAAGTAGGAAATCTACTTTCAGATTTGCAATATCTCAAAATTCAAAAGCTGTGTTCAGCACCATGGACAGCACATTGAACAAACTTTCCAAGTTTTTGTTGCAACTTTCTGTGTTGATAACCTTTGAACCACAAGAGATATTGCAAATTTGAGACACAACTGGTCTTCTTTGATATGCAACATGACCACCTTCCCATTGGAAAAACTTGCCCTTGATCCAAGATGGTGGCTATGTTCTGGACATACCCTAAAAGATAGGTTCTCTCACCCATTACAGGGGTATTCAGTTATGTCATTTTCCCTTTTGTTTCTGAAATAACACGGTTTCCTGTGACTTTTAAGCCACCCTGTTATGTAACTGTAAGCATTCGCTTACATTTATCATCTTGGGTAACAAGTATCATCTCATACAATGGTTATAGACAAAAGCCAAAAAATAATACAAAGCAAGACAAAAAAATCACATTATCCTTCCCGGAGACACCAGACACAAAATACTAACATCAAAAAACCCAATTGAGGCTAGTGAGGGACTCACTTCTTCTCAAAAACTATTCTTCTAGTTCCTATGAATCCCAGGGAGACTACTGTAAAAGTGCAGTGCAATTCAAACATCTGTATTCTGTATCCTTCACTCATATTCATCATGGTTATTACTAAAGGCTAGTAAAGTCTCTTTGTGATGCCTGATCTATAACATAAAACTGAATTACTAAGATAATCCTTAACAAAATCATCAACGCCTCCAAGAAATATTTTTCTTTGTTAGCCAGAAATTGATCATAAAACAGTTTGGCGTACTTGGGCGTTCCCGAAAGTGAAAATGTTTCCTTCAACTATTATCTGAAACCAGGTTGGATATAGGATTTGGAAATGTACACTGTTCTTGTTTGATTTCCTTAAATCTGGCACGTTTCTTAGCAAGGACGGTGTTTATGTCTGGATAGAATGTCAGATTAACTTCCTTGTACTAGGCCTTGTTGCTTTTGGCCCATCAGATAACCCTGAAATTGAAGATAACATACAAAAAAATTTGCTTCGTGGGTTTCCCTGTTGTGAGTTTCTTGGTCCAAGGATGCAATGCTCCTGCTCCAGCTCTAGGGGTTCAGGAAGCTCACTCCCATGACCTCCACCAACAACTCTGACATAAACTTGAATGGGCTCTGGCCGTTTTCACTCCCGTCGGGTATGGTAATAATGCAATGCTTTGATTGGCGGGACCTATTTTCTAAGTCCTCCTCTCAGTCCAACAAGAGTTTTTGCAGAGATTTTAAGGCCCCCACCTCAAAATTACAAATTTTGAGCTTCTCAAAATTGTAAAATTGTTCCACTTAGCTTTGAATTTAGACAGCGATGATACCTGTTCATTGTTTAGTCATCTTTGTGATTGATTAACTGTTGCATAGTGAAAGATCTATTGTTGTAATTTAAAAACTGCTCTTTTATTGCTGACAAAGCCGGCCATTGCAGCTAATCTACCTGCTAGCGAAACTGTAATGTATCCCACACAAGCCTCGGGCCCCTCCAACACCACAGCACCACCCAGTACCACATAACTCCAGAAACACCCGTTCCTAATCACCTGAGTTCTAATATTCTCCACCTGTTCCTAACTAGATCAGCTCTCACCCTTTTAATACATCACTCACCCACTTCCTCCTTGCGAAGTATGTTATCAAGTTATCGTGTTATCATGCCACAAACCAAGCATTCCTGGTTCGTGTCGCCTTGTTGTGTTTTGACCCACGGTCTCTCCTCAGACCTCACTCTCAGCCTGACCCTTGGACTAGTTGTGGATTCTGCTTACCTGGCCTGACTCTGGATCGTTTGGACTACGCTTTAGCTGTGTCCTGCCACATTCCTCTTGAAAGGCACACCCAACCTGTTTTACTGGTTGCTGTGGTTACCTGCAGTTATTCCATAAATAGCATCATCTGCAATTGGATCCGCTGTACTTTGATTCATTTGATTCGAAATTGTAAGGCACCTTGGGTATCCTCAAAGGCGCTATATAAATTGAACATTCATTCATTCATTCATTCATTCATTACTCAGCATTACAGTAATATTAGCCCATATTGCTGGGGGCTGAGCCACATCTTGTTTCTTTTTGAAACTGCTCATTTTATGACTGTGGGATGTGGACATGTTAGTCGATCAGTTACATGTGTATATGTGCTGTAAAAAAAATAAGAGTTATAAATATTTGTAAACAGAAGCTCCCCTTTTGCACAACATCTTCTACATTGTTAATCCTGAAGTCCAAGTTCTGTCAACTTAAAATATTAATATGTTAGAGATCTGACAGAAAATGTATGTTGAGGTGACTCAGTAATTTAAGTTTAGCTAACATTTAAGACTTATTGCTTAAATGTGTAATTGCAGACAACAATGTTGTACTAACTTTCAAAAGGTAATGAAATCAGGCAGGCTACTTTATGATTAAGTTGCATTTGCTTAAATGTTTTACAGTGCATTTATGCAGTGAGGGGAGCAATTATTTTTACCACATTTTTGGGAAGCTGAGTTCAATTCCACTAAACCCAGTATTGTAGTCCATGAAGATGATATTAGGCCTGTGTTGTTCATGCATAGGTATAGTGACTGGATTAATGAAGTTATTTCTTGCCACTGTTGCCTTTGGGTGCTCACTGGGGACTTGGACTTGAACATATGTAAAGCTGCCTCGTGACACCATCTGTTCTAAAAAGCGCCATACAATAATAATAATAATAATAATCTTTATTTGTATAGCACCTTTCATACATACATGTAACTCAAAGTGCTTTACAGTATAAATAAAAGAAACATTAAAAGGAGATAAGACAAAGACAAAAAGACAAAAAGAAAATGTTAAAAGAAATTAAAGATAAAAATATTAAAATAACATAAAAGTAAAAAGTGAAGTAAGATAATAAAAAGTAAAGTAAATAAGATAAAACTATTAAGATAGAGTTTCTTAACTAAAAGCGGATCTAAACAGGAATGTTTTGAGACTGCTCTTAAAACTATGCAGGGATGAAATGCCTCTGAGCTCTTCAGGAAGAGAATTCCAGAGCTTTGGGCCATAGTGGCTAAAAGCACCCTCGCCAATCTTTAATCGGCTTTTAGGAATCACCAGTAGATTACTGTTTGAAGACCTGAGAGACCTGACTGGAACATATCTAACAATCATTTCACTTAGGTAAAGAGGGGCAAGACCATGAAGACATTTAAAAACCATGACTAGAACCTTAAAATCTATTCTAAAGCTGACAGGTAACCAGTGCAGTGAGTGGAGTGCAGGTGTAATATGATCTCTCTTTCTCCTGCGGGTCAGAACCCTTGCAGCCGCGTTCTGAACTCGCTGTAGGTGCGAAATAGAGCTCTTTGGAAGAGCAGATAGAACAGCGTTACAATAATCTAGCCTTGATGTGATAAATGCATGGACAAGTTTTTCACTGTCAGCAGGAGAGAGCATATCTCGGACCTTAGCGATGTTTCGAAGATGAAAGTAAGCTGTCTTGCATGTAGTCATGATGTGTGATTTGAAGTTGAGCTCATTATCAAAGGTGACGCCCAGGTTCTTAACACATTGTCTGGCTTTCAGATTCATTTGATTTAAATAAGTCTGGACATCATTCCTTTGTGAATCACTGCCAAGAACAAGAACCTCTGTCTTCTGTTTATTTAATTGCAGAAAATTGTCAGACATCCATGTCTGTATATCATCTATGCAGTCAAACAGTGAGCAAATTGATTTTAGGGCTTTAGGTTCTAGCGAAATATAAAGTTGAGTGTCATCTGCATATTGATGATAACTAATACCATGTTTATTAATGATGTGTGGTAACGGAAGCATATATAGGTTGAATAGTAACGGCCCAAGAATTGATCCTTGGGGGACGCCACAAGTTATTTTTTGACGTGTGGAGGAAGAGGTACCTAATGCTACATAGTAATCACGCCCAGTTAGGTACGATCTAAACCAGTCTAAGACTAAGCCACTAAGGCCTACCCAGCTCTGTAGTCGATCAAGAAGTATTTCATGATCAACGGTGTCAAAAGCGGCGCTTAAATCTAGCAGAAAAAGGACTGAGAGTTTGCCTGCATCCTTATTCAATCTCAAGTCATTTACTACCTTAACTAGGGCTGTTTCAGTGCTGTGGAGAGCTCTGAAACCAGATTGAAAAGTGTCATTTATTTGATTTACTTTGACATAGTCATTCAACTGGATTGACACTACTTGACACTATACAAGTACATTTGACTCCGAGGACACTCTCCACCTTGTGGGGACCTCTGTGGACTCCTTTGCTAGCTTAGTGATTACTGTTATCATATTTCTGTGTTATTAATATGATGAAAGGGGGGACTGAAAGGGATTTTGTGATTTACTGTCTGCAACTTTCAATCAGAACACTATGACATTCAGTTCATTCCCTTATCTGTATGTCTGCACCTTAGTTAGAATCTCTCTCCCTGTCTCCCTGGACTTTTTCATTCCCCATCATCCAGTCTCCTGATAAGGAGAACACCAATCATATATGTTTTATTATTCTTACCCAATTGACTTAAGACTAGTGGGCCGTTATGGGCGTTAACGGCGTTCGATAATGTGATACTCTTATCGGGCAATATAAAAAATATCGCCATTAATCTATTCTTAAAGTTGAGTTGGGAACTGGGTCAAAATAGGTAAGCAAACCATGATGACTTTCACCTCGATAGTTTAGCTCAGGTGTATTCCTAACCAAATTGCACAGTAGGGGGCGAGAACGAGTTTTTAAACCTGTGAATTACAAAGACTACCACAACAAATCGCACATGTGCTTACATGGATGTAGCCACGAAGCAGCCAGGTTTGCTTCATGAAAAATTCATTTTTAAGAAGCTTCCTAATGGAGACATTGACAAGACTAAAGTTGTTTGCACCTTATGCAACTCAAAATTAGTTTATTGTAGGAGTTCTACCAGTCTGAAGTACCATTTAAACACAAAGCACCTAATTGCTAATGCTGCTGATGCTGGGTCAAGCACTGATGCAGCCCAGGGGAAGATTTGCTGCCAAACTACTCTGAATGCAACCGAGGCAAGGTCAGCACAGCTCTATCAGACAAGTTGACCAATCTCTTTGCTCAGTGGATTGCCACTAGCTGCCGGCCCATAAGCATGGTTAGAAACCCTATATCAAAGACTGACTTTTAGTCATTACTTGGGTAGCAGGCATATTCTGAATGAGCTATTTTAATCTAGATTAATTTCAAGATTTCAGTGAGATTAATCTAGATAAAAAAAACAATCTATGCCCACCCCTACGTAAGACACATCTTCTTTGTTGTGTATTTAACTACCTGTATTATTATTAAACTTTAGAACTCTTTCCTGAAACTCATGTGTTGTGAATCTGTTCTTCCTGGTACCAGCTACGGAACTCTGAGGGCTGAACAAATTTATAATCCTGATTATACTTGCACACTAGATTCCGTTCCCTGAAAATTATTAAAAGAGGTATTACCAGTTGTGACTGAAACTATTCTAACAGTAGTTAACTCATCCATTACAATAGGTCACATGCCCAAATCCTGTAAATTAGCGATTATTAAACCTCTGATCAAGAAACCAAATCTTGATCCGACTGTTCTAATTATAGACCCATTTCGAACATATGATTTATATCTAAGATCATAGAAAAAGCTGTAGCCCAGCAATTATGCTTATATCTGCATAGGAATCACATATTTGAAAAGTTCCAATCTGGATTTAGGCCCCACCACAGTACTGAAACAGCCCTAGTTAAAGTAACAAATGATCTTCTTCTTGCCTCAGATCAAGGCTATATATCTCTGCTAGTGCTTTTGGATCTTAGTGCAGCTTTCAACACAATCACTAGATCACAGGATCATGCTAGAACGGTTAGAAAGCTGGGTTGGAATCTCAGGCACAGCCCTTTCATGGTTTAATTCTTATTTAACGAATCGCTATCAGTGTGTAAAGCTCAATAATATTCCGTCCAAATGCACAAAAGTGAAATATGGGGTCCTGCAAGGCTCCATCTTAGGACCACTGTTATTTACATTATATATGCTACCATTGGGCATAGTTATAAACAAACATGGTGTCAACTTTCACTGCTATGCAGATGACACCCAACTTTACATATCAGCCAAACCTGATGACAAACACAGTTTAGGAAAAATTGAGGCCTGCGTAAGAGATTTTAAATGCTGGACATCTCTAAACTTCCTCCAACTTAATGAGGACAAAACAGAAGTTCTCCTTCTGGGCCCAAAGGCCGCAAGACAGAAAATACCAAATCTAATGCTTAATCTCGCAGACTACCCTATTACGCCTGGCACAGTAACCAAAAATCACGGCGTCATACTCAACTCTGGCCTATCATTTGATAAATACATAGATAATACTACCAGGATAGCTTTTCTAAATCTCCACAACATTGCTAAGTTAAGAAATGCATTATCACAGCATGATGCAGAAAAATGGGTACCCGCCTTTGTTAGCTCCAGACTAGACTACTGTAACTCATTACTGTCAGGATACTCATATAGGAATCTAAATAAACTTCAAATAGTTCAAAATGCTGCAGCCAGAGTTCTGACTAGAACTAGAAAATTCAATCATATCAGACCAGTCCTCTCAGCCCTGTATTGGCTCCAAGTTAAATTCTGTATTGATTTTTAAATTATTCTACTGACTTATAAAGCACTGCACGGGCTTGCTCCTGATCACCTCCACTTTACACTTGGCACAATGCAGTCAGACAAGTACCCTTCTCCTGGCAACCTGGAATTCACTAAGCTCCTGAAAGCGACCCCTTCTTTCACAAATGTTTGGGGTTCCTGGAATGTACAGAAGCTCAGTTTTGCTAGGGTTGAGCTTCAAGTGGTGAGCAGTCATCCAAGCAATGTGGTCTTACTGTGCCCAGCCATGGTCCATGTCTTCTATGCTCCTGGCCCCATTGTGCAAGCCTCCCCTATCTGAGCGGAGTTTCCATGTTCTCCCCATGTCTGCGTGGGTTTCTTCCCACACTGCAAAAACATGCTTCTGTAGTCCATGCCTGACCACTATGTCTGGAATACCACTCAGAAGTGCCGTTACCCTTTGTGCTTTGTAAGTTTGCAGGCATGAGCTGGGTCAGCAAGAGGGGGCGTGTTTCATCTCTCTGTTTTTAGTTTTTTACAACTGCTAACGTGCGTTTCCCAATACTTGAGATACATTTTTAAAACTCTAAACACAGTAATAAATTTACTTCATACAAATAGCCAAATAGTTAATATCCTGTTCAATAGTACATTTTCTTAACTAAATACCAACTCTGCATTTCACAATGCAAACAAAGTTTTCTCTTTATACACCAACTTTGTTAAAACACAGCAAACCTGGTTCAGTATCCAATCATTCTTTCAAACACTAGCACAGATTCTCTATTCGAGATGAATATAGTCAATCACTGCACAACCACCGTCAAAAAACTAACATTTGGTGGCTATACAGAAACAGTATTACAAGTAATATTTTACTCTCTCCCAGCAAACAGACATTTTACAGTAACATCTGTTGTTTTCTTAGTCAGTTCATTTTTACTGTAATCTGCTTTATTTGGACTTTTTTTTCCAAATTTTTGCATTTTTGGCAACATACTGAGTGATATTTACTGCTAGGTACTACATGGAATGTAGATTAGACAAAAAAGGAGTCAGTAACAGTTTTGCAGTAAAGGTTATATTTTACTGTATTAGGGACATTATTATAAATTGTAGACTAACCCAAAAAATAATTACCATAATTATAAACACAATTAGCCATGGTCCCACATGTGTAAAAATACATACAAAAAAAGCCACACAAGGGGGAAAAAACAGGATACAAAACTGAACAGTCTTGTTACATGTAACGTAAGTGGTCTTCAGCAGTTGGCCACATGTTTTCATCCACATCACACCTGATGTTAGCCCTTGCCATGCACCTGGGATAGAAAAGCTTGGTATGCCTTATTCACCCCTGGCAGTCTTCAGCTCCATCACAAATGTCCTCGTGTTTCCACCCACCTGTTCCCTTTCTGCTTCTGGAACCAGTTGTTGGTAGAGTTCATTCAAAAACGAAAGAAGGGGGTCACTGTCAATCTGGCATTTGTGAAGGACCAAACCAGCACTTGAGATTGCAGGACAAATTGTTATATTTGCTCCTCTCTGACCCGATACATTACTGTACTTGATTTTATTTTATTGATCTATATGTGCAAAAAATGTGTATTACAGTAATAGCTTTTCAGCTGCCTTTGTTTTTTTTGCAGAACTTTGCATTTTATACATGTGACGATGGGTGCGGCGAGAAGGACGAGACACAGAATCCTCCAGTTTCCGCAAACGTCACTTTACTGATATATTGTGTTGCGCAATCAGCGCACGAGAAACATGTACATTGAACACAAAACGTGTAGACTCAGACAACGACGAGCACAGGACACTGCGCGAGCGCACATTAAATAGACAGACCACATTAGCCCCACGTGATTACGAGACGATTCACAGGTGAGACACATTATTCACACGACATAGCCCTCACCACGAAGTCCCACTGACGCAGACAAAGCACGTGGACAACGTTTTACACACGCCCAAAAGGGAGGGGCCGGGGTCCTCAACGTGACAGACGCCCCCTCCAAGGGCACTACCCGTCCCGGGGTGCCAACAGGACCGAGTGCCCCGAACCCACGGCGATGGGCGGATCCGACGCGCTCAGTCCTGCGTCTGGGAGGTGACCGCCCTCGGGGAAGCGTCCGCCACGGACCGCCTAGAACACCCTCCCTGGGAATACAGGGGAAAAGACGTTAGACAAACACAATGGAACAGACACGAATACACACACAGGTACATTCACGCACAGAGGAACAAGAGGGAAGAAGGGGTTTGGTACACATATGGGCAAACTCACGAACACTGGGACAGACACACATGACAGTGGCGCCAGGCTGCGTGCCAGGAGGAGGGCGATTAGGGGAGCGAGACCGGGAGCCACAGGTGCTGCAGGCGCTGCGGTGGGCGGTGCTCCTCCTGCCCTTGCTGCGAATCCTCCACCGGGCGCAGCGCGGTTGGCCGATGCGCCAGGTGCTGGGCGGCTGGCAGACTTGCCAGGAGCAGCGCGGCGGGCTGACGTGCCAGGAGCAGCGCGGCGGGCTGTCGCGCCTGGCACGCCGTGGCTGGCGTACGCGCCTGGTGCATCGCGACGGGCGGACTGGCCGAACGGGCCGTGTGGGTGGTCCCCTTCGGTCTCCATTTCCTCTTCATCCTCTTCTCCCCGGCTCCACTCCATGGACTGCTCCGGGCTGCCACCCCGGGAGCAGTCCATAGCACTGTCGCTGGTGCGAGCGGAAGAGGGTGTCCGCTTCCCTCTCACGGTCTCCGCAGACCTCTCTGAGGGGGGAGGGCTCTCTTCTTCCTCCGTGGTATAGGAGCCCTCGTCTTCCTCACCCCTCTCTGCGGTGCGAGAGGGGCACACGGGCGGAGGGAGGTAATCCTCATCCTCCGATTCCTCCTCCGACTCTGCCTCCTCCCTACCGTAGTCCAGGGTGGAGGCGGAGTCCTCCGACGGAGGGTACGTCTCTTCCTCCTCCCCTCCACCGTAGTCCACAGTGGAGGCGGAGTCCTCCGACTGGGGGTACGCCTCTTCCTCCTCCCCTCCACCGTAGTCCACGGTGGAGGCGGAGTCCTCCGACGGAGGGTACGCCTCTTCCTCCTCTCCCTCGCTTGGCGTATCCTCCTCCCCAAACTCGCTCTCTGAAGTGCTCTCCGTAGAGCAAAGCACGAACGCACCCATCCTCAGAGGTGAGGGTTCGCGGGAAGGAGAGGGGTGTCGCTCTCGCCATATCCGCCGTGCCTGCTCAAGGAAGTTGTCCGCTATCTCAGGGACGGAGGATTCCCGAGCCATGCGCAGCATATAGGCGCATAGCGGGTTGGCAGCGCTGGCCAGGAGAAGAGGCGCGATGGCGCCGCTTGCTGGCTTGATTGCCCCTCTTCGGTCGGGTGGCGTAGCCCGGCATTCTTGGGGGTGTCTCAGGTGGCTCGTCGTTCTGTGACGATGGGTGCGGCTAGAAGGACGAGACACAGAATCCTCCAGTTTCAGCAAACGTCACTTTACTGATATATTGTGTTGCGCAATCAGCGCACGAGAAACATGTACATTGAACACAAAACGTGTAGACTCAGACAACGACGAGCACAGGACACTGCGCGAGCGCACATTAAATAGACAGACCACATTAGCCCCACGTGATTACGAGACGATTCACAGGTGAGACACATTATTCACACGACATAGCCCTCACCACGAAGTCCCACTGACGCAGACAAAACACGTGGACAAAGTTTTACACACGCCCAAAAGGGAGGGGCCGGGGTCCTCAACGTGACAATACAATATTTAAAGTTTCTAACCTTAGGTTTTCATTTTTGACATGCTGTGTGCAAGCATTTGTCAATAAGACAAAAAATGACCCAGAATTTTGTTATTGAATAACCTTGTGTGTATAGAAAATGTAAGCATTATAGAAACATGTAAAAAAATGACTGCATTTTGTGCAAAAATCAATCAATCAAATTTTATTTATATAGCACTTTTTACAACAGTTGTTGTCACAAAGCAGCTTTACAAGTGCCGGGTCCTAGCCCCCAGTGAGCAAGCCAAAGGCGACAGTGGCAAGGAAAAACTCCCTAGTTTTTTGCATGAGGAAGAAACCTTGAAAGGAACCAAGACTCAGGGGGGGAACCCATCCTCCTCTGGCCGACACCGGTCACAATGACAACAACAACAATTTATACAGAAAGAAGAGAAAGAAAAGGAAAAAGATGTAATAATGTCCATCATGGTGTAGGCATCCGGTTTGGCAGGAGGTGGCCGGCACAGGATGGATCGCTGGTCTCCTCATCTCATTTTTCCTCAGGCAGGTGGGCAGCCATGTGGAGAAATGAAACAGGGAAAATTAGCGCTGCATGGGGACATATACAGGACAGATGAAATTATAAACATTTCTGGAGTGTGGCAGCAACTCCGGCATTAAGTTAAACTATTACAGCCTAGCTTAAAAAAAAGGCAGAACCAGAAGGTAACACAGGCTTGGGGGCATTCTGAGACAATGGCATCCATCCAATGCACTGTCAACAAACTTGAGTGACCTCGAGCAGTGACGGGATGACAGCACCAGCGCCCCAGTCTACCGTAAAACCCTTTGCCTGTGAACCCCTGGATCTGTACCTTTATCTAAGGGGGGATATTAATTATCAAACGCTAAACTAAATAAGTGGGTTTTCAACCTAGACTTAAAGATTGTTACTGTGTCAGAGTCCCGGACGCATTTAGGAAGATCATTCCAAAGCTGGGGGGCCTTACAAGAAAAGGCTCTTCCCCCTGCTGTTACCTTGTTAATTTTTGGAACTAATAAAAGACCAGCACCAGGGCCATTCCATTAGGCGATATAGGCAAATGCTAGGGGCGCTGGCTGTCCAGGGGGGCGCTCGCGTGAATGCGTTATTTATTTATTTTTATTTTTTACAAATGAACAATTCATAAATATGAAAACAAGCAAAGTCCACATAATCACAACTTCATTGTTTAATAATATTAGTCAAATTAATAATTATAATAGCACACGATACCCATCACCCGCGCAGCCCCCTCCCCCCGCTCGCTCTACGCACCTCGTTACTGTTTCTCTGGGTAAAAAACAACGCCACAGAGTGAGTGACATCTCTCTGGAAAGATGCCAAAAAGACGAAGTTCTCTGGTGGGGAGAAAAATGAGAGGAGGAAGAAGCCAAAGGTAATATAATATGGTGAATTACACTATACTGTATGTTGTACTTGAATGGTGCTTCGTTTTAATATGAGAATGCATGTTGATGTGTTTCCATCTTTGGCGGAGAATTTTTGTAAGCAGATCTTACACACTGACTCATATAGGTTTGCTGGCTCTCCCTTTTAATGCTGCCAATCTGTAGCAGTGGTGTATTTCTTTGAAACCAGTTCGCTTCATAACTAACACTCATCATCATTATGGCTTTTTCCCCTCTATATGATCCTAGTGAAAACCGCCACTCCATAACCAATCAGTGAGCTCCAACTGCTGACCCCGCCCACAGATCTTTTTAACGAATGCGCCAAATTTACAGAAGTACAGATTTGGCACGTTGCGTCACTTCACGTGGTTAATATACTGCCACAATTTTACAATACTGTCATCATACTGCCCAATCCTAGTAGGTGCTATTATTAGCTTAGCTCAGCAAGTTTTTTAAATAAATATATATTAAAACACACATATACTCCTCTGTTCTTTTCAGATGCACTTTTGAAATATTTTTTAATCCTGTTTCTACACATCCTGGGCCACCAGAAGACACATTGTCAACCTTATCACCTTCCAGTGAAGCAGCATTACACCATTATACCCCCTCCACCTCAGTACACCGATATTTATTTATTATTAATATTTAAAAGTTGTTCACTTTATCTAAAATAGTTTTAAAATATTTTTTGAGCAATATATTTCTTGTTATAAATAAAAAATATACTATAATACTATAATATAATACTATATATAATATAATACTATATATATATATATATGATACTATATATAATACTATATACTATAAATAAAAAATATACAAATATACTTGTTATACTTGTGACGCTCGGGGCTGGACGAAGGACGAGACACGAAATCCTTCTGGACTGACGTCACTTTTAGTTTATTCACAGATATTGCGCAATAGCGCTCGGAGAACAGAGATACACACACACAGCAACGTGTAGACTTTAGACAACGACGAGCACAGGACACTGCGCGAGCGCACATTAAATAGACAAACCACATTAGCCCCACGTGATCACGAGACGATTCACAGGTGAGACTTATTAATCACACGACAAAACCCTAACCACGTATATACACTAACGCAGACAAAGCACGTGGACAACGTTGACACACGCCCAAAAGGGAGGGGCCGGGGTCCTCAACGTGACAATACTGTAATATTTATAATTCATTTGGTTTTTATTTGTTTCTTATTTTACGGTGGTTTTCGTTCTAAAATAAAAAAGATTTTATCAAAAACATAAAGCTTTGCAGTGTATGTGTGAGTGTAAAACCAGATGACTGATGATGCAGGGGGCGCCAACCAAAATCTTGCCTAGGGCACCACATTGGTCAGGGCCGGCTCTGACCAGCACCCTGTGATCTTAGTGGAAAACAACATGAACTCTACTAATTGTATAGCCACTGAAGACTGATGTTGTGTTTACTGTGTTTAGAGTTTTGAAAATGTGACTACAGATTGGACAAAAGGAACGTTAGCAGTCGTAAAAAACTGTAATTTAACAAAGATTAACAGCGTTTGTTTCCTCCTTTTTCCTGTACGTACTGCCCCGTGACACCCTTCAATTGTATACACAGGCAATGTTCTCAAACACAGCAGTCTAATTTCCGCTGGAGGTTTGTGGACGTATTAGGCAAGCGCTCTACCGTAGCAGCGTTAGTGTACAACAATGTCGTCGTTTCGTTGTGGCGTTGAGGCTTTCTGGGATTCCAGTAGTTGTGTACCATGTCAAAAGCGCAACAAAATCAAGAAAGGTAAGTACCGAAATGGCTGCAATAAGTGGGGAACTGCTTGTAAAGTAATACAAAGACGTTTGAAGTATCACCAGGGTGACACAATTTCACCACAGGACACGAGTTTAATCCACACTGTGGACGATCAGATGATGGAGGATACAATTTGCCTTTGTACAAGTCTTGCCTCAATGGAACATTTAACGACGGATCATATCTTAAGTGCCAGCCTTGTCGCACTTGCCCACCGGACAAATTACTCTCACCGTGTACTAATACCTCTGATGCCCGCTGTTGTGAAAACGAGTAAGTAGCCGGACACAGCAATTCACCCGAATAGCTGTTTATACTACAATGATCGTATATTAGCAGTTGCACTACTAACCTAATTAAAGTAAACGCTTCAGGTTCTGATTACGGTTGATTAAGTTCACAGCCATACACACAGGACAAACAGGTCTCTCTTGTAAATGAGACGCCAAGTCTCGATGGGACTACCTATATAAATAAAGGTCTAATAATAAAAAATGTATTTGCATGTATGTTTGTGTATTGATAACTAAAGTAGGATTCCCACCGATTACTTGTGTTTACACAGACGAGAATGTGGAGGATTCACTACAGAAAGAAGCACAAGTGTGGAGTCCGTCACATTGGTAATAGGACAAATATAAATACACTCGGTAGAAAAGAAGGCTACGTTTGTTCATAAGAAAGTCATGGATAACTAAAAAAGACTGATCAAATAATTTAATTAAAACGTAAACATTTCCGCCGAGTTCCTTGTAGAAAACATTAATATGTGTAAATTTAAACATCAGTTTGGCTTTGTTGAATTATGTGCCTCACGCAGGTTTGTGATCTAACGTTAGGATCTACGTGCTTTTTCATAAAATCGATTTGTGTGATTTCGACGTTATCAAATCTAACTTATTTAAAATAGTTTAAAGTGACAGCCCGTATTTACATGAGTTGCAGTTCATGCCTATTTTAATAGGCTACCTAAATATGAATATTTGAATACCTAAAATAGCTTAAACTTATATGTACATAATACTATAAAAGGACAGCTTATGACTTTAGATAAATTAAAGGAAAAAATGTCATTCTGTTCAACTTCCGTTTCCTATCGTCATAAAAAGACGCTACGGCTTCATACGAAATAGATTAGAACGAGATAGGGTTCGGGATACATGCGCGCGCGCGCGCGCACACACACATACATATAACGTATACAGTGCTGGCCAAAAGTTTGAACACACCTTCTCATTCAATGCGTTATTTCCATAACGATCTTCATTGTAGATTTTCACTGAAGGCATCAAATCAATGAATGAACACATGTGGAGTTATGTACTTAACAAAAAAAAACTGAAAACATGTTTTATATTCTAGTTTCTTCAAAATAGCCGCCCTTTGCTCTGATTACTGCTTTGCACACTCTTGGCATTAACCCTGATAAGCTGATAAGGCACACCTGAAAACCATTTCAGTTGACTATCTCTTGAGGCTAGACTGTCATTATATCCAGATGCGCAAGATAAATGTCACGGCTTCCCTTCTCATCTTAGCCATATGTTTTAACTGTGTTCTGGTTTGAAACATTTCTGGACTCGGTATTTTACAATTATGTCCACTGTGCTTGAGGTAAATCTTCAACCGTGTCCACTGATCTTTATCCACCATATTTTGTCACTGACCCCTCATTTTATAGCTTAACTCTACACAAAAGGACATTATAGCCTTCGCATCCCTAATAGCTAGACCAGGGGTGTCAAACATACGGCCCGCGGAACCGGCCCGCCAGGGGTGTTCCGTCCAGCCCGCCGAATAAACCTGGATTAAAAAGAAGAATAAACTTCATTTTATTTAAAATCTGCAGTTCCTATATTGTCCTATATATGTGTTTTAGTCAGTTCTATCGCTTTCCCGCATTTTCTGTTGACCCTGGCACCCTCTTAAGTGAAATGTCTTTGTCAAAAAAGAGAAAAGTGAACAGTGTCAGATTTCAGAGTGTCAGAAAAATGGAAAGTTCATGTGTTCAGAATTGCTTCCCAGATGTGGAAAATGTCACTGTAATCAGTTTTTATGCATAATGCCCTTAAATGTTTAACTGAGTAAAAGTGTTGTTGAAATGGCACATACTTTAGTTAAAGGACAATTCATTTCATATAAAGATTTTTATATTTATATATTTCACATAAAAATTTTATAATTTACTTATTTGCACTAAGACAAAGAAAAAAGTGGACTTATTGTTAGTTCCATGTAATTTTGAAACGAGTTTACTGGTTTGGCCCCCTTGAGATCCGATTAAGTTGTATGCGGCCCCCACACCAAAATGAGTTTGACACCCCTGAGCTAGACATTCCTTAATAATGTGATGGATGTTTACCAAGTATCCTCCTATTTCCTGTTGGCTCGAGGATGTCATGTTTTTTTTTTTTTTTACTTGAAAAAATTAAATACACATTAAGAGGTTGCACAGCCGAAGTGGCAACCTTTTATTTCTTACTTCTCTAATTTGGAGGTTTTACCCTATTGACTGTGTGCTCTTTTCCTGTTTTGTGTTGTACCTTACATATTGCGCAATACATGGACGTAATTTTGATTTCAAAAGTGGGGGGGACATAGATTCGTCGCTATTTAAATATTTGGTTTTAACTGTAAAAACTGGGGGGGACCAAAGCTGGCTTTTGAAAAAGTGGGGGGGGACATGTCCCCCCTGTCCCCCCCCAAAATTACGTCCGTGGCACAATAACTAGTAATACGTTGGTCGTGGTGAGCCGAGTGGGTATGGGATGGAGTTGGGTTTTTTTCTCTTTCTGAGTCAAGTTTGTTAAAAAAATTTGAATACTTGAAATAGTATTTTTTTATGATTCCAATAAAAAGTATAATAATTAGTGAGTACAAACTCAGTGTTCACACCATTTGATTCTTGCATGGGTGCATCTTTATCGCTTCTCAACCTTTGAAGAATATCATTCCATATAAAAGACACCACGACCCAGACTGAACTTATATTCATCTCTTTTTTTAGGCACTTACAACAGGTCCAACAACAGACCAAACAACAGAACACAAGACAGATGAAGCATCTGCATCTCCTCAACTCAACTTAAACCATTCTAATATTTGTATGTTGGATAACAAAAAAAAAAGTCTGTATTCATGACTGATCTGTGTTTTTGCATGACAGCGTTTTTATACTTGTTTACAGTGGTCGGATTGGGGGCAGTGATCATCGTCGTGCTTATTTTTGTCTGCCTGATCTATCTGTTATACACGATTAAAAAGTGGAAACATCGTAGCTACAAAGGTAGGTGTAAAGGGGAAATCCAGTATCTTTCTTGTGGAAGAGAAAATTTTGAGTGTGTTTGTAATGACAGCTGTAAGCTTCTGTAATTGGGCAGTCATGGTCTGGTGGCAGGGAACTCTTGTGACCGGAGAGGAGTTTGTTCGATTCCCAGGCCCGAGGCTAGGGCTGCCCACTGCTCTGGGCACATGTGCACCACAGCCCCCTAGTAATCACTAGTGTGTGTGTGTTCTAACTGCACAGATGGGTAAAATGTGGAGGACAAAATTCGATTGCGGTGAAAAATCACAATTGACAAAATATGGCACATAAATGCAACCTACATCACCATTAGGCAAATTACTGCTGCTTTGTCATCTTAAATACCTTAAATATTAATGTCCTTGATCTTAATCCTTGAGATAATCATCCACGAGAGCTATATTCCTTTGATGAAATGTCAAAGTATGTTTGTAAAAATGTTAAATGTTCATTCTGTTGTGCTATGTGTTAAAGCCAGTTGAGCTTTAACAATGCATATATACAAGATATTTTTCTCCTGTTCGAAAGGGAAAAAATGGATTAATGGAAGAAGCAATGTTAGCATAGAAGATGCCAATACATGTTTAACATATGAGCCCAGACAAGACAATGCTGAGGAACCCCTGAATATAAACTTCCTCCTGAGTGAGTATCCAAAACCCATTAAAAACACAATACTGAGACGTACACTCAGCATAGTAACAGCTTCAGTACACAGTTTTGACACTCATTTCCTGTGTAGTACGCTTCAATCTGATCTTCAGTAAACACCCTTGATCTACGGGGTGGTTGGATGATGCTCCATCTTTGGTTTGCATCCCACCAGCTCCGGAAATCCAGGCTGCTTCTCTTCAGACGGTGCTGAACAATCTGGATGTGGTAGAGGAGCTCGTCTTCCTGCTGGACCCAGACACCCCTGGCATGAAGAGCACCCGTCACCTCGCTGCAAGCTGCTCCATCCCCTTCACATGGATCAACTACGCCTATTCCATGAGAGACAGTAAGAGTCCCCTTATAGCCGTGTTGGAGAGGCTGATGGCCAGTCACCCCCACTGGAATGTGGGTCACTTTGCTGGCCTGCTCAGTAACATCGGGCGCAACGATGCCGTGCTTGTGCTCGGGAAGCTCACTTTAACCCCGGAGGACGTTTAATTTAGAGTCGTGGAGCTGTGTTTACATCGTGTTTTATGGCCGGGTTTTACTGTTTTTCCAAATTTTGACCTTTTGTGGCCATCTATTCTTAGCATTGTTAAATCAATGTAAATGTTACTTAATACTCTTCATATGCCATATATGTGGATATCATTGACCTCAACATGTTTATTTGTTCTACTGAAAGTTACAAACTCACCTTGTGGTTCTTTTGTTCTACTGGACTACTTGGTTTGTTATTGATGTTTGAATATAATGCAAAACTGTTTTTTCCTGATATATATTAGCAGTCAAAAGTTTGGAGATACCTGACTAAATACATGTTCTTAATAGTTAAAAAAGGCATTTTAATCTAATGGATTATGCTTAAATTCCTTTATAAACACAAATATAATTTGGTAAAGGTGTTGTGACTTAATTCTCCACCCACACACACACACACTTTTAAATGCACCCTCAGCAAACAAGTTTTATTTCAGAACTTTAGTTCCTCACTCTACAAGAGTTCTGCATGTGTGAGAATGTCTTCAGGACAGGACACCAAGAGCGTGCAAAGCGGTTATCAAAAATATAGGATACTTAATATGTCTAATATTAACTAATACAGGGGTGGCCACTACGTCGATCGCGAAGCGTCGGTCGATCGTGAAGGAATGTGCGTAGATCGCGTGACATAAAAAAAGTAGTGGATGAATTGCCCATCTGCACTGATGGTTGTATTTTGATTGACATTCATGGTAGCCAATTTGACACATGCTAACCCCCCGCCCCGCTCAACAAATTACGTCCAAATCCACTTGGAATACAATTTTTTGTTCAAACATTGTAACATCTTTATTAAGCAAATAACATTATAAATAAAAAAGTGCATAGAAAAATTAAACAGGTTTAGAAATATGTATACAATTATTTACAAACTTAGGGTACTTTTGTACAACGTAGTAAAGACACACGTTCTCTTTTTTAAGTCTTTTTTCCAACACAATATTTTTTTAAAATAACCCTACGTAGGAACATACAGTTTTTCCACACAACTCTGGGCGACAGATGGGCACAGAAGGTCTTGACCAGTGCTTTGCATCCTTCATTGCACACAGGTCAAATATGCAGGACATTTAAGACCAAGCCATATTGTATTCTCTTCTAGGTTTTGCATTAGTATTCTTTGACAGTCACTCTGAACAGCCTGAGGTAGAATCCTTGCAAGTTCAGGGGGGTAAAAAAAATAAAAGAAGATGAAATCAGCTTGGTTCATGATATAGATGTAGAAAAAGAGGAGGGGACAGAAGGCAAGGGACTGACCACATCGATTGGCTGAGAGGGCTGTCACATTATTGTGACTGCTTCCCACTCCATTGCTGCTCCTTTCTAAAAGGCTTTTAATCTAGCGAGCATTCTAGAAACTGGCAGATATTCCTTGCAGTTAGTCAGGGGGAAAAAAAAGTTCACCCAAAGTATGTGGCCACAGTTCACAAGTTAAAACGAGAACTAAAAGCATAATTAAAACGCCCAAAACACCACCTTAAAAAGGCTGCACCGCCAGAACTCACCCTCAATGAATGTTTAAGTCAAAAAGACAAGAAAACAATAAAAGAGTAAACAAATGAGAAGCACTGACGAGACCGTGACCCTGTTGAAAGCACACAAAGTCCCATAATCTAAATACAAATAGCAATAAATATGACAGCCATAAAGCTTGAGCAATGTTGTCTTTTCTAAGACACATACAATGGCATCAGTTTATCTGCTTTTCCTCATGATGGAAAGTAACAGAACTGTCTCATGCCCAGAGATAAAGGGACATCAAGGTGCCGAGTGCTAGGTGGGTGATAGCAGAAAGATCAGTAATTTGTCACCAAGATGCAGAGAGCAGAATTTGTCAGAACATTAAAGACTGCCTCTGAAAACCTGTGGTCAGAAGAGATTTTCTTGGGCAATTGTAAGGGGCAGAATCTCTATGAGCAGCACATAAAATGTGCAAGCGCAGCACAGAAATTAGTAAAAAAGTAACAGACCGGTCAAAATACCTGTAAGAGATGCAAAGTGACTGCCCACGTGCACTCAAGTAGTGTCTGATCTTATAGCAGAGGGGAAAGTCCCCCCCCCCTTCTCCATACCTGAAGTTGCTTGCAAAAAATGCTAAACATACAGGGCTCTCTACCCATTAACCGTCAAGTACTTAAGTATGTAATTCACAAATAAAGTTCCTTAAACTGCAAGGAATGAAAGAATTAATGAAATGATTGATTTCCCTCCAATAATTTTAGTTACATCTAGCACCATGAAGACCAAAGGGAGAGAATAAATATGGGCATAAATGTTTAGCTGAGACTATACAGCAGCAGGGCCCCAAGATGGGAGACAAATATTTCCATAAGAGAAAACAAGTTCAATCATCTCAAGAGTTGGAAACAAATTGGGATGGATTAAAAGAAAAGGAGGAAAAAAAAAAACCCAAAAAAACAAAACTAGGCTTATCATCAAGGGTTTTCTAATGAACAATTACAGCAATGGCTTCTCAAAGAGGGCCTTAAAAGACTTTACAGGCTGATTCAAAGCATTCAATGGAAACTGTCTTATCGAATGCTCTCTGAACGGAATGAATCGACATGATGTATTGCAGGGGTTCACAGCATCTTCCTGAGCAGTATAAAGCCTTTTCTTCTCCTAAACATCTATTCTATTCTATATTATAGTATGAATACCACACAAACATCTCAGTGTGTGTATATATCATTAGTAATATATTCAATTACAGAATATTCTCACTGCCACAAAACTACATCGATTTGCACTTTTGCAGGAGTATTGGTGTGTATTTAAAGAGGTTATGGGCTGAAGTCTCTTTGAAGAGCTCAGGAGTCCAACGCTTCAGTGGTCCATCTGCTGATACTGACACTGTATTGCTGACTGCAATCTCAATGTTTTTAAAGATGCACAGACCCTTTGAAAGTTTTCTCAGCCAAGAGATAACGTCTCCTTCTGCACAACCCCAAAGAGAGTGGTTTTTAATTTCAACAGAAAAACGAATTCTTAAAGCGACTAAAAGCCACTTTGCAATATCTGTTTTTCCTGGATGTGCAATTTCTGATTAATAATAGGCTATGATTAGCTCTTAGGTTTTGGGACACAAGTAAGCAGAAGTTGAAAGGAGAAAAACATTAAATCACAGGGGACGTGCTTTGTCTCTCAAACCATGACCGCATTTGCCGTTCCATTTGCGCTTGTGCAACTCCTGCTCCCTGGCACGCTATGAGGAGGAAGTGTACGTTTTTCATGAAGATGTGAGAACTGGAATTAAAAACCCATATGACTCTGCATATTGGGCATACAGGATGGTTAGCTGGCTGATGTGACTTCCTCATGCTGTATTTGGACAGTGTTGTGCACGTCCCTGGATCACCCCAAGTTTCTGGAAACCTGCGGGACCTTTTAGCAAAAAGATCACAAATTAACTGCCCCTCTGGGAAATCCCAGCATACCTTTCTGGACCGCCTCTGCTTTATTGCCTGTGCACTCTCCTCCCTCGCCCTGCCCTCGTGGTCCTGCACGTTTTCCTCTCAGTTCAGGAACCGTCGGCACCGCCTGGCTCCGCAGTTGCAGCTGAGCTTGTTGCTGGCGTCCTCGATGGGGAATTTGTAGTCATAGGTGAGCTCCTCCCCACGGTAGATCTTGCGCAGGGCAAAAATGACGATATGCTTCTGGCCCTCGACGTTAATGACTCGTGAGTAGCAGTTGGGCTCGCACGAGTGGTTGATGAAACGCGCAGCGTTGCCATGCATAGTCGCATCCACCACGTCAAAATCATCGATCCGAAACATGTAGCAGCCAATGCCCTGGAAAACCAAGTTAATTTACATACCCAAAAAAGACGCAGAAGGGCGTAATTCTATTTTTCATGACTAGCGGAGATACAAATGCATGTCAGACAACCACAGGTCAAAAATTTATTTTAAATGAACTCATCCTTAAATCCACTTTGACTAAAACTGCGAGTGAGAACTGGTATAATGTTAATTGCCTTTCGGTTACCTTTCCATCATAGTATTTCTCTCGTTTGTCTGTCAGAACAGAGCGGATGACTATGCCAGAGTATTCGATGACCATTTCGCCTGCTTCAATGTTTCTCTTGCAGAAGAGCCCTCGTCCATGAATAGCAGACCTGAGGTTGTAGTGAGACATTATTCAACTTAAATGGTGGTGGAAAGTAATATATTTCATTCTACCATGCTGGGTGCTCATTTGAATATTCAAATAATTATTTTTAAACTTACCACTAATGGCACCTTTTAAAAATATTTTAGGTTCCTCCAATGATAGTACGTATTTTTCCCTCTTAAATGTAATGGTAACAGCACTTTAAGTGCTTGTGAAACTTAAAAAGAGAACTGAAACCATGACCAACTTCCTGTCAAGTTACTTCTAACCCACCTGTAGACACCAACAGCTTCTTTTGACGTCCTTTCTAAGTGTCTAAAGCGCATCGCCATTGGAAGTTCCAAGCTTGTGGCTCGTCTGTTCAAAGTCAAAGGTCATATAATAAATGTTTTTTATATAAACATTAATAAATGTTTTTTATATAAACATTTACCATTGAAAGGTTTGTTTTAAACACTTAAAATTAAACAATCATCATTACAAGTAATACTTGAACAGTCTGACTGCAATATTGTGATGACTACAGTTAAAAGGAGAGCTAACAAATAGGCATAAATACTTGAATTCAACAGAAATGTACAAGGTACTTAAGCATACAGTTGATTGTATAAAAATAGCTCTTATAACTCAAAGCCTATAACTCTTATAAACTGCAAAGCCTATAGTTGGCATGTCCCAATAGAGACTTTAATGCAATAGTTTGAATTGTACTGAAGCAGTCTAATGTCATCATCCTTACAAGATATACTGATGAACTAATGTAATTAACTATTTCCAGGACTTAACCGACTAACTCAAGTATAAATGTTGGAGTTCTAATCAACATTAATTCTAAAATATGACAACAAACCTGCTGGATTTGAGAAGAACATCATCCTCCTCTTCATCATACAGGTCAGTGTCAGGAAGCTGTCTGTGCTGGGAAGCTAAGAAGTTGAACATGTCGAAGGTAGACTTCCTGTGATGCACAGAAAGATAAGAATGGTTTTTTTTAAAGGTGTGAATCACAGGCACATTTAAAGATTGTTTTCCCCTTTTCACCCCCTCGATACTACTTCTATGTACAGAATCTGCAATTACCTCAGGTAGACCTCAGAGCGAGCACAACCACTGGGGTTAATGGGCAGGTCCTCCTCTTGGCTGGCCTGCTTATGGAAGCGGAAAGGGTGGCGCAGGCAGCGCTTAGCCCCTTGGAGCTGCTCCACCAGGTAAACCACAGCATCGTGCACCAAACCCATCATACGAGCACCAGTTATTCCAGTGAACGAGAGCTGTCGTAACCTGGCTGCAGCTCGGGCCTCCTGCACCCCATCGATCACTGCCCTCCATGCCACTGAGACGGAGACACGAGACGGGTGGGACAGGGACACAAATGAGTCAATGAATCCCAGTGTTACTAATCAGAAAGGATGTGAAACACACCAGAATGATGCACGTCTTAATATTTTCCCAGTATTGAGGAAGGTTTGAGTAATCACATTTTTTTAACCAGATGCAGAAGATATGCAAGTCTACTGCAGAAAAGTTAATAAGACTTTGCTGAGTACCAAGAAAAATAATTTCCTGTGGTTGTTTTTTAATAACTCATATCCTTCCCTCCCTTCCTGATCCCAGATACATTCACGAACACATTTCATGAGCAAGAATGTTTGTACATATAAGAGATTTGTCTGTTACAATACAGGATGCACTACACAGCACAACTCGCTGTAACAATCTAAAATTAGAGAATCATCCATAAAATAAAGACAAAACAAAGGTCACAGAAAGTCACATTACCCTCAATGCTATCTGACTCAACACTGAAGCCATCATCACTGGATATCTCAAAACGCAGGTGGGGCTGGTCTCCTCTGAGTGGGAAGCAATCTTCATCATCCGAGACAGGCATTTCATCATCTGAGCAAGAGATCATCCCTGGTGGGACAGTCATGTTTTGCATGGTTTTACATCAGTGTTTCTCAATCCAGTTCTTAAAGTTCACCAGATAAGTTTCACATTTATGCTCTAAACTAATTGTTGGAAATTTGGATAGTGCAAAGTTGTGGAATGTGTGGTGCCCTGAGGACTTGGTGGGGACGCACTCACTTACACGACATCATAGGGAACAAAAAGAAAATCAAGAATCAAGAAGAAATCAACAGGTCGGCCAAAAACAGGTTTGAACTGTATGACACGCTGATGCATACCTGAGTACTTGTTCCAGTCACACAGTGAACTGCGTCCAGTGGCATCCCAGGCCTGCGATTTACCGCTTTCAACACCCCGGGCCACTGAGAAATTATCCCAGAGTCCCGGCCTTCAGCGAAAGGAGAAAAGAATGAGTCTTTTAAGACATATAACCTTAAAACTCCCAACATACACAACCATAAATGAGCAGGCACAATTAAACACAATTGAATAACAGGCAATGTAGCAGTAATTTCAATAATTCATAAAGTGCATACAAAAACAACCTGCATAAAATGAAGGTATACCTTGCACTCTCAGAGTCACTACTTCGCTCTTCAATGAGCTTATCCAAGTCGAGGATCCCTTTGATGGTTGGAGTTTTGATCCGAACTCCCCCGCATCTGCTACACAGATAAAGAAAAACACAAACTTCACCACTTTGAAGATTTACCTGACACTTACCAAATCAAATACACTAGTTAAAAACAGCTCCCATACAACATACCATCACAACAAATAACTGATTTTAGTATATTTGCTAATTTTATAGATGCAATGTCCATACTTAGTTATTTGTTAGTTATTAGTTATTTACTATGTATTATTCATATTTTAGAATATGATTAATTATCATATAAATTATATGATTCTACATTATGTTATATAAATGATGAAGTATTATTTATAATAGTTACTAATTATTTTTAGCAGTCCAGTCAATGCAAAGCAAAACTGATATTCCTCAGATTTATGCCTCATGGAACACACATGTGCAAACTTCAGATAAACCCACATGATGTTGTCAGACTTTTACTGCTCTGGAAACATTTCAGCTACCTGCTTTAAGACAAACATTACTGTCTGCTATGGCAAAAACAGTTTGGCAAAGATATTTATATTATTTTAGATATGTGTAATGCCACAATGCTATAACAAAAAAATACATTAATCTAACTGTAAGCACTCAAAATTACAAGCAGTATTGTCTGCAATAAGTTAGGGATTCACTGATTATCCAACACTATTTTGTGAATGCATGAAGATGAAAAACCCTAGATTTAAACAATGTTGGATTTATGTTTCTTCAATCGTTCTTACCTAGCCAGTGAACTTATTTTGCGTTGATCCTCCAGAACACAGGACAACTCTGGCTCTAAAAAGTCAGATTTTGACTTCTTGGTGGCAATGCGGTCAGAAATAGAGGACACCCTCTTCATTCGAACTTGCTTTGGTCTAGAAGATGCTGACTGCGGGGTAGATGGTGGTGAAGTCGTGGACTCTGGTTCAATGAGGATGCCGGGAGGTAGAACCACAGAACTGAGTGACTGAGCTCTGCCTACAACACTGGGATTACGAGGTGAGGAAGGGCTCAGGATTCGGGCACCACTTCGCTTGGGGTCATAATAGCTGGCCATAGCTTGGTTGATAATGGCTTGAGCACTGTCTGCTTGATTGTCTGATGGCTTGCCAGATGAACCGGGCATGGTACTAGACTTAGATTTCCGAGTTGTCGAGGGTTCCTTCTTTTTCCTTGGCTTCTTTATTCCTGGTACAGTGCCATCAGCAGACTTTGCATTTTGCCTTGACTTTTTGACTTCCTTTGGGGCTGCCGTTCCATTGCTATTAGCGGTGAGGAGCTGGGTGATTGTATTGGAATTCTGAATTACAGGCGTTACCATTCTGGGATCTTGGGCTGGGATGGCAGCTCCAGAAACTATGGGCACGTTGCCTGCTGCTGCCAAAGTAGCAGATAGAGCATTGCTTTGCAGAAGGTTGGCGATTTGTGTAACACAGTTGTACGAAGGCGAGTTGGGCGTGGGCAGTTGGAAGGTGTTGCTTTCAGGGTTTTTGACAAATATTTGGCCAAGACGATTAACAAGTAAAACGTGAGGGGTAGGATCCACATTGGGTCCTCCAACCTCCTTCACAGTGAGAATTGCATGACCTGGCAATGCTTGAGCTACCTGCTGTTGAGGCTCCAGCATTGGTCTTGGAGTTGAAAAGTTTATGGAAATTGTACGTCCTGGGGTGGCTTCCTTTTGCATAGGCATTGAACTATAGCCATTAACAACAACAGGGCCAGAGGCTGGTTGAATAACAGAGGGCACTGACTGGCACTGAGTAGGTTGGGAGGCTGCAGAGGGGACAACAGTAACTGTTGCTGAGCCTACAGACTGGGTGTACGTAGGGTACACAGGAGTAGCCAGTGCGCCTGAAACAGGCCCAAGAGACGCAAGAGGCATGCCAGTGCCTGATGCTGCAGGAAGCAATGACTCTTGCAGGGGAGGCAGGTCAGCAGGCACATAAGGCATTGCTCCACTGGGGGCCGGTGGAGCTTGGTGACTTATGTCTGAAGGTGACAGCAACTTGCTTCTAAAGCTTTCCATTGGTGGGAGGACCGCTTTCCCCTCAGTTGATTGGACAGGGTAAAAAGAAATATTTGTGGAAGGTGCAGAATTTGAAAATGACACAAAAGAAGGCTGCAAAGACAGACTGGTTTGCAAAGACTGAACGGAGGATGTAAACCTGACTGTTTCTGTAGCGGCTGTTGAAGACGGGAGCTTTGCATCTGGCACTTGAGCTTGGCTTCCATTTACTGGATCTGTAATAGTGGCTTCTGACACACCATCTGACAAGCTATTTGGGTAAATCATAGAGCCATCTGCAGAGGAAACAAAGTGCCCACTGTTATGATCCAAGTAGATTTCTTTTGAGTCTTCAGGTCCCTGTGTATCAATTTGAGTATCTTCCCGAACTGGGACCAATTCTGTAAAACAGGCATTGGGCGAGGGAGGGTCACATGTCTCCAGAACTAAGGGTATACTAGAGTCTATAACTAAACTAGGGGCTTGAAAACTATCAGTGAAAGTGGAATATGCTGTATCTGTTTCCTTTGGCACAACAAAACTTGTCTCTTGAGGGGTTGTGAGAGAACCTGACTGAAAGGTCTGACTGATAAAATCTGTGTTCTGGTATGTGTCCTGCAACACTGATTTCCTGTCATTTGAAGAGGATGTGGATACATTTACTTCAACAGTGTTCTTAGTTTGATGTGGGATCTCTTTAGAAAGAGTTTCACTGGGAGAATTTTTATCAGCAGTACCAACAAAGGATAGAGACCCAAAAGGTTTGGCTGGAGGTTGCATTTGACTACTAATGGATGATGAATCAAAGACAGGACTTGGCAGGTCCACACACAGCCCATTACTGGTCCACTGAGACTGGGGTGGTTTCTGAACCTGACCTGGGTTCTTCAAATTCTGGGTATTACTGCTGGTGACACTTGCATCACTCTCAGTTCCATCATCTACACCATCCAGTTGTGAAATTGATCTTGCAGATGATGAAGTGTGTGATGGATCTCTTGGGGTCTTGCATGCAACTATAGTCCGGGAAAAGTCAAAATAGTTTCCCATATCCTCATCGTCAGAGGAACTGTTTCCCCAATCCTCTGCACAAGGGTCTGTAGCACGAGGTAATCTTTGGGCCGATACCTTTTCCTTGATATCATCTACCTCTCTGTCCCAAAACTCCTCTTGGTTTTCTTCACCTTCAACAACAATCTGCTCACTGCAGTTCATGGGCACACCCTCATTGACTACCGCTTCCTCAATTTCAAGCTCAGTCTTCAGTTCTGATACCTCAGTCAGATCTGGTCCTAGGTGGAAAGGGTTATAGGGGAAGTCCTTATCGGTGACTAGGTGACTACCCCTCTCTGAGTCCACAGTGTCCACGAAGGGTGAGGTTCCATTTTCTGCAGGCAATTCTTGTGGAGATGCCATGAAATTGTGTGGCAGTTCTGCCGAGTCTAACTGATTAAGCTCAAAAGGCAGCCTCGGTCTTGTAGAAAGGAGGGTAGGAGAGGAGAGGGATCGGTTAGAGGAAGGGGTGCTGCCAATGCCACCTTGCCATGTGGGCTGTGGAAACAGTCCTGAGGTAGAATGGGGTACCAGTAATCCGGAACCCCGGGCAGAGGAAGCACTTCGACCCACAGGGCGGGCTGATGAGGAGGTTAAAAGGTTTTCAGTAGCACCAAGGGGGAAAACTGGGGAGGTAGGCTGGGTGGTCTTAGAGTGGTGGGAACCCCCAGCTCGAAGGCTAATGGAGCCAGTGTTCGATCCCAAAGTAGGGCAGGTTACGTGTCCACGAATGCCAGTATTCTGTGAGTGCGGGCTGTGCCTCCGTGGTCTGCGAGTTTCATCTAGATCACTAATGGTCAAAATGTGATGGGGCTTGGACGGTGCTGTTCCTAGTGAGGATAAAAAGGAAACCCGTTAGTTTTCACTGGATAAATTTCTTCACACAAAATAGAGGTTGTGCTTGTGCATGTGATATTCTGAATACATGGATTATTCTGCTAGTAACTGGACAGAGGTGCAACATTTGTTTTTCCCCCCTCTATATTCCAGATCACTGGATTGGAAATAAGACTATAATTATAAACTGTTCTTATAGGACTCAACAAGACTCATAGGTACTGGTTGAAACATTTCAAAAGGAATCAGTATTTTTATTTCTTTGTGTGTAGTTACCTCATCTTCAGCAGAATGTAAATACTAGGTAATTCTAGTCAATACAAGTATTTACTAGAATGTAAATACTAGGCTACTCATTTCTTAACCCAGCTGAGTGTTGTTGTTCCATTAGTTCAGAGAACAAAGTTGCATGTTTTTGACTGAAATGGTCTGACAGCCCAAAACAAACCAAAAACTGCTACATTACATGACTGGCATCAACAAGTCTCTGACAATGACAATTTGACAAGTACTAATCCATGATTTGTTAAATTTCTTATGGGAAATGGGGCAGAGTTTTATATGATATATTTTAACCTCATATTAATTGTACTACCAAACCAACAACCAAAAGATCTAAGACACAAGCACACATCCACACACGATTGGCAGTGATTACTCAACTGTCTTGGTTACCTGGAGACGGTAGTGGTCTAGACAGTCCTCCAGCTGGTCTTCTATTCTGAGGGTAGGCAGAAATTTTGGGCCGACTGCTGACCTCTGGCTTAGCAAAAGGGGTTACTGAACTGGGATTTGCTGGTGTCATGACATCCACTGTGGCATCAAATTCTAGTGGAAAGCATGAGTATTCTTTAATACACATATAAACTCACATTTAAACACAATACATACGTTTGAAGATACCGTGAAAAAGATAACTACCTGATTGGGGGCATGGGCTGTGGGCAATTGTGCGATTATCTCCCTGGTCGGGCAATTCTTCCACTGGCTTTTCCTGAACCGGTGGTCGTACCTCCGTGACTCTGCAGGTGTACTTGCAGCGGCGACGTGGATTCACTGTGCTCCAGTACCAGCGAGAGCATCTTCATTAAGAAACAAAAAACACTATCAAAATAAAAGCCAACTATATATGTTCACAGTGTTTGTCTGATTGTATTTCTACTATTTATTACAAAAAAAAAAAAAAACAGCAGCAATGTAACATTAAACAGTCTACAAAACCATAACCAAACTTGCAAATTACAGTGTATTGTAAGCAATGTGGATGATGAGGAAGACGTACAATTCCTTCGACAGTTTTCTTGCCAGTTTTCCTTAAACATCTCGATTCAAATTGTGGCATATGAAAATATTACTCACTCATAACCCACAGGGAAAAGCTTTCCTAGACTAGCTGATAACTCATTCAGCTTGCCGAGTTTCTTGACCTGAAGAGAACCTACAAGAGAGAAAAGGTGATCACAGAATAATGGGCATCCAATGAGAACACCTGCAAGTCTTTGTTAGATCACCAGTCTCTTACTGGCCTTGAGATGCTTACCAATCATCATATTAATATATTCTGGTTCCAATCCAGTCAAAAACTTCCGCCGAAGGCTAATCCCCTCAAAGTCCACAAACACTCTCCGAAGAACTTCAAACCCTTGTCCAGAAATAATCTGGTAATTCAGAAAGTGAGAGCACATTTATAAATGTCCATAAGGTATATAATCAATAAATAATGAAATCTACTTGGCTGGATGAAAACAGTACTTTTCCACTGATGAGGTCACGATGCTTATAACAGAAGACTCTCTTGTCATCCTGGAAGACACAGTTGCGGGACCGTGCGCACATGAAGTGGTAGTTGCTCTGACATGATGTAAGGCAGCAGCCCACTGTGGCGCCAGTCTGGTTACATCTTTCACAGCGCTGTGGATGATTTACAACGTTGAAGGAACACCACTGTACAAGCAGCACAATATCCCACAATATTATATACTATAAATAAAACACTGCTCTACAGAAAACAACACAGGTAACTAACTGTCTTTCTTTAATGAGTAATTTGTGGAAGCAAAACAACGCTATGGGTCAATGTCCCAACTTACCATAAGGCGACCTCGAGCGACTGCGCTATGCACATGCATCAGGCAGCCATTGTCTTCTTCGAACACCTCTGCCGACCACATAGAGCAGTTGACGTGAGCCCATTCATTCTGGCCAAGGTAAAGCAAACGGCCTGCCTCCTGGTGGCAATAAAACGCAGTAGATTGAGGACGTTCATCCAAATTGTGCTGGTGTCAGGAGACCAAACTGGAAGGCTTGATTCTCATTCACATCATTAAACTGACAGTAAGGTTCATGGATTTATTCTTCCTTTTTTTTTACTACATGTATAATAAAATAAAAAAATTAATATGTCTTTTGAATGGGGTTGTGGTTATTCTTACACTGGGTTTTGCATCTCCGTACTTCTGACACAAGGCACACTGACGCTCATCCTCTTTGGACCATCCGGTGTCCAGATCAGCTTTAGACGGACGCCCTTTTTTCCCTGTGTTACACCACCAAGAAATACTTAGCACAAGTACTGTTGCAATCAAATTACTGATAATCTTGAAGGGTTTTGATATAAACTGTAAATAACTGATGTCATCCCAAAGATACCACAAGATCTTTCCCCCACGTTATATATTCCCTTGTTAAACAGGTGTCCTAATGCCCTTCAATGTTTACAATGTGAAATGACCTTTTAGCTTGACCCTTATGCTCCTCAGGTGACTGTACTGGATGCTGAGAGGCTTGTGAGACAGAGGAGTAGAGAGGTCTACCCCTTCTTCCCCTTTGACCTCAGAGTACCCTTCTAGCGCTTGCTTGCTGCCGTTCTCCGTCCCGTTATCTTCTCGCTCTAGCCACTGGGCATACACATGCTCAGTTGTGGGGGGTAAGACCGCATGCGAGAGCATCCCACTGCGTTAAGATTAAAACAGGATTAGAAGGGGTGGAAGATTTTGAAAAACATTATTATATGGGATTATTTTCCAAAAAAATTCAAATAAAATTTAAAGCTTGAAGTATACAGCTTAAAATATGGAACATTATAAAACAGATCAAGCCAAATATGGAATTTTACATAATTTGTAACATCAGCAAAACAGTTTATTGATTTAAAAATAAATTTTTCTTTCTAGACTTTTTCTAGATATTTTGTATAATGATGACAAAATCTAGGAGTGTACATAAGAAACTTACAGTGGCAAATGTTTTGAAGGTGTATCCCAGACTTTAGGATCTTGACTGTTGAACCAGCTGAAAAACTCCTCCATAAGCTTAATATTGAGGATGAAAGAACAATAGGAATAATAATGGGAGAGTAAGAATATAGCAAACTTGAGGTAACGTTTAAAAATGCTAACTTCAACAGTGAATATAACAGACTTCGCTGTTTATATATGTGCAACATCTGGAGCAGCGGTTTCCATCTGGTTGTGCCCCAGAGATCACAGAATTTTCATTGCTGACCTCGAAAGTCTGGAATTTGTGGGCAGTGCCAAAAGACAGACGAATAAGGGAAAGCAAAAGTCCACCAACCTTCAAATAATAAGAGCGAGCAAGAGCGGTTGGCCTCTGGTCTTCTGGGAGAGTTTCCTCTTCCTCCAGCTTTCTGCGAATTACTTTCACCACATCTTCATGGAAAGCTTTCTGCAGAAACAAAAACATCCAAGAATTTTAAGAGTTTTTTGAGAACACTGCACTTTTGTTGCACCAAAACTAATGCTGGAGATGTCAAACAGAAATACTGAGTTCTCTGGAACGTGAGGAACCTCATCGTGCATTTTTATTATGGAAAAAGCCCCGAAACCCTGAACCACAAAAATGTGCAACAAATACGCACCAGTGTTGTGTAAAGGCCTTTGTCAAACTTTTTGCCCACCGCACGAAAATCACACACAGGCAGCACAACCTCTATGTCATCTCCATCAGCATCACCAACCATTGTACACTACAAGCAGAGCCAAAGGACAGACATCTGGATGAAGAAATTACCTTTTGTACACAATACTCCAGGTTTTGAGGATGAACATAATGCCTCCAGAGAAGGCCATGCACTTTGATGCTTAAGTCTACAGCAGAGGAAATGACTGCTTAGAAAAAAGTTCAGCTTAATTATATGGGATAAGAGAAATCCCGAGACAGATGAGAGCCTCACCTCCTTGCAGGTCACCAGGTGCTGAGTGAGAGCAGAGCTGAGAAGGCAGGCGAGCACCTTCTCCACCTCAGCCCTGAGGTCCAAGAGCAGGAGTTCCCTCCAACCTCCCAACTCCTTTGTGTCCTGAGCCCCGCCGGACCCTGCCGCGCAGGGCTGGCACGAGTACACCACACTCTCTGGGAGTCTAGACAAGATCTCGTAAAGATCATCTGCAGGAAAGCAGACCACATCAATTACAATCTAGACCCATGTGTTTTTACAATAACATTAATAAAAATAAATTATTTTTAGTTTTTGTAATTTGATTTGCATTTTATATAATTGTTTACTTGTTTAAATGAAAAAGGCAAGAAAAACATGGAGAAAAATAAGCCCTAATATATAAATAGACAAATTATTCTGTGTTGTGGTGCTAGTACGTTATGAGTGAGTGAGAGAGGCGAGGATTGTGCATCGGAGGACAAAAGCAAGCTCGTGTGTTCGGAGCTTTATTTCATTTCATTCAGCTTGTGAAGTACACATATCCTCTGAAACATATTTTAAGAGTAAATAAGATATCTGACACACACATGCTGACTATGTTTAGTCTCTGTCTTGGCAACACCATACAGACAACCCCCTAAACTGATTACAAGGATTTGTTTTATATCATCTTCCCAATGCCCCATCCATGTCTGTTTCCTGAACTTTGAACCAGACATCAAAGACAGGAAAGGGGTTCGGTTTCCTGTTTTCGTGCCCCTACTTGTGCGAACAAACTGCGCTCAGCACAGGATTCAGCGGTCAGATCGCTCCCAGCAATCATGCTCACCCGTCAGGCCTTCGCATTTCGCATGGACCCAGTGGTTACACACAGAACACTGCATCATCTGACTCTCATAGTCGTTGTCCTCATAGCACTTGAAGCACATTGTGCAGTAATTACCTAAGAAAGTAAGCAGTAGCAATCAGCACATGGTCGCACATCTGGCAAGTGGCAGTGGCAAAAATAGCAAAATTTCCCAATCAAAACCCATGGGGGGATCAGAGGTGCACAAAGCAATGATAAACAAACCTACTGAACCAGCATAACCAGCAAGGTTGTGTTTTGGCGCACCATCCGCTGATAGGATGAGGATGTGCAGAGAACGCGGTTCCTGTTGCAGTGTTCATTTCCTGCACTCTACATGACTGTGTAGTTCTTGAAAAGATGCACGCGTGGCATCTAGAGTTTGTATTCGACTTGTGATGCAAGACTGCGAAAAACTGCACGTCCCAATATTTTTGATAGGGTGTGAAGTGTGGACTATTAACACAGAAATCCCTTGAAACTAACAATTTAAAATGAAGATGTGCTGGACTTGGCCTTGAAAACACCTTAATAGAAATGCAGAACCCACGTTTTCAAAGTGCCAATAGCCACACAGCTAGAAGTACATATTTGGGCATAGAGATACAAATAAAAAGCAGTACAAGAAACGTAATGGTGATTACTAGTCTGGCTAAATATGACGCTCTGAGAACATCACTTATCTTTAGGACATACTTCAGTGTGGACAGACAAAAAATGGTCTGAGGCTCTTCAAAAGAACAGAACAGCTTTGTTTGTTTTTTAGACTGTCAAGTCGTTGAGATTTCTGGACATTCTGGACAAGGAATACGTCCAGTATACAGCCTGAATATTAGTAATACGTTGTTTTGATTTGCTCCTTATTTCCTTTTCTTATTAAAGAAATGTAATGTTTTGGAGTCCGTTTGGATTCATCTTAATTGGAATAAATACCATAAAAAATGCTCAGCTACATCTTAATTGTAAGAAAGCTAAAAAAAATCTTCTCCAAGAAATATAAAGCTACTTTATCCTCATAACTGATCAACCAAACAAAATGTATGATTAATTGTTTTTGTTTAACTTCATCCACGCACACTCACTCTCCACTTTAACTGAACAAGTTATGATCAGATTCTATTACCTACGTGCTGCCAAACACAGACCGTGTTATGCATCATCTAGCCCGTCGACTGTCGGTTTCTGATCACAAGGCTATAATTAGGTTGATAAAGTGCTCAGCGAGTACGTACAAGCCAGGTATAATAACGTGGCCAGCGAGTGCAAATTTCAAACTCATTCTTTATGTGGCCGAAATGCATTTTTTTTTGGCATCACGAACAAGGGTCGGCGAGATGCACCCCGGAAAGGGCACTCCCCGGGGGATGAGATCCCTGGCTGGGCTGGGCAAAGTGGGAACCCCACGAGCAAAGGGAAAGTACCTATTCAGGGAGTGACGTCACCGCCAGTCTCCGGTGGTGTTCACCGCCCGATCTAACAAACCGCAGTAAGTGGGATTTTTTCAGTTTCATTTTTAGTTTATAAAAAATTTGAGGATTTTCCCCTTTTTTTGAGTGTTAAATATCTGCCAGTGTCCGCCCGCCGGATGATCGCTGTTATACGATAGGGATATAGTGAGATATCGCCTACAGAAAGTCTATAAGGTGGGGATACTGCGATATCGCCCACGCGAGATAGGACTTAGCCTAGCGCCCGCTAGTCTGGCCAGAGATCCAGCTGGGCAGAAGCGCACTGATTAGACGTAATACAGTGTTGGCTAGCTCCGGAGCTGCAGAGATATCCGATAGGGGCGGGGGGAACTGTTGCTACGTTGGTATGCGGAGCGGATCTAAATTTTGAGGAGCTTTTTTGACGTGTTTAAATTGATTTGGGATTTTTACATGTGGGTTTTTGGGCATGATTATTATTATCTTATTTACTTTACTTTTTTTTAAAATATTGTTTACTTTTTTTTTACATTTTATGTTATTTTAATATTTTATCTTTAATTTCTTTAACATTAAACTTTTGATGTTTCTTTTTATTTATACTGTAAAGCACTTTGCATGCATGTATGTATGAAAGGTGCTATACAAATAAAGATTATTATTATTATTATTATTATCATCTTGCATTCTCACCCTGGTCATATAGCCTGGTGCAGTCGGGGCAGAAGCCCTTCTCGTGGTTCCACTCTGTGTCCCAGCTTTTGCCCGGGGTCACACCACAGCTCTTGCATCTGATGCAGGTCATGCATACCTGTGACAGCGCAGGACAAAGAGCAAAGGGCAGGAGACAGAAGTTCATGAATATCAACAGCAAGTTGCATTACTCAAACAGACACGCATGTATAAGATGTACAGGTGAACATTTGTGGTTTGGATAGAGTCTGTCATAACTTGCTGGGTATTCTGGGGGTTCCTGAGCTCAAGGAAGGAATTCGATAACCTATTGTGTCTTGTTCGTTAATTTTCACAGCGTTGGATGAAACAGCTCCATACAGACAACAGCTCATGACAGCACACATCAACACTTATTTCTAATTATTTATTGGGAGATGTTCCCATTCAAAGTACCCAAGCTTGGTGTTTGTTTTGTAAGGAACCTTGGCACAGTGGCAATAGGGTACTCACCCAGGCCCTTTTGCGCTTGTTGGGTTTGGGGTAGTTGGGCCCGAGACAGGCGGGGTGATAGGAGTTCTGACATCGCTCGCAGTCGAGCAGTGGCTGTGCAGTGAACAACAAAACAATAAAATCAAAAATGGACTTTGGCAAAAGTTAAGAACTTGGTGCTTTGAATTTTAAACAGTTACTGCAGTGGCAACACATCCAGAACTATTGCCCATACATAACTGCTACTAATTTCTATTTTTTTTTTACCATTTCCTGACATGTTCTTACATTTAAAATGTCAAATTGATACAAAAAGCAACCGATAATGAATTAACATGCCATACAAAGACCAGAAACACGATGCATTAAGTGTCAGAAATCCAACCAACTTTGGAGGGCTTGTTCTTGCGACCGCACACGCGACAGAATCTGCAGCGACGGCAGCACCAGTTCTCCTTATTCTCCTCCAGGGGGCGCTCCGATGGCTCCAGACAAAAGTGGTGGAAAGGCTCACAGCACACTTGACAGTATAGCAGCTGGAGTAGACATTCAATAAAGAACGTTGTGGGAGACGGGGACACAAGAATTAAAAACATCAGCACAGCTAATAAAGCAGTCACACCCAAATTAAGAGCATCTGCACTATGACTGTACTGTTCCAAAGAAAATTCCAGTTCTCAATGTGGCTTACGTTTATTGCAAACACAAAAGGAAACTCTATACTTGATCTGTGATCTAATGTCTCAGATTAGCAAGAGTCAATCTAAGAGTCACCGCGACTCCAAT
This sequence comes from Brachyhypopomus gauderio, assembly GCF_052324685.1. Taxonomy (NCBI): domain Eukaryota; kingdom Metazoa; phylum Chordata; class Actinopteri; order Gymnotiformes; family Hypopomidae; genus Brachyhypopomus; species Brachyhypopomus gauderio. The sequence goes on from NC_135226.1 coordinate 8,461,029, forward strand.
GTGGACGTGTACCTCATGCTGTCCTTTACTGGCACACAGCAAGCACACGCACTGGGGCATAACGGGAACCGAAGCAAGAACACTCATGCCTCCTGCAGACCACACACTCTGCAGGCTACAGTCCTCCTAAAAAGCAAGACACAGAACATGTCACTTGGCATGAAAATGATTTTGCATTTAAAGACATTCCATTTACAAGAGGAAAAGTTCCACCTTGTGTTAAGACATTAAAAACATGCCAATTGTGATTTTTACCCCAATTGAAATTTGTCCTCCGCATTAACTCGTGATAACGATAACACACACACACACACACACAAACTAGGGGGCTGTGGTGCACACTTGCCCATGACCCTCCGGTCACAAGACCAGTTCTCTAACCACCAGACCATGACTGCCCCATGACCAGGCATGAAAATGGGTCAGGGGTTAAAAAGGTGAGAAGACCGGGGGGCGGGGCATGTGACGTCATGGGGATACGGCGACGGGGCGTTTACATGTGACGTCATGGGTATACTGCGACGGGGGGGGGGGGGGGGGGGGGGGGATGGGGGTGGCTGCTGGTGTACGGGGATACAGCGACAGGTGATGCCAAATATTACGGAGCTCGTAAGGTGACGTCATGTAAAAAATATAATAACGCGTGGCCACGACTTACTAACGCGTGCGAACAAGATAATTAAGTATTACTTTATATAAAGCCAGGTTTATCTTCCTTGGGCAGTCAGTTCGCGAACATCCCTGGGATCTGCTTGCTTTGCTGTGAAAAAATAAACTTTGTTGCCGCGTGTGAAAGGCGACGTTAGTATCTCGTTCCCACGCGTTAATAAGTCGTGGCCACGCGTTATTTGTTTATTTTTTACATGATCACCTTACGGGCTCCGTAAAATATAGTAAAATCCATTAAAAAATTTTTTTGACTGTCATGTCAATGGATTCAATGTAAACGCAATCCGTAAACGCAAGAAGCCGCTTTCGCCATTCCGGATGGCTCAGTCAAAACCATTACGTCTTAATGAACCAATAAATACATCAGCGGCGAAAATTATTGTAAAAATACCAGGTTTACGTGTTTTTATTTTCTAACATGAGCTAAAGCACAGGGTAGACTCAAACGACAAGCGTTTACAACTTCATCTTCAACCTTTTCAGCCCTGGCGCGAATGTTCTCCTCACACGTCCCTGGATTCACCAGTTACAACTACAGACACACTAGAAAAAAATCTTGTTTCTTATTTTATGTCACCGTTAACTACACGGGGTTGACGCGAACTTAAATAGGTAGATAGATGGGCCTATTATCACAAGAGCTTGTGGTTAGATCTGACAGTGTTCAACGCTGTAGCGAACGGCAGTAACTTTGTTTTACCGCAAAATATGAAAACGATTGAAACCATTAATAACCCAATTAAATCCACCCAATTAAAAATGTACGATCTGGTAAACGTAGTGGTAAATGTACGATCTGGTAAATGTAGTGGTAAATGTACGATGTGGTAAATGTAGTGGTAAATGTACGATGTGGTAAATGTAGTGGTAAATGTACGATGTGGTAAATGTAGTGGTAAATGTACGCTCTTCTGACTTGTCCGCGGTGTAGCACTAGGTCCTGCTTCTCGTCCGGCTTAGCAGTAAATGAATAACATGAATGAAGAACGTTCGTATGATTGAAACGCTATTTGGCCTCTATGATGGTTCTGGGCGGAAACTGCTGGCCACTGTCATTGAAATAGCCAATTTCGGAAGTGCTCTGTTTGCTAATTAAGTCAATATGATAATTAAAATATAATCTCCCGACCCCCCCCCCCCCCAAACAAAAAACTCATCGGATCTACACGATTCACGTAGGTCACCCTTTTCAACTTCAAAACGGCGAATTTCGCCGAAAGGTGACAGATTTTCATGCCTGCATGACTGTGTTACTGTGCATATCTAAATAGATCTTAAGATTTTCATGTGTGTGTGTGTGTGTTTGAAGAATCTTAAGACTGGCATTTTCAACAGAAGTGTAGCATCATGTAGGTAAGACCGCTGAAAACGCTATTCTGCTGAAGAGCAGTCTGTGCAGTAGAGAGGAGCAGAAGACAAGTAGAGAAGTTGAGCTAAGGAAGGATAGAGGATGGATGAGGCCTTACAGGCCCTTAGTCAGATGTGTAAAGGAGTTTTCTGCAAATTATATGAATTACTTCAGCTCTTAAATCATTAAGTGTTTAAACAATCCTCTCAAACGCAAATTGTGAAAATGACAATTAGCTAAACAAACTGATAACCACTATTTGCACATGTATTATGAAGGTCACAGTTGTTGCTACATTGTGCATGAAACATTGCTTGGATATATATGACAAAATACATGACATAGTATTTAAACACATGATAACTTAAGTATGTAATTTCTCATCCATTATTAGTGTTTTGGAAAACGTATAAATAAAAACTGCTTCATGTATCTGTCTGTAAGATGAGTAGCCCCTGAGTTCTAGGCAACAAACTCAAATGTTTGTAATGTGAGGGTAAGGTGAGCAAGTGCTGCCCTCTTGTGGATTAACATGGAAATGAGGTCTGATAATACAACACGGAGGTCAAAAGTTCCTCTGGCCACATTTGAACCTGCGTTGTATCTACTGACATTCAGCATATCAATAAAGAAATGAATGCTACAAAAACATTTAGCAAAAAATGTACACACGTGGACTAAGAAAATTCATAGAATTGATACTGGATCGACTAACAAAAACAAAAATCACGATTAACACAAAATCAATTTTTATCCAACCGTACAAATTTGCCCAACTTACTTTAAAGTCAACACGGATTTTGTATGTGGGCTCCGAAGGCTCGTTCTCTCTCTGGGCAAAGCCATTAGCCAAGGCCGCCAGCACACTGGGTGGCGTTTCCTCCTGAGGGCTCTGGAAAGCCAGAACACAGAAGGTTAAGGAATCACCTTTTCAACCGACTCGCCCTTAATTTCTCTATGAAACCTTGACCTATGACCACGAAGCACCACAACGACAGGTCTCAACATGCAGCAAGTTCTCGTTACCTTCTCAGCTTTCCGTCTGATGGGCGGAACCCTGTGGAATCCAGATCTACGATGTCGTATTCCCTCTTCGAGACCCTCTCCAATGAAGTCATCCAGTGACACAAAGTCTGTGAACCAGATGCACATATTTTAATACAGACAATCAAAACAGGTTAAGCTACCCTTCTACTACCTGCAATAATTTCCAAATTTCCGCTCCTTTCACCTGCATTGCGCGGACCCGGCGCTCTTCTCCGAGCTGGGGAGGTGGAGTGGGGCGTTCTGCTGCAGTCCAGGTCCGAATCGTAATCCAGCAAATCGCAATAGGAGCGTGGTTTAACATGACGCCGGGGCTGCTTGCGCAAGGACGGGCTGGGGCTGTCACCCACGGAGGTGGGGGAGGAGCGGCCACACCCCTCCTGCCCTTCCCCGTCTTCGTTACTCGACTGGCCAGCGCTGAACGAGGAGCGCCGCCTTTTCGTATGCCCTGCTGGGACAGAGACGGTCAACAGGGGGATTCAGACTCTATACGAAGAGGAAAACAAACAAACCAACTGGCTGACGAGTGTCAGATCCGCCCCAGAACATCAGTGCACATGATAATCAAATGATGTGGTTATTGTTCTTTTTTTTTTTTTTTTTAGATATTTTCTTTACCTTTATACAGCTTGCCACTGAGTCTCATGGCCTTCCGTTCTTCAATCTGATCACACCTTTTATACCTTAAAAACAAAAATGATAATTTTGGCATTGCATTGATGTAGAATATTGGACAACCTGAAAACTGTACACAATGATACAAGTCTTTTTAACTAACAATACAATTCTTTGATTAGTACACACAATGACACTAGGGAGGGATTACAAAAGCAGTTCATGAGCCTTCACTTACACACAGCACTGTCTCTTGGTGTTGGGCCCACCAAACTTAGGCTTGTCAAGGCAGTTGATACACTTGCCGCAGTCCTCTTCATGAAGGCAGCCCTTACATTCCCCACACCTCCGAGACCGGATCCCAAACAAATTGGCTCTGCCCCCTCTGCGAAATCTGGCTGTCCTCTGCTCCTGCAGGGCTGGGCTGTCTGGGTCAGAGTGCGATTCCACATCTAGAAATGCAGTGAAACGCATTAGAAACCCCACGTGAGAGAACGCTTATCTGGGAATGAGAAGTCCAGGTCTTACCCTTGGTAGCAGGTGATGGGGATATGCCAGAGCGTTCGTGCATTGGGAGGGCACTGAGCCTGGGGATGTCATCAGGGACTGTGGCCCGTGGCTGGCCCAGAACCACAGCTGCCGCTCTGCATACGTGTTTGATGCGAGGTCCCCCCCTGCTAGGCTCCTGAACGAGACAACAAAGTCAAAAACTGAATTAGATCCCGTCACTAGAAAACTAGGAGCACAGATTTGATTTCCACTTGAGTGTCATGAGGAAGGATCTTTGTGCATGGATCTGTGAGACTGTGTAAAGACCAATCAAATTCAAATTGCCCCACCCTCTTGTGCCTGTATAAGAATATTCAAAGAATACACACAAACAAACACAAATATCTTCACCGTCCATACAGTACTCACAGTAAATTCCTATCATGTGTTATGGATGTGTTGATCAGAAGTGACAAAACTACCAGGAGTCATATTACCTGCTCTGGAGTGGCCTCGGCCATGCTGGGACATGCATTCTGGGGACGCTCCTTCGCTCTTCTCCTCCGCCTCTTTGTAGCTGCGATTCCGCCTTCTGAAAGGAGCTGCAAAACAAAGCCTGCTTTAAGCTTCAGTTCACAAACACAGCCATACAGACTACACAAACTCACAGAATCTCATGCAGTTGACTCGGATACATGTGCACGTAATTGTGTATAAAATGTCTGTATCTCTGAAACTTTCAAATGTTATTTAAATTGTAAATGTAGTACTAAATACAGTAATGGGCTCATAAAACAGCACAAGGTTATGCTGCATCCGCTGCACGAAGACAATACAGATTTGTGCAACTTGCTTGACACATCTGTGCACACCAACATCCAGTTAAACTAAATCCACAAGGTTACAAAGTCTTTTTTTCAGTCTTACCCCTGATGACTTGAGCTGTTTTTGTTGATCTATCTTGATAAGCTGAACCTTGGCTTTCTTGAGGAGGTTGAACATACGCTTGTTGGCACCTGTGAGATGGGGACGCTGAGTAATGCCTCTCTCCCCCGAGTCGATGGCATCTCCTTTAATCTTCTGATCTAGGCCTCCTGTGATTTTTTGGGCTCTTGAATCAGCCAAAATCATTCTCTCTAGATCTAATTATTCAGTAAACAAACAAAAATGCATTAATTGTTTGTCTGAAAAAGATTCTACAGTTTCAATACATTTATATTAAGGCATTACCAACAGTGATTGGAAGCTCTTACCCATGGATTTGTTGGGAAGTGAAATGTCTGTATGGATGGAGAATTCATCTGGCATATCCTCCACTTGCTCTTCCTGCTGTTTTGCCAGCAACTTGGAGCTGAGAGCACGAACGCAGATGGACACCTTACGAACAACCCCTGGGGTATCAAGATCCTCAATCTTCAGCTTAGCTTTTTCCTTCTTAATGTTAGAAAGAGGCTGGATTAAGCTGGCTTCTCCCTCCAACTGCCCTTTTTGAGCTTCTGCAGGGCGTAAAATGTCTTTTCCTATTTCACTGCCTGGAACCTTTTTTCGTCGCTTTCTGGTGGTACCATAATTTAGTTTATCTTTGAGCTTCTTATATATACTCAGATTTGATGCTTGCTTCTTGAGTTTTGTGATCTTTTTCTTTCGCAGAGGAGGTTCAATTGCTGAATCAAACGAGAATTTTTTGGAGGACAACAAAACTCCAAACTCTTTTTCAATATCCTGGTCAAAATTGTACACGTCTGCCCCTGCAGGTTCAAGTACTTGCCAATTGAAACTAGGGTCTCTAAGAAGTGATCGTCTCTTGCCTGGGAACTTTTCTTCAACTAAGCTCTCTGTATCATCTATCTGTTCAGGTTTAGATTCTTCAGTAGAACACAAGTCAAGATCTAACTGAGCTTCAGTTAGAAGATCCTCGTCATCCTGCAAGGCAAGGGAACCAGACTCGCTTTTGTCCCCATTATCTCGTTTCTTTGTCCTTGGATACAATCCCAGCTGGTGTCCTTTCTTCTGCGAATTCCTCCGTGGCAAATCTGACATGTCGGCATCGTCCATAAACCTTTTCGGTGTTTTGATCACACGTGAGGAACGAGCACTAACAACAGGCATTATAAAATGCTTTATGTTTTTAACAAACTTTGTTTTACCCGGCACTACATCAATGGAATCTAGATTATTTTTTTCATTCACACAAGATTTTTCATCCTCATCAAAACTCTGAAGCACAAGCTCTTTTCCCACTTGTCCAGCTAAAAATTTCACTCTGCTTTTGCCTTCAAGGGACAGCGGAAGCCCTGAATAAATCTGCCGCCTCCTGTACTTCGTCTTATGTATGCCAAGTAGTTTTAACCGTGGTGACTCAGAGAAAACCTCTGGTGAGCAAGCATCTCCTGCTTCTTCTGTTGAGAGCCTTGGTGGCAACTTTTGTTTGTGAGTCTTAACCCTCTGTCCTATTAAAGCTCTGCGCCTTTTCTTCCCTTTTAATAGTCGTCGAACACGATGACAAGGCAACGCTTGATCAGATACCGGAGGCTCCAAAACCAAGACTTCAGCATCCTCACCTGATGGCATCTCCTCAGTCTTAATCTCTGGCTGTGTTTCTGTAACAGAACAAGGTTGTATTGTAGCACAGTTGATTGAGCTTTTGAGTTCAGCTAGCTCAGGCAAGGGTGTTTCAAATGTCGTAGCCGACCTTCTTCTTCTTCTTGGGAGACCAGCTTCACCAGAGCACCTCCTTGGTTTAGACCGTTCAGAGGTTGGTAATTCCTCTGATTTAGACTGCTCATATGATGGTGGTAATTCCTCTGACTTGGGATCCATTTCACAGGCTGAAATTGTTGTTTCAGCAGTGATTTCAGAATGAGAGTTCTCATCAGAAGGAGTACCTTTTGATTTACGCTTGTAAATTGTCCAAGGTTTATGCCTTGAGCGCTTTTTTCGGGCAGTGTTTAGACTCAACCTGTGCTTTACCTTGGGCACCAGTGGAACAGATGTTTCCATAAATTTCTGCATATCTGCTGAGGATTGATCCAGTTCCACAGGAAGGTTTTTCATCGCAGGTGCTGTTGTGACTTGCTGGATTAAAAATGACTGCTTTAAACTGTTTTTTCCTGGTGAAGAAACAACTTTGATCTGAAGGGGAGGAATGAAAGCTTTCTCGATCAGGTCAGCTGAATCTGTCTGTGTGGCCTCCTCAGTTTCTTTTACAACTTCAGATGTAACAGAAGTCTCCTCACTATCTTTTCCCAGGGTCTCTTCATAAAATTCCTTAAAAGTTTCCTCACCAACCTTTCTTGACATCGCCTGGCGGGTGCTTCTTGGTGTTACCTTGCTGCCTTTCCTTGGTGTGGTCTTGCTGCCTTTCCTTGGTGTGGCCTTGCTGCCTTTCCTTGGTGTGGCCTTGCTGCCTTTCCTTGGTGTGGCCTTGCTGCCTTTCCTTGGTGTGGCCTCGCTGCCGTTCCTAGGTGCCGCCTCGCTGCCGTTCCTAGGTGCCGCCTCGCTGCCGTTCCTAGGTGCCGCCTCGCTGCCGTTCCTAGGTGCCGCCTCGCTGCCGTTCCTAGGTGCCGCCTCGCTGCTGCTCCCTGGGCCCACTTCATTGCCACCGCTTGCCACCTCACTGCCGCCCTCTGGAGCCACCTCGCTGCCACCGCTTGCTGTTGCTTCGCTGCCGTTCCCTGGCCCCGCCTCGCTGCCACCGCTTGCCGATGCCTCGCTGCCACTGCTTGCCGATGCCTCGAAGCCACTCCTTGAAGCCGCCTCGCTGCCACTCCTTGAAGCCGCCTCGCTGCCACTCCTTGAAGCCGCCTCGCTGCCACTCCTTGAAGCCGCCTCGCTGCCACTCCTTGAAGCCGCCTCGCTGCCACTCCTTGAAGCCGCCTCGCTGCCGTTCCTTGAAGCCGCCTCGCTGCTGTTCCTTGAAGCAATCTCACCATCTTTTTTCAACATCACCTCTCTGTCTTTACTTGATGCCACCTCACTGTTTTTGCTTGAGGTTGCTTCACTGTCCTTGCTTGAAGTATTCTCACCACCTTTGCTTGACTCTGCCTCACCATCTTTACTTGTTGGCACCTTGTTGTCTTCGCTTGATGTCGCCCCGCTATCCTTGCTTGAGGTTGCGTCACTGTCCTTGCTTGGAGTATCCTCACCATATTTGTTTGAAGTCTCCTCAGCAACCTTCATTGAGGTCTCTTCATCATTCTCTCCTGAGGTCTCCTCATCTTTCTTAATGCTATTTGGATCCAATAGGGTTTCTGGGTTAACATTAACAATGTGTTCTTTGTTTTCTGACTCTTGTGGAGTGTTAACTTTTGAAGTGTTTGGTGTGCCAAATGTAGATTTATGTTCTGTTGAATGATCTAAACCCTCCGCTGATTTTGATGGAAGTTCATGATCTTTGCTAAGGCCTTCTGGTGCTTTGCTGAGATTTTCATGGGTTTGTGGGTTTAAAGTTCTGCTTTTGCACTTAACTAGTGTTAGGGTCCAAACAAATTTACTGCGTTTTTTACGTGACCTGGCTTTTGGGTTCCGTATTCTTGTTAGCTTTAACCCTGGAATTCCTACAAACTCTTTCTCAATGGACTGCATCTCCGGAGAGTCACCTGATGGCTGCTCAGGCAAAACATCATGGGTGTCTCCAATCTTTTCTGCAACTTTCTCTTTACGACTTCTCTTCTTCCTTTTTTCCTTTTTCTTCCTGGAAAGTGAATTAGATTCCTCAACTGCAGACACCTCTAATAATGACTCTGCCAAGCTGGCCTCATTGTTGTGGTCACCCGATTCTGGAGTGTGACTCGAATCTGTTCTGTGCCGTCTCCGTATCACAAGTTTGCGAACTTCGGCATTTTCTTTAGAGATGCTGTCTGATGGTTCTGCTTTCTTTACATCACATTTTCGCTCTACGGTGATACTAGGTGATATCGCTTGCGACCGTCGGGTGGACTTCCTCAACTTCTCCTCTGGTTTGTGGTCGTCGGCCTCCAGTTCGGGCACACTCTGAGGGGCAGCTGCTATCTTTTTGTCGGCAGACCTTCCCCGCCTTCTTGTAGTCATCTCTTCCTTCACCTCACCAGAAGAACCATCTGTGGCTTGGCTGTCTTTCTTTAATTTTACATGTGCACATGACACTATGGCACACCGGGCTTCATCTGCTTCAGAAAGGAGCTTGACTGCTTTTAGCTTTCTCTCCGGTTTCTGCTGTAATAACGTGGCCATTTTCACCCTCTTTTTAGTCATCAACTTGATGGTGATCCTTGGAGCTGAAGGCATCTCCTCTTTTACAGAGCCTCTTTTTCGTCTGGGCCTCGAAGGCTTTTCTGGGCCAGCACCGCTGTCTTCCACTGACACCGCACTGCAAGGCTCATTACTGAATGGTTCTTGTGCAGTTCCTAAATCATTCTGAAGTGTCTGAGCATTCTCCACAACTGTGGCTGTCGCAGGAACCGGTCTCCGACACATCCTCTTTGATTTTGCTGATGCACGAGTACCTAGTCAAGTATGTAAAACAAAGAAACTTCAGTCATAACTATATTATATACATATACACACATAAACCCATTTATATTTTAGAAACACCTTGTAGATGTGACTTATGGCTGTGGCCAAATATTGCCATGTACAATCCATAGCAATATTGCTATGTTAATTCATCACTGGTCACCTAACTTTTGGGAAACCAATCTGAGGTCAGCTGTAACTCTGACAAACAAAACTCAAGGAACACTGCTGTAACTGATGGTCACAACAACCACTATTATCAGCATCACTAACGTGTTGGGAATGCCAAACAATTTTTTTTGATCCAACACTATGTTGTGGTACTGACTAGTAATGACCATGGTATACTGCAGCTGACATGACAACAGAACGATTACTATTTATAACACTACACCAACAGATCACTTACATATTAAAGGAAGGTGCAAGGTAGGTATTTTGTATAATATGAATAATGAACATGATGTCAATGCAAATAAAATGCATCCACTTAATGCAAATATAAAAATAATGACTGGCATTTTAGCACCACATGCAAGAAAATTAATCACTTATGATTAAAACAGATGTTCTTATGTTGTTTTTATGAAAACTAGACATTGCCAAAACGAATATCTCTGCTGAAAAACATTAATGCCACTAATAACTGTCCAGTTATTAACCTGTGAACAATTATTTCCTCAAGAGCAATCTTGATTATGGTGATGATCACGTCTCTTACGTTTGGAAGGGATCCGTCTTGACTGCACAGGAACACTGCTGCATTCATCATCAGTTTCAAAGCCTCTGAATTCAGCTCCCTGCAATTTACACAGAAGTCAAACTTTTGAGTTCATGTATTTTTTCTGATCACATTTCACACCATATTTATACGATTATTGCTTTATACTTTTTAAAAGAAACAGTTCACATACATTATTCTGAAACATGTTCTTGCATTATGGCCCAGCGTAGTGTGCATACATACATGTCAAATTTTACTGCTGTCATACATCACTAATATTTATGCATACATGCATGCTTATATAATTATCATTAGTGGTGGTACCAGCAGTATAAGAGAACAGGATTTGTCCGATACTGATGTCTGTCAAAAGGATGCGTTAAGCTGTGAAAGTCCATGACCTACAATTGCCAATAATTAAACTTAAATGTCAGATGCAAAATGCAGAACTGATAACTAAAACCCAGAGTCACTTATCATTACGCATATCACCAGCCCACAACTTATCATCTCTATAGTTCCAAATACTGACCGTGCAGTGTTACTATAATCACCACCTGCAAGGGTGAAACATTTTCATCCTTGTCTAGAAGCAACATATGTGTATGGGTGTGTGTGTGTGTGTGTGCGCGTGTGTGTGTGTTGGGGGGTATGAGTTTCTCATGTTATATCCACTGGAAAAAAAAATACAAAAAAATTACAACCAGCAAGAATGCAAATTATGTGTGATATAGGTTTGGGGAAGAGGGTGCAGACAGAACTCTTTAATAAGTACATTAAAATTCACCATTAAAAAGTCCGGCTAGACTTTTAAACCAAGCGCAGTAGATTGGTGATGTCAGAGTTCACACAATAGCAGGAGCCCCCACTCCAATCACTGCTCACGGACACCTTGCTGGATCAACCGGGACCGTCTACGACCCACTATCCCAAATCATTGTTCTGCACTGCAGGTCATCCTGTCCTTATCAACAATCTCTGTCAGTGGGCGCAAAAAAACCTTCAATTGTACGCTGTGCGATGCGACGTCCTTCTCTCCCCTCGGGCCACTCACACGTGAGCGCAGCCCTTCGCAAAAACTCATACCACAACTTCCCGATCCAAAGAGAACAGACTATACCAACGCGATGGGAATGCTAGTTGTCAGAAGTACCGATACTAACGGGTGTATTCGTGGAGAGGCGGTTCGGTGCGTTGAACGCGGTGTATTAGCCGCACCGCTACCGCCACCCCCTCCCCCTCCGCGCCGCTACAGCCTGTTGGAAGCGCCGCCGTCGCAGAAACAATGTTTCAAATCGCAGCTGCGAACGTTACAGTAAACGCCCACGAACCCGACGCGGCCGCTATCGTTAAAATGTAACTTATTCTGCACTCGCCGCCTGTATTTCGGAAGTGGGAACACCACCAGCAGCGCTGGTACTGCCCCTCCAATGTCCATTTTGTTTAAATGGTGCTCGCTGGCCGCTCGGTTCGAGCTCTCCCTCAACTAAAGTTGCAGTTAAGCGCACAGCGGGGACGTTATTTGGGCCCCCGCGGTTTTAAAAAACACTGAAAATACGGAGCGAAGTCGTTCGTGGTTCGGGGTGAAAAGCGGCGGCGGCTCCCTCGCCTCACCTCCTCACTCTCGCTGGAGCTGTAGCCAGCCTCCCCCAGGCTGCCGTAGCTCGCCTCTATCCCCAGCAGGCGCGAGTGAGTCTGCTCCTCGCCGCACGCCAGCACCAGGCAGCCGGGCCTCGGGCCTCCGCCGCAAACGTCGTCCTGCTCCGTGCCGGAGCGGCCGAGCTGCCATCGCTTCTCGGAGCGCAGGCGGCTGCGCGACGACCACGGCCTGCCCGGGAAGCGACCCCGCGCCGCGCCCGCGCCGCCCGCGCTGCTCGCGCAGCCCGCGCCTCCAACGGCAGCCGCGGTTGCTGATCCGCATCCCGCCGCCGCCATCATAGCTTGAACAACAACACCGAGAGGTAGAAACTCGGGGTCGAGTGAAGAGGGAGAGCGCCAGATGGGAGGGGGGAGGGACGCGGTGCACTCTGGGAAACCGAGGCCAAGAAGGACTGCTGCAGTCAAGGCTGGTGCATAAAATTAACCAACACGATCATGTCCTGTGAAAATCGCAATAGATGTGTCAGTAAAAATATGTTGTTAGTTAGTCTAAAACGAGGCAAGAAGACACCAATCTACTCTTCAAACAAGAAATGAAATTAGTTTTTTTTTACAGACAAATGTGGATATGACAATATTTCTTCTCAAACTAAAATAATGTAGGCCTTTGTCAGAAGCTAGGTTACTTAAGTTATATTTATATCAATTCACCCTAAAGCTCAAAGTTCGTAAGAGTGGAGCACAGCAATATCAGATCATAATTTTTACCTAGAATTTTGGCTACCTGGATACAAGACAACAATGCAAAAAAAATGACACAGTGTTAAATATTTTCGTTATAGATTAAGCTAAAGAAAAGAAACTGTAGCATAATCTACTCTACAGTTTCTTTAAAAGGGTAGCAACTGCTTAGAATACTTTATAATAAACATTAGCATTAAAATAACCACTGCACTTTCAAACCGGCAGCTATTGCTTCCTACAATTTATAAAGAACTTCATCTCCCAAGATGCCAGCACAACAAATGACGTCATATCAGGCTCGTGGGGAAGCGGATGTTAGTTATTTCTTCGTTTGCAAAAGCCATTTTCGTCCTCAAATATAAATTTTCCAAGGAATTTCTCATTGGTTTGCGCTCGGTATAAAAGGTGGTTATTTTCATTGATCAGACAATGTTACTAAAGGTTTTAAAACGCAACGGGAATATTTCGAAAAGCGTTTGGATGTAGTTAGCTAGCCAGGCAGGCTACCCACCATTAGACAGCCTGCTGTCTCTTCTCTTTAATACAAAGACTACCAGCTACCAGCCACATCAGTTTGTTTGAACAGTAGTTTTAATTGTTTGATTAAAATGGCAACTGGATTAACTAACCTTTCCATTATTCTGCACAACTGGACATTTTTATTGGGTATTTCGTTATTCGTACCGTGTTTTTTTATTTCCAGCATACATCTATGAATGAATAGATTTTTGCGTTTTGCGAACTATTACTTGTAAAATCTAGCTAGTTGGCTAACCTACCTCCCTATTATCTGAGTAACCTGGTCATTAGCTCTCGCTATTATATTTTGGTAGTACTGCCGTTCAACAGATAGGTGGCAGCAAAGATACAATTCCGATGCCTAAAAATAGTTTATCACCCTTATTCCCGAAATAATGGTGTCATTTGCGATATTTTGCAGGGCGTAATGAATCTGGAACGCATTCCAAATGAGGAGAAATTAAGTCTTTGCAGGAAATACTATCTGGGTATGTCTTTTTGGAACGTTATTTGATTATATGACAATTTATTTGAAAATTAAATATTTATATGTTTACATTCTAGTATAGGTATAAATGATAAATTAACGAAATCCTCTGTAAAATGATTCATGAATACTACAACCATAAGCTACCAGATCACTTAATTTTATTCACGTGTCTTTGTTGTATGAATGATACATTGTAATGGATTACAAAGATTTCCATCTGCATTGATCTGTTTCTGTAATCAGATGTGAGTGAAGATTTACTCCAGCAGTCAAGCCCACACTGCAACATGTATAAACATTAGTTTATATTAAAATCACAAATGTACGTTAATAACCAAATGTAAATGTTTTCATGTTTTCTTTATTTCTTATTGCATCTCTTACAGGTGGTTTTGCATTTCTTCCTTTCCTGTGGTTGGTAAATGTTGTGTGGTTCTTCAAGGAGGCCTTTGTAAAGCCAGCATACACAGAGCAACCACAGATCAAAACATGTGAGTATTACACAACAAATGTTTCTTTGACACATTAACAATGTACAATTAAACAAACAATGTTTCATATGACACCTTCTATGTGAATTGTTTATGTTGCACATTCATTTTTATTATTGTTCAACACTTGTATGAAAACTATTTATGTTCAAGATTAACAAAGTTGATATCCAGGAAAACAGAGCATTGTTTATTTTCACTGTACTGAAAAGCTGCCTTCATTTATCAAGATAAAAATCTAATTTCTGTCTGTCAGGTTATAAGAATTTCTCTTTGTGGCACAATTCACAAACTTGCTTCCTTGAGCAACAGATGACAGCAGACTATGAATGTCTGAAGGCAAACTGATGGCATCTTTACTCATTAAGATATAATTGATATAAACATCTTGCTCTGTAAAGAGATCAGTGTGCCAAAACAAAACCTTTGTTTGCCTAACATTTCAAGATGTGCTGTGTAATGTGCTCCTAACAGATGTCAAGAGGTCCGCGTTGGGGTTGTTGCTATGGGTAGCTGTGCTGACAACATGGATTTCCATTTTCCAGCATTTCAGAGCCCAGTGGGGAGAAGTGGCTGACTATTTGTCATTCACCATTCCTCTTGGGATGCCATGAAGAGATTCTGCTGCCTATACAAAAACCTTCTGTTTACCCTTTTTTTCATTCGCCTAATGATTTGTTACATATATTTTATGGATTAGACCATGTTAGATGCTATACTAAGATCTTTTTTTGACATTGATGATCGTGATTGTGGTATGGGAGTGAAATGATGTGATCTGGAGAGTTTCTTTTTTTTTTTTACCTTAGAAATAATAACAAAATAAACACAGGATACATAATAAACACAGGACGTATCATGTTCTACTGTATTGATTTGTTTAGAAGGCAAAACAGTGAAACATAAAAAAATTAAAACTGAGCGAGGGGGGATTAGATGTGAATGACAAGCACTGTTGCTTGCTCACTTAATTTACACAGAAGGCCTTAATCTCCACAGCCGGACAAGCACACCAGACTCTAATATCCAATGAAATCCCGCTTTCATGTGCAACTCTACAGGCACCTACTGTGAAACTCAATCTTACTTTCAGGCAATTTCTAAGCCCCTGACCCCCACCTCACCCCCTGGGATCATAGTGGATGCTGTTTTTAGTGGTCTGTAGTCAGAGCGTCGATGGCAGACTGCATGTTTCTCATTGTCCCTGTTTGGTACTCCGGCAAGTATATTAAAAAGACTGATGAGTTTTACATGCAGGCATATGGACGTGGGTGTTTTTTTTCAAGTTATAACAAGTAAGTAATCATAAAATGGCAGTTGATGGTGCTGTGAATTTAATGAGAGCGCCCTCGCCAGGGCACAATGTGGTAGTGCAAGTGTAACTGAGAAGCAGGAGTAATGTCGGTACTTTTCCTTCGTCAGATCATTGGACGTGATTTAGTGGTTTGAAACCTCGTATGACACATTAGTTCAGCTCTCCCAAAAGAGCTCTGTTACTTGTCTTCTGGGTTTTTTTTTCGTGTTTATCTTGCCAATATATATTTTGTTAATGAAAAAAGAGAAAACATTGTTGCGATATAACCAGATTTTAATGAATGTGGTTTAAATTTATCCAGATAATTAAAATTGTTTGTCTTTAAATGCTAAATAACCTGTCAGTTTCAGTAGCCAAAAAAGATTTGAACGTTGTTCGGGCGAGAAATATTACTGAACATTATTCTGCGTGGACAGCTCAGCCTAAAAGCAGATAAAACGTAATTCTGAAGTTAGTGATCCTTTTCTGAATTGGATTAGCCCAACAAGAGGCCACATAAACATAGACATGACGAGATAACAGGCAACAGAAGGACCAGGGGTTAGAAATCAGATGGTTTCACATGTCAGAACCCCATCAGCGGGTAAAAGGATGGAGACACCCTCCCCACTCACGTGTAGCGCCATGTGGAGTGTGGCTCCGGTACATTGGTGGGACAGGCGCGCCTAATATCCAGCTGTTCCCAAAGCTTTTAACTTATTTATAGCCCACCACATACAGTTGAAGCAGACGAACCAGCTTATTGTATTCCACGTGAGAACACGTAATAGCGTGACATTACACAGGTCAACTTCACACAGCCACAACAAACACATTTGATTGAACTAAGTGGATAACAGCCACACATAACTCACATTTCATTTGCGTGTACGTATTTTGCTAATACTGGTGAGTTCATTTGCATCTACCGATTAAGAATTAGTCTACATTTAACCTGCCGAGCATCCTGACCACCTGCGATAAACATTCCTCATCTCTGACCAGTTGTTATTTATCGCAGTTGGCTCCACCGCCGAAGGGTGGGGGTTAAACGCTATTTAAACCGAGGAGGCAGGGGGCAATTATTTTTCACCTCTGTGTGAGGAGTTCTGTGTAGGTTTTGCTAGGCTTGAACATATTCACCGAAACCGAAGCGTATTTCTTTCTTAATTTGTGCAGTTTTATTGCAGTGGAATGGATTTCGACTTGCCCCCTAGCCTGCCCGCATGCAGTATCCCGTGGGACAGGGTTTTACCCCCCTTACTGCCTCGACTGAGCGGGACAGTACCACCTTACTCATGGACTCAGTCCGAACGTCTTATTCCAGCTTCTGAACATGCAGGCGCCGCACAGGTGAGTAGGTTTTCCAACGGAGGGAGTCAATAACAACGCCTCCCAGTATTAATAGATTTATACGGTTTTAAGATCATTTTAAATTCGTGTATAGGTTGTTTGCGACGACAAAGGATTTACTTTGCACCTTGATGTAAAACACTTCAACCCCGAGGAACTCGTGGTGAAAGTCAAAGGGGAGTACGTCGTGGTAGAAGGAAAACACGAACAGAGAAAGGTCAGTACTTTCATTGCTGCCTGATTTCTATGTACTTTAAGCACGTCATTTAGAATTCTTTCTACACCCTATATAAAATACTATATTAAAATTAGGCAGTGGTATAATTTGTTTGAAGGATGGATCAGGGCTGGTGACCCGACAGTTTAACCGAAGGTACCGTATCCCAGAAGGAGTGGACACCATGGCTATAGAGTCTGCAGTGTCTCCAGAAGGAATGCTGGTGATTTCTGCACCCATGCTGCAGCACAAGAGATCCTCACCGCTCCTGCACTCTGCACCATGATGTATAGACAAACATGGGCATCTTCAGTGACACAAGCCAGCACTTTCCACTACTGTTAGAGTCCTTTCCCAAGATGTGTTTCAGTCCCTCAGAAAGGTGAACATGATTTAAAAAATAGACCAATGTTTTTTTTTCCCTGCACTGAAGCTGGAGGGTCCAGTTCAGATATGCCTATCCCTAACATTATTGGTAGAAAGTCCAACACGCTGTGAATCCTTTTAACCTGGCATCGCCCCAGTTTGATTCCAGGTCCAAGCCCATCTCAGGATTACCAGCATGATCTAAAACCTTCGGTAACTGATATTTGTTGGTGGTGTTTGCACATATCAAAGCTGGATTTCTCGGTTAACCTATTTAACCCATTTGTATCTAATGAGTTATTCATGACTGTACATATTCCTAAATAATTTGTTTTCTAAGTGTTCAGTTGGTTATATATATATGTGTGTGTATAATGCATTTTGAGATTCTTTAAATAAAGTCTTTACATAAATATTTTTCCCAAAATTTATTTACAGTGCAATTAACTTTACATACATTTTGCAGACAGAAAATACATACAACAGTATTGGCAAGTACACACATGATTGAAAGGGCATCCTTCCTTACTACACAGTGCATGTCAGTCTTCATGGAGTTCATCCAACATCACGTCAACCTCACTGCGGGGGAGACAAAGACAAAACGTTTTTAAAGAAATCTCAAATCACATGAAATTAGTTCTTAAAGCCACTACATGAAATCCTATTAATGAATCTAGCAAGACAATGTGGAGATCTAGCACTAGAATAACTACAGTGGCTAGATGTTTTCATCACACAAGATATGTGACACCTACAAGTGTTTCAAGAGTTATAATCCACACACACACACACACACACACACACACACACACACACACACACACACACACACACACACACACACACACACACACACACACACACACACACACTATATGTAATACAAATGTATTTGATTTTACAATAAGTGTGTTCCAACATACTTGTATATTCAATTCTGCACTACTAAAATATCAGTGATCTGCAGAATATTGTGTAACTGCTTCAAGAGTTAGAATTTATTTGCATATGTGCAATTTCTAATAACTGATGATGATGAATGCTGTTGTAATATTATTACAGCCAAACACATGCATACACACCATGATTTAGTAGTACAAGTAGGCCTAATAATAGTATTAAAAAGCTTGTGTAAAGCACATTACCAACAATAAATGTAATGAACGAACAAAAATTCATAAATGTTGTGCAAACAGTTGTAAATCTGTGGTGTGTCACAGACTTACACCTTTCTGGTGTGTTCCCAATATTGCTGATTTTCTTACCAAATTTGCTCCTTCACCCACTTTCGTTGCTGTCGAAGTACTAAGAGTAAGGAATCATCTTCAAATTCCAACCCATCTGAGTCTGTATTGTAAACATTACAAAATGGGAAAGCAAATTCATAGCATACAATCAATGATGCTTTATATAGTACAGCTTTATTCAGAATTAACCCTTTATTTATCTGTTTACATTTACTTTTTTGTCATACCGTACATAGCGTAAAATCACAGTAAGTCATACAACAGGATATTCTAGGCAACACTAACTGGTGTAGCCTTAAATATAATCAACACTTTGCTGACTGATGACCTTAGATACAGGTCAAATTATGTCAACAAAAACAGCCAAGCCAAGTCATTCATAAATGTCATACCTTCTGCTTCTTGCATGAGCTCACCAATAACATCGCACGGCTGTGGTATGTTTGGAGGTGCCAGGGGGCTATATCTGGGGGCGTCTGAGGAACAGGAGGTTCTGACCTGGCCTGGGGAGTCATGGCCAGGAAACAGCACCTCAGAAACAACCTGTAACAGCAATAGGAGACCTGGAAGGTTAGGACAAAATATACTGAAAATAGATTAACTACTGAAAACCTGCAACCAAGTTTTTGTCCTTTTAAAATTATGATCCTTATTTTTTTTAAAGAATGAATCATGCAATATTTTGTAGACAAGAACATGCGCAAGATTCAGTTTGGCATGAATTCCACGCCTTGTAGTCTGGAACAAACACACTTGGATGTATAATTATGTCCAGCTGTTCTCATTCATTTTCGGTTAATTTATTTCGTCAAACAAAGATTATGACTCTGCACCCAAATCAATGGCCATTAAGTTTAAGTGTCACCATCATAAAACTTAATTGAATTAGAAACAGGCTACAATATAAGCCTTTAACATACGAGAGTTTTCCAAGGACATCCAAACACAAATCACCTCAGTGTAATTGGTTGCAACAACATAATAAATAAACAAATAAATAAATACACAGCCACACTGACCTGTCCTAGTGTGTTATGTATTGGTGAAGGGGGCGGAGCAAGATCTCCTGAACAAACATCTCCTGTTGAACTTTGACCTCTACTGTGGCACCCATTCTCACGGCTGGGTTCTTTGGTCTTACGCCTGACCCCTTCTTGACCCCTGCCGTGGTTGCGTTTGGCCTTGGCATTGTAATGGCTCTTCTGAACACCACCTGGATCCCCAACATGCCTGTATCCACAAAATGTCTGTATAAGCTTATGCAGTATAACCAGATATTACTTTTAAAAACGGTAAATTTGCTACACGCTACAGACTATATTTAGTACATTCCCACTCTGTAGCTATTTTTTGTGCAATACTGGACTGTTGTCATTTGTCTTTACTGATTTTTTTAAATCTATGCAGTAAAGTCGAGCACTGTATTTCCTGGAATAAGTTACTTAGTAACTTAGTACTTAGTCTTTGATTTGTTCATTATTTCTATCTACTTATTGAATGTTGAGTGACTTCAGACCAGCAGAAAAGCTCTTTACCATGCTGTACATATATGTACATGTATGTATGTATGTATATATGTATAATGACATATGTAATTGCACTGAATCTGAAAAGATAAAGTCACTGGAACAGAACTGCATCTGCAGCAAAGGGCTTTGCGTACCTTTTTCCTGTTTGAGGATGTTAAACTAGTATCAGAATGATTCAAGTATCCCAGTGTGTCCTTGAGCAAGAAGCTTAAGCTAAAGCTGTTAGACCCGTGATACAATATAGCACCCCAGTCTAATCAACATTTGTGAAGTGTATTTCTGAGTATTCTTTGGGTTGTACAAACATCTATGACAGCAGTTTAGAGATTGTGTTACTTAAAGAGAACACAAATCTGCAAAGCACAAAGGGTTAAACACACACACACAGGACTGAAATTACATACGTGTCAGATTTTTTCTTTTGAATGGTTGGTGCAGTCTTTCTCCTGCCCCTTTCCACCTGTGCGACATCCTTGCCCTCCAACTCTCCTGTCTGGTGGAGGCCGTGCCCCGCCCCCTCCATCCCCTCCGCCCCCTCAGAGCGCTGGAGCAGTGGTGAGCAGGGAGCCTGCTGCTTGCTGCAAGGCTCTGCTGAACTCTCCAAGGACCTGCTCCGTCCTCTCGGGTGGGGTTGTGGCACCGAGCAATCTGTCTGGGCCTCCCTAGTGACCCTCTCCTTGGTGGGCTGCGGGATGGCAAACGAGTGGCTATACGTGACAGGATCACTGCAGGTCTGGGCGCAGGCCGTAGGGCGGGGCTTAGGGACGGTAGACGTGGCGAAAACAGTCTCCTGGGCAGCTGGAGTGCTCAAGGAGCAAGACACTTCCTCTGGCGCATGTCTGAAAGAGAGGCTTGTTCCTCGGGTCAGATCAGCAGGGATGGGACTCGGCTGCATCTCCTGCGGAGACAAAAAGAGTGTACAGAGATAATATTAGAAATGGCAGAAGAGTGTTTTAAAGTGCTCTCATAATTTAATTGGTCTCTTACTTGCTGTGACGGCCTGCTCGGTAAGGGGTGGTGGTGAACTGAATTATGGGCCGGGGTGCGGCACCACTCTCTGGCCTGCTCCATCTTTCTCCTCAGGCGCCACTGAAACAGGATGTCATCTTCAGGGCGAAGGCGTGATCCCTCTGTGCCCGGGGCTGGCGGGGCAGGAGGGGCGCTCCCTCCAGACCATCTGGGCATCGCCAGCACTAGAGGAGGCACATGCAAAAATTATGCAGTTCTCTGCAAAGAACCATAGGCCACCAATCTCAACTGTTGCCTCTTTGCCACTGCAGGGCTACAGTTCCTTTTTTCTCTTTTACTAAAAAAATAGAGTTGCAACATGCCCTGTGAGGCAATTCCTTAAAACTATTTATGGTTGAGTTTGTATATATGGTTGTTATGTATGAGTGTTGTGGATGTGTGTTTTGGAGTTTGTCTTCCCTTTTGTATCATTTTAATAGGTAGACCACCTTGTTATTGGTGTTTAATCCCATGGCCAATCGGAGATCGCAGTTTGGATGAAGAGGGCGGGCCTTTGACCGCATAAGCTGTGCGATGGAGTTTGTGAAATGGAGGGCTTTTGGTATCCGTTTGAAGGGGTGTGCATGTGGTGCTCATTTCCAAGAGTGTTTCCGTAATTACGTCTGTGTAGACTTTGGCACTTATGTGATGATTTTTCACACGTTTTACTGTCAATCTGTTGTGCCTAAAGATGTGAGTAAACCGCCACCTCGGAGAAAGAGCCGAGATGAGAGTGTTCGCACTTACATCAACACCCACGCAGTTATTGTGTCTTATGAATCCTACATACCGAGACGGTCAACTTTTATATATTTATTTTTTTGGTTAGACAGAGTAGGAGTTACATCTTTTTATTTTCTGGTAGTCAGGAAGTAACTGCTCTGTTAGCCTGTTTTGATTGTATCTTTTCTTGGGTGCTATCTGTAGCTCTCCCTTGGTTGGTTGGTTTATATTCCTTTATTTTTTTCTGTGTGAGTCTGTCCAGTGTTGCTCTTCTGCAATAACATCCTGCAGTAAAGATTTGTCGACGTATCCGTCTGGATTTCACGCTTGTTACATCTTATCCACTCCACCCATGCTACTGCTCCACACCCATGCCTACACCCGTGTCATCATGGGGTCCTAACAATGGCGGAGTATGTATGTGTATATATATATATATATATATATATATATATATATATATATATATATATATATATATATATGGTTTAGTATGTATTTTTTTTAGTATGTATTATTATTATTATATATGTTTTTTAGTATGTATTATTTTTTAGTATGTATTTTAGTGTTGCATAAGATTTGTATCCTGCCACTTAAGCAAGTGACGTGCCAACTGACATCAGACGTGCCAAAAGATGCAGACTGCTGTGTTGGTTTTTCCACTCCTTTATGGTTTCGGTGGGCTACTGTTTGCTGCCTACACCCTTTCTGACAAAAACCATGATGTTGAGTCATTTTCAAACCTATTATTGAATCTCTTTCCTGTATTTGTGGTTACTACTGATATATATTTTTTGTATTTAAATTTAATTGAGCATGAAAAGGTTTTATTGCTTGCACACATGGTTCAGCTCATCAATACATAATTAAACAGGGACAGGTTAGTTGGTGGTGGAATTTAGCTGGCACATGGAATAGGTGACGAAAGAATATAAAGACCAAAATAACGAGTGCCCTCAGTATATAATGAAACTTTGATACTGCTTTGGATACACAGAGTCTTTATGCCAAGTTCAATGGCAGTAGTTTAGAATTCTAACATCAATCAGAATAAATAGAGAAAAGAGGAGGTCTGAATAAGTGCTGACATTTTCATGCATAGCATACACAACTCACAACCGGCCGAGTCCATAAGGCTGGGTATTATGGGCTGTCGGGTGGGCTCATCAACAGCTACAGGGGAGGAGACATCAGAGGAGCCCAGACCCTCAGAGCTGATGGGTACTGCACTGGAGCCACAGCTTAGAGAGTTCTCGCTGTAACAGACAAGACATGCAGATGCTACTACAGTGAGTTAAACAACTGTGATCAGGCATTAAGTAGCTGGCAAAGGACATATATAAAACACAAATACTTCAGTCATCAATTACTTGTTGTCTCCACACCAACCCAATCTTTAAAAAAAACTTTAAAACCATGCCCCCAAACCACTGATGATGTATTGCCCTCTGGGCGCAGCTGTGCATGCAGAAGACTGCAGTGTTTAGATCCGTCAGGGCAGCGCGATTACGTCACCTCTTCTGCACAAGCCTGCGGGCTCTCTCTTGCAGCTGCAGTGCTTCTGACTCCGCTGGCTCACACTGGGAAGACTCCGATAAGGCCTGGAAAACACAGCACTTCAGTAAGCCACTTATTCTGACATGCTGGAAACCTCCACTAAAGCTTAAGATCCTGCACATTGCTATCCCACAATCCCGTCAAGCATCTTTTAACAAGCACGGACATCTTAAAAGGTAAAAATTCAACTGTTTAGGATATGGTACACAAAACTCAAAAAACACCTAATGTCATTAACTGGTACGACTTGGGTAATACATTGTGCTTGAAGTTTGACATTCACAACATTTTTTTTCCACTCTTAAACTTCAGGTTCAATCTCGGTAGCATCACACACAACTGCTGAAACAGCAGTCCAAAAGTCCACACCAAGTATTTCCCAACAGGTCAGAGAAGTTCATGAATTTAGAAACAAACATCGACGTAGTGACACATCACAAGCTGCTGCTGCAGTAAAGTGAGGCAAGGGCCTCCTCGTCTTCCTTTAAAGTCAAGGTATTCAATGGCTGTAAATGCCAGCAGTGGAACACCAAGCAGCATACAACAAACACAGTCCAACACTGTTCCTGCCAATCTGTTTAACCCAGGTTCCAAACAAGGCCATTTATGGGAGATGTCTTTCTGTTTGTCACCACTAGGAGGCAGCATTCAGCCTTCACAATATGTAAACGGTGTCTAATTCAATATTACAGACAAAAGGCAACCCTTTGATAACTTCTTATGAAAGAAACGGACATGTTTACAACTTCTTACACTAAGACGTACAGTGGGAAGATATGCAAGAAAACTGTTAGCTATAGCATTAGCACAAAAACTTCTACACACTTCCACAGGGTGAAGGGGTATAAAAAAGCAAAGCTCTCACAAGCACACTCAGATCAAGCAGGCCTCTGGTGGGGGAGAGCACAGAGCAGGATTGAGACCGTCCATCTGGGCTGTGAATGCCACCTGTGCCACTGATTCTACTGTTCAGTGCTCCTGTGAAGACAGTGAAGAAAGGCAGAAAGCCAACTCAGAATCGGAAGCTTTATTCTCATTAGCCTTCTACCTTCCTGTGCAATGAGATGGAATGACATTGGCTGAATAGCTTGGAGGAAACACAGGACTTCTGTATCTATGTAATTCCATTTGAGACAATAATGGAGCATTACTTTTCCTTCCACTGATGCAAACTGCCAATGTAATTACATTCCTGTGGACTGAAGATGCTTTTATCTGTGTTAAATTGGAGTTCTCGTGTTCTCTCCCTCTCCTTTTATTTTCAGTGTACTAATGTAGACATTTAATTATCTCATATAG
The DNA here is from genome assembly GCF_052324685.1 of Brachyhypopomus gauderio. Lineage (NCBI taxonomy): Eukaryota > Metazoa > Chordata > Actinopteri > Gymnotiformes > Hypopomidae > Brachyhypopomus > Brachyhypopomus gauderio. Next base: position 8,485,853 of record NC_135226.1, read on the forward strand.
ATGCTAGTATGCTGCATGGGAAGAAGATAATTCAAATGGTATTAGGGAGCTGCAAACCCCAAAAGGAAAGAATCTTCATGATAAACATTTATAAAGAGCAAATGAAAAGTGCCTTTAACTGTGATCCATTTACTTGCTTTAACTGTTGTCTGTGCTCATGATATTAAGCTGTGCCATTCACAGGTAACACACCCCTAAGATGTTCCACCGATGGCTGGGTAGGAGTGGAGCTAGATGGAGGGGATGAGGGCATCCACCAAAGTGTGTGTCCATCTTCTCCATCGGCCGCTGACCTCTGCCTTTCCTCCCGGCTTTGTGGCCTCCCGTTACGGAACCGCTCGATGTATCTGGCAGAAATTTTAAAACAAAGGGCTGCTCTTTCAAAACAACAAACCTTTAATCCCTCCCAGCATGGTGAGGCAGCAAAAATTACACTGGTAAACCAATGTACTGAAAACAGCTTAACCACTGGCCCAATCAGAGTGGACGTGTGTAAACTTCTCTACACAAATAAGTCACATACTTTGCCAGAACTGAAGGCTCCCGAGTTCCACTGATCGGAATGGTTACAGGGTTTTGTGACCGTGAAGCCAGAGACTCTGGGCAGACTTTGGCACCCTCACTAGCAGAAGAACCCAGGTCGACAGAAGGCCAGGACTCAGAACAGCTTTTGTCCTCTTTTACAGATGGGGGAGGACAGAAGACAACACGGTGTGACTCTCCAAGGAAGTGCTGGTCCTCCAGGCTCAGAGAGGCAGTTGGAGGAGGAGCTTCAGAAGGACTGGTTAGGCTGGAGAACCTGACAGGGCTAAGTGCCTGTAAAGAGCATTCACAACACACAGCATTACATAATTTAGTGTGCATTTTGACCTCTGCCATCCCCCTTACTGGAAATATTTATAAAGTCACAACATCTTTTCCACTTTTAACTGTGCTTTCATGACAAGAGGGCTATGCTGGTTGAAGCAAACCGACAGCATAATGCACCCTTGGTCAGTTTAGGCAAACTGTGAAAACTGCAAAAATACAACACAAAAGAAAGTGTGTAACAATAATTTAAAGTTTATTAAACACAAGTATCTGCACTGACAGGCACGAGTTATTTCTCTCACCAGCTTTTTCTGTGGCTTGGGAATCTTCTTTGCTCTAGATGGATTGTAATGGGTTCTGGCCAAGTGAGATTCTGGAGGAAAAGGATTCTGTCTCGTGAAAACAGCGTCACTAAAAGAAAAGATTTGGATATTAATTAGAAGCTACATAGTATGTTTGATATTGTCTGTGTCATCATATCAAATATATTTCAGCTTTTATGTTACCTGGAGTTCATGATAACACATCCGACTGTCAAGTATGAACTTCCCACCCTAACTATCTTAGATGTCTATCTTATATCCATTGGGCAGATTTGTATACAGATATAGATTAAAGAATTGGCTAAAACCCTTAATGTTTTAGACTGTGAGAAGAGAACCACCAGTGGTTGCATTTGAAACCTAGCTTGCTAGTTAAAAAACCTTCTTGTAGTTACTTAACTAAGCTTAATTAAGGTTGCAAAATCTGAAAACTAAACACAAATAGCTAGTTAGCTAAGCTAACTAACGGCACAACTAGTTAACCTGGTTAGGTAGCAATTCTAATGACCTTCAATTAAACCGTTAACATATTTTGAACATGTAGCTACAAAGTTCAAAGTCTTAGAGCAGAACATTGAAAATGCGAATAAGTTAAAATGGATCCCCAACAACCAACTGTCCCAGCGGCTCGAATCTTGTTGACAACGTTTAAGTGGGCCGTTAACAACCAATGGGATCTTTGTAGCCCATGACAGACACGTCTTGTGCCCTATGATGTTGACCAACGTCATTGCGCGCAGGCCAATGGCGACGCAGGAATCCAGTTGCGCGCGGAAGAGGAAAGTCGGCTGAAGGCTGAGGAGAATTTGCTGGCTAAACGGTAACGGGTTCACGTACACACTCGACACCGTGTTGAACGAACTAACCGTTTATTATTCACCAATATTGACTGCCTATAGATATATGCAGCATTACTTGCTCATAGTGCCTGGGTATGACATGAAAAACGTTGTCCTGACCAAGTATCTCAATAGGTATGGTCAGCTGTTCGCTAGTTAGCTAGTAGCTACCCAACCAAGCTGGTTTATATGGACTAACTAGCTAATGTTAGCTGGGCCACAAACGGCGCGCTTCGCTAGTTACGTTAGTCCTCTGAGTCAAATGTACGTAATTTGAGTATCTGTCTTCATATTCTCTTCATGGTTTGTACCTTGCTGGTTAATTACCTTGGTCATACGCACATAATGAGCTTAACTAGTTAGTTGGCCTAGTTAAAGTCGTGTGAGTTTAGAATTATGCAGTTGGCCACAAGTATCTGGACATCTATTTCATGCAGCACATTCAGTTTTCAGCGTTTTCGTAACCAGTGATCGTGCAGTCTGGCTAGATGGTGTAATTTAAACGTATGTGCTGGACGATATATCGTCCGTTAAAACCCTCTATCGTAAAGTCCTGACAGCATTGCTTACATTTTCCGGCTTTAGTGATGTTGATGCAGCGCATGTGTATGTTTGTATTTGACCAGTTTGACATCTGGAGGTTCTGAGTAATGGATTTCTTGGATTTGTTATTTGCCCCGTGAAGCTACATCTGCAATCAAAAATGATTCACATGAAAATTAAGACGGAGAAACCTGGTGAGGAATTATTGTTTTAAGTAGATTTGTCTTGTCTCTTTGTTTTCACTGTCACTTCAAAGTGGACTTCTTTTTCCTTTTTCCCCCCTCAAAGATTCTGAGGGTGCTGGTGCACGAAATCGTCTTGATGCTGTGTTGCAAGGTCTGGTGGAGAAAAGTGACAGCGAGAGGTCGGTTGACTTCAGTTCAGTTATTGTCTGCTTAAAATGTTTTTCCCCCTATTTGCAGGATTATTTGGATTTAACATTGTGACAGAAATAAAGCCAGACCACCCATAATAGTGTTAAATACTGCTGCCAGTGAAGGAACATGAAAGAACATGTAATATTTTTTATAGTTTACACAACTGACCTCTTTATACCATATGAATGTTTATTTTAAAATAATACAACTGCATTGAACCAGCTTTGGGGGGCAACTTGCAGAAGATTGAGAACCCCTGCCTTATCATTCAACATTTTGTTTACTCTAACCTACATTACTCTCAGAACTATTCACACAAAACTCTGCTGCTGTTTATTTGCCCTGGTTAAAACTAGCGTGATTCTTAACATGTTGTAATGTTTACATATGGTTTGGTGCATTTAATACTTTATTTTTCATAAAATTATTTCCTAACAGCAGCTAAGATGGCAAAAATATGTTCAATTATTCGGATGCTTTTGTTTGTTGCCATTAGAATTGGCCTCGCCAGCCAATTCATAATGGCCACCCCGGACATCACGCAGTGTTTATTTTTGGCCAAAATTACCTTTCTTGCTGAATTAGTTGAGTTTGTCTGTAATGATGAACATGATTTGCTCAAGATTCATTTCCTATAGCAGCATACTGAGGTGTTTCTATAATTTGCCCCTCTTTGTTAATATTTTAGTAGTCACTTGTACACACAACAAATCACCTGTACCCAACAAAGGTACTTTAGACCAGCGGTCACCAACCACCAGACCGCACAGAAAAAAAAAAATTCTGAGTGATGTCTTATTTAAAAAAATATTTAAAAAAATTGGAGATTCTCTCCCAATTACATCCGTCGGTGCATCTGGTGTTTTATTTTTATGCAGTTTATATTTGTTTTTATGCCAGTTGTATCAATTTATTTCATCGTATTTGCCCCCCACACTTTAAAGGCCGGTCCGTGAAAATATTGTCTGACATGTAACCGGCCCGTGGTGCAAAAAAAGTTGGGGACCGCTGCTTTAGACCAAACAATGTTAATGTATTTTAAATAGGTTTCATTACTGTTGCAGATTACCCAGAATTGTAAATGCACTGCATACAGCAGCCTATTGCCTATTTCTCTTTGATTAGCCAACTATTAACTTAATGCAAATTCAGTAGCATGATTGTCTCAATTTATAATAGTGTCTGCTTGATTTAATGCATAGTGTTTTCCTTACTTTATATTTTTATTAGACGGCAGCTAGGTGCTTCATTTTTTGTTTGTTTTGGTGAATATATTGGTCTGGATATTGGAAACAGCAAATGAACATTTGCCCCAATTCTTGACATTTAACCATAATGACATTGCTTATAACTGAATAAGCTGTTTCTCCGGAAATGTAGTTAGCTCATATAGCAACTTCGACCTCAGAGTGTTGTAACATTTTTATCTTTTTAAACATCCATGCTCTCTCTTCCTTTTTTATTAAGAGATCAGAATGAGGATGATTCTGGAAAAATGGTATCAGACTCCTTGAGCAAGTATGTACTTCTGTTGGTTCTTCTACATAAGCAAGATCAGAAATTTAACTAAAGCATTCGTTCATGCATAATGGATAAAGTGTATTTGTGTGAGCTATAGACCTTTTTAGGTTAACATTTTGTTTCTTTGTAACGTCAAAATGATCCTTTTGCTTCACTTGTTTTATGAAGGCATTCTTAAATATTTATATAAAGCATCTACCCTTTCTCTTTTGGAGAGCTGTTTTAAAAAAATATATTGGTTGGAATATCAATGGTGTTTTCTTCCTGTAGAGATTTATCTCCTTCCTCTGTTGGAAAAAGGTATGCATATTTTCACTGATTTCATAACTTGCTGATATATATCACATAAAATATCTGTATATAGTGTTAGTTACTTTTCTCCATCACAGGCCGTCATCGCGTTTTCCACAGCACCGACGAAAGAAACGCAAGGAGATGGACGATAGCTTATCTGAAACTAACCAGCACAAGCAAAGTAGGAATGTTTTCTATGAACCTGCTAATAAAAACCCACACAATTCAATCTGGTACCTTTAAAAAATGTTTATTAATACATTAGCAATGAAACTAAATATTTTTCACATATTTATTACAAAATTTTAATATCATTTTTTGATATCATGAAATAAATTTTTACATGGAAAATTTAAATTTTTACTAGTAAAAACTTACTTTACTACTAAGAATTAAGTTTGTTCTAGTAGAAATTACATTTTCACATGCATAAATTGAGTTCCTGATATCAAGAAAAAAGGAATAAAAGCTAAAACGGCTTACCATTTATTTCCTGTGATATACAATGCTACATCCTTTAGCTCTGCTAAGAGTAGTTTTTTCATGTGTGTAAAAGACAGACAGCATCTTATGTCAACACAATGTAAATCTTTGAAGTTTGATAGGAAAGCCAAAGCAAAATGGGTTAAAACTCTTGAAATATTAGCTGGTCAGACCTGTCCGAGAAGTAAGTGAGCATGGTTTTGATATTCTGAATATGAATGGCTAACATCCCTTCTGTCCCAGACTACTAAAATACTATACCACTCTAGCAGATCTACACATTATGGCACAGGATGGAAAAATAGGGATTATTCAGTCCCTCATGTATAAACCCACTAATACTAATTTTGAGAATTTATGCTTTGCACCTGCATAATTGGAGCCTATAGGTCCAGCTTTAACCTACCGTATTTTCTGGACTATAAGCTACTTTTTCCCCCAAGCTTTGAACCATGCGGCTTATAATGAGGTGCGGCTTTTCTGTAGATTTTTCTTCACCCGTCAGGGGGTGGAGCAGAAAGTTAATCAGGTGGTAGGTCAAAGTTGTAAATCAAGGAAGAAAGTGCTCATTTTCATTTAGCACATGCAAGCTGCAGGCACAACGGAGAATTTTTTTCAAACCAACATATGTTGTGCCAAATTCCGACTCCCTTCGTTTGCACCCGCATAAAGACGCTACAGATGATATTGGGGAGTTACAGTGATTATAACTTAGTTCATTGAGCACTCTAGTTTTGTCCTAACTAGATATTTAGACATAATACTGCTGTAATACTGCAAAGTCATGTGGTCAGAGGTGAACTTCGGTATAGCCAGTGTGTATTTTATCTAAAATAATGGTAACACCCTTGAGCCAGTGTGGATTTGGACATAGATAATGCCGTGCCATTTGCTGTGATGGATAATTAAAGTCTAGCTCTTATTTATGCATAGAAACGTAAATCGACAATATAATCTGTAACATCTTTATGCGGATAAATGAGGGGAGTCAGAATTCGACACAACACCGGCTGAAAGCCAAATCTGTCACATGTGAAATGCTACAGGCATTGTTCGGAAACTGATCAGTTCAGTTAAATGTATTCAGTTCAGTATATATATGTGAGAAAATATGGTAATTGGCAAGAAATGGCAGGTTTAGTTTTTTTCTGTGGTTTTCCTCTCCCTTATCTCTTCTGTCAGATGCATACATCATCAAGCTGTTTGACCGCAGTGTGGACTTGGCCCAGTTCAGCACGAGCACCTCACTCTATCCCATCTGCAGAGCTTGGATGCGGAACAACCCTTCTGTTAGAGAGAGAGCTACTGCCGCTAGCCCACCTCACAGGCTGGGTGAGGAAGAGGTCAGAGCAATATTGAAGCAAAAACATGTTTCTGTAATGAGTTGCAAATGTATCAAAAATAAACTTTTTGCATTTACACACGTATTCAGACCCTTCACGGTTAAAGCACATTTGGCATCTAAGACGGTTTGACACACCTTTCTCTTGGAGGTTTCGAAGTGTTCAAGCGGAGTCAGGTTGGATATGGAGCTACTGGGCACAGCTATTTTCAGGTTTCTCTGTAGATGCTCCACTGTTGTGTTGTTGAAAGGAAAACCTTTGCCCCAGCCTGAGATCTTGGAAACTGGCAAGGATTTTGGCCAGGATTGCTCTGTAGTTTTATCGATCCAATTCCCCTTTATCCCGACGAGTCTCCCACCATGTTTGAGTGTCGGGATGATATCGATGAGGTCATGTTCAGTGCCTAATTTGCTCCATACATGGGACTGAGAATTGTGTCCAGATATTCAATATTTGATTTAGCATCTTGCTTTTTATGCATTAAAGAGTTCTTCATGTGCATTTTGGGCCTTTTACTGAGGAATGGCTTCCATCTGACCACAGTTACCACAGTTCCATTTCCGCTAATGGAACTTTTCCACTAATGGATGTCCTTCTGTAATATTCTCTCATTTCCACAGACACACTCAGACTCATTAATTGGGAACATTGTGGAAAAGCATTTCAAAGACAATTAACTCATGTTTGCCATTGACATTTCCTTTGCATTTTTGACCTTCCAATACAAAATGTTTGTTAATTGGTGTTTTAATAGTTTTAATTCAAAGGCACACTTGCCTCGTGAACTTTTGTCCCATCAAACACTAAATTAAACGATGAGCGTTATTGAAAATGTTCAAAATTTCTTTGTTTCAGAGGGAAAATATGAAGAAAGTATTTTTCTTGCTGCTTTCAGGTTGCAGACATGCTAAATGGTAAAGGCCAAAATATATACCGCCTTCCACCACCTGTTTCTTGTCCACTTAATGAGTCAGGTGACCCTGTCAACTTGAGGATTCCACCCACCGAGAAACCTACAGCAGGCCAGGTGAGCCATAAGTGCTGTGTAGCACAAACCGATCTCCTTAATCAAACTTACATTTTAATCAGGCATCCGTAATGGTAACTTTGTAGACAGTTGACAGTAGTTCTTTTTCTCTTCTTTTATTTAAACCAATGCTTGTTTTGCTTATCTGGGCAAAAAAAGTACATGATTGGTGTATTTGAAGTGTTTCATCAGTCAGAATATTTCTGTTTTTCTGTAGTCTGCAGATGGGTCATCAGGAGCTGGTTCTCTTATGTTTAACCACATGAAGCGCTGGAAGAAGATTAGACAAAAGTAAGATTTTTCTTTTGTTTCTCTGAATTGTTAGACTGTTCTTTTGTAGGATTAGGAACCTGCTGTTGAAATGGATATTCAGATATGCATTGGCTATATATTTGCTGACTGCAAAACATTTATCTTTTTGATAATTGGATGTTTGCATAGGTGGAAAGAGGCTTCTAATAAGAACCAGCTGCGATACAGCGAGAGCATTAGAGTCCTGAAGGAGATGTATGAACGCTAGCGGACACTCATCCTCTGGATCAGGAGTCTGGAATAGACTGAGAACTTCCACTTTGAACTCTTGAGAAATGAGATTAAAAGGATACTCGTTTTTTATAAAGGAAGTATTGGGAAACAATGTCATCTGATGCCAGTCTCAAAGCTGTTGTATAAAGGATGATCAGTTTAATGGTTATGGATTATTGGCAATTCTATAGTTTGATATTGGTATGTGTTGCAAAAGCACAGACTTTCAGTTAGACTCCGTCCTTAAATGGGCAATTTTTGTCTTGTAGGAGAATACTGAGTAAAGTTTTTGAATACTGGTTGTAACATCTGGTGAGTAATGTTCGGGGGGGGGGGGGAAACATTGTCTATATTCCCATGCATGTTTATTTTGTTAGTATATAAACACATTGTGGTGTTGCAGAATAAAAGTAAAAAAGACTTCATCACTGTTAAAATGCAAAGATGCTGTATATTGTTTCATAGTATGTACAAACTCTATCCTTCATAACCACCTCCTTGTTAAAGCCCATGCAAGACATATTAGTGTAATGGAGCAAGTCTAGCAGGGCCATCTACATTCGAGATATATAGGTTTAAAATAATCTGGAGTCAAACATTACACTACCTCATACCCAGCACATCACCTAGCACACCTGCAGATGACCTATAGGGCTAACCACAAACAGGTTTTTGAAAATCACTTCCATTAAATATATTCAACTTGAAACAATTAAAATTGTTTTGTATTTTTGGAATCTATGCAGATCAAATGCAGATGCCTTTTGCTGTCAGACCATAAATTGACGAAATTTAGATAATGCATACTATGTAATTGGAGCTTTTTTATTTCTGATACTTTAAGAAAGTGCCAAGAATTCAACAAAAGTGAGTTTTTGATAGAAAACGTAAAGCAATAAATGCAACAGTTAATTTTTGCATGTGTTTTTTTTTTTTTTTTTTGTTTTTTTGCTAAGACTAAAGCTGAATTTAAAATATGCAATACCTATGTTATGTTCAATAAAAGGTGTTTACAATGATACCACACACTGTTATGCAGGCCATAACAGGAAAGAGTGAGGTGTGAAATGTATTTATAGTCTATCCGCAGATATGTAAACCAAAGTAAAATCACAATGTAACAATATGATTTAAAACCAGGTGAGATTTGGATACAATTCAGCCAGGTCAGTGTAACACGGAATCCAAAAATACCAAAGAAGCTGCTGTATGCAGAAAATGTTTCACTGTACTCTACACTTGCATATGTATACATGACAAAGGTATCCCATCTGGCCTAAATTTAATAAAATAATAGATGGAAATAAACAAGTATCTATGAACATTGTTTATTAAGCAATATATTTATATGCAAAGTTCTTCAAATCATGCTTGTAATAAAAGACAAAAAATGCTAGGCATACAATTTTATATATAAAAAAAACCCTGTATATAAAATAACTAACAAATGACTGACCAGAGATGTATTCTATGATTACAGTAGAATAAAGTGGGGTAAATTGGTCAACTTAGTCACATTCCACAGTTTAATATCCACGTCAAAGCTAAGCGAAACATGAAAATGTAAAACCACAGCAGCAAACCAGTCCTATACATAAATACAGTGATTTATTCTATCTCGCTGAGGTGGGTAGCGGTACCGTTTCTCTTCATCAGGGCGTCTGAGTTGCGTGAACTGGTGGAGTGGCGAGAGGAGAGGAAGGCCAGGTGCTCCTCGGCCAGTGCGTTCTCCAGCACATGCAGCAGAGACTTCTTCAGCTTGGTCTTGAACTCCTCGCACATGAAGACGTACAGGATGGGGTTGAGACAGCTGTTCAGGTACGCCAGGCTCACCAGAACCGGTCCCATTCTGGTAAGTGCATTTTTGGTGGCCGAGCTGCAGTTCCCTTTAAGACTGCAAAACTGCTGAATGTGGAATGGAAACCAGCACAAAAAGAAGGCGAGAATGACAGTTAGGATGATTCGGAAAGGCTTCAGCCTGTTCTGCCTCTGGAGGCTTCTAACTTTAACTCCAATCGCCATGTATGAAGAAAGGATGATGATGAACGGAATGAAGAATCCCATCACAAATCGGACTATAATCAGATTCCTTTTGACTTCACCTGTGGCAACAGTGGCACAGTACGTCACCTTGGCTTGTGTGACCAGCGTGCGGTATGTTGCAAACGGGACGCTGCACATTATGCCAGCCATCCAAATAAAGAAGCATGCGATCCTGGCTTTGTTTGGGGTACGTTTGTTCTGAGCCCAGACCACCACACATGTGGACAGGCAGCGGTCGAGGCTGATCGCTGTCAGCAGAAAGATGCTGGTGAACATGTTCAGTACTGCCACCAAGGTATTGCACTTGCACATGTAGAGACCAAAGGGCCAGTTATGACTATTATAGATAGATACAATGTTCAGTATTAAAAAGAACGTGAAGAGGAAGTCTGCCATTGCGAGGTTTAGGAACCAGACGGAGTTGACACTTGTCTTCATCTTGTAGCCTGTCACGTAAATGACTAGGCTGTTGCCAACAGTGCCAAGTATGAGCACTACAATCTGCAAGATCAGGGCGATGGTGTGCTCGTACCCAGTGCCTGCGTTCTGCTTCCCCCCGCCTCTGCTCACATTTTGCACGAGAGTACATGCCGTCACATTACATGGGGGAGAAGTCGGATCTGTGTGGTGAAGAGATAGAAAAGATGTTTATATTTTCATCATGATGTGATTGACTGCTAAGCTTGTGAATGCAGAGCAAATTTTCATGTGAGCAGACAGTAGTGTCGAAATTAATCTAATCTAATCTAATTTACACATTAGGCTGCAACTATGTTATGAAATTTGTTGCATTACTTTCTGGTTTCAGTTATATAACAGTGAAGTCCAGTCAAGCAATTAAAGCAGTAGAATAAGAAATTGAATTGCCAGTGTCAAAATGTACAAATTAACATAGTCATCTATATTATTTTTATTTATCTTATCTCTACAATATACATGTTGCAAACAAGCAGTTAAAGACAAACATGTGGCACCAGAAAGCACAGTCTCAGCCACTATGGACAGTATCCAATAAAATCCATAAAGAGAGATACTGTCAGAAACAAAAGTCATTGCTGAAACCTACATCAAGGAATACAAATTGATATGAAACTGCTGTAAAATACAGGACAGTTTGAGTGTATTTACTCTTGGCATGTTCTGAAAACATTTCCTGAGTAATTGTCAAGAACAGGATAGACCACTTACCCATTGTGTTTTTTCTTTAATTCTTCAGTGTGTGTTGCCTCGGACGTCCTTTGTTTTATTTCTTTGCTGACAGAAGCCAGAAGGTGGAGCTGGATGGAGTTCTGTTTACCACATGTAGCAGAAGACGACAGACAGAGGCAATGAGGCAGCAGGGGTGATGTGCTGGAGGGGTGGGACTGCAAGAGTGCGACGTCCTGCACGGACACAAGAAAAGCAGACAGGAGATTTAACTACATCATTCAATAGGGACGAGTGTCTGTGATTGTATTTTCAGGGTGCAAGCATTTAGTGATCGATTACATTTGTTTAATTCAAGGTTTCTAATTCCTCTAAAATGAGATGGACACCAGAATGAAAGAGATAAAAGTTTTAACCCTGCCACATAGTGAGAAGCAGTCTGAAGGTAGTTATTGTGCTTATATAGACCTATTCTAATATGCAGATTTATTAGGGACGCTCATCTTGTACCTACAATCATTTTATTAGAATCACATACCATATACAGGACTGTACAGAGGACAGAGACGATCTTTTCATATTTCATAGAAATATGGGGGGAAATATGGTTTTTTCACCCCTCTACCCCGTGCATCCACAGGAAGGAACTGTTGTTGATCAAATCTGGCTGGTGGAGCATTTTTGGCGTAGCAGTGACGTGTGCTAATGTGTGTGGTGTTGGTGTGTGTGCGTGACACTGTGCAATTGCTGACTCTTACATGTTTTTGTTACTGCTGAGCTGAGCATGTTCAGCCTAATTATCTGAACTAATATCTATGGTGTGTGTGTTATAAAATGGTTACATAGTGCATGTGTTCAGATATAATAAACTCTTCTCATCTGCAGTGTATACATATATTGACCACTTTATAAATATGTTGCCTACTTTGTTAGGCACATTCGCCTTATAGATAAAACTTAATCTGGCCTGAACTTGGTTGCGGTTGCTAACTAGCTCAAGCTTAAAAAATGGAGGCAGTGAAGGCATATAACATGTGCCATGTCATTGTTTCTAAATTGTTTGCAAGTGCTTAAATGCTAAAGTGTGCAGTTGAGAAGAGTCCTGTTTATCAGCTGTACCCAGAACAGTTCCATGAACTTGCATTCCATGAACAGGCAGGAAACAGCTGTAGACTCCAGAATTGCAGAAGTGACATTAAGAAACAAAACTGTACAGGAAACATATTTTGTCCTATTATATTTTGTTATAATAACAAACTACATCAAAGTGCCAGTGCTGTTCCTTGCTGTATTGAGCAAATAAAACAATTGATTTGCATTAAACTGCAGGTTGTGCTGCCCTTGATTCATTGCTCTACAAAGTTTTTACAAAATATAAGTTTCAGTCTGTGACGGGCAGGTGTGAGTGTGGTGGAAATTTGGTGATTTCCATTTAGATCAGGCTTTCTTAGTATACGTTAAACACATTAGAAATAAGGTTTTTGCATATGTGTGTTAATCAAAGCACTAAAGTCATTCTGGTGACTTTAGTAGGCCTCAGAGATGTGTTTATGTGTGCCTGTCTGGGACATTTAATCTGATGTTCCTCTGGTGTTCCTAAACTGACCTCGCTGGAGACGCATAATCTCAGCTTGGAAAGGACTACGGCGACACTCAGTCTGCCATGCCATCACGAGGATGCTGAGCAGGGAGGGGGCACGCATCATATGCATCTGTCAAATCAGAGTTAATCACTCCTTACTTTGTCCAATCATATTTAGTTAATAACCGTGTGTTCACCTCGTGGACACCGTGTGTATTGATGATCAAGGGTATAAAGGATGAGAGTTCGGAATGGGGAATTAGCTCTCTCTGTGACTGACACGTGGGTGTTTGTAACGGAGATCTCAAGGGTTTAATCTATGTCTATGTTTAAATAAATCATTGTACTTATTATCTAACCCAACTGCTTCTGACTTATTTTGTACTCACCATTGAAGGGTTTCAGAATTTCTAAGACATTTTGGCACCCCAGATGGGACTCCACGACTGAGGACGGCACACCTGAGGGAGAGACTAAGCGCTTAGCTCCTGAAGGCCTTACTTCAGTCAGCCAACGACAAATTCCGTTGAGCGGGACTCGCAGGTGTGTGTGCCTCCTCGGCGTCGGAGTTTTCCCAGGAACAGACGAACATTTAAGTTAACTAAACCCTGGTGAGTACAAAGTGTTGATATAAGCTTATTGCAGAGGTTGTGACTTCTCTCTTGGTGCATGTATACACTGTAGTGGTTATCGGGCGGGGTAACTGAGTGATTAAGTGTTTCACCTTCGGCTGGGAGTCGAGGACCAGAGTATCAGGGAGAGTGAGAGTCAGGCTCTGCGTGAGTGTGTGCGTTGTGTGAGGGAGTGTTGTTATTTTTTCTCCCCAGAAGCAGCAAAATGGGCGGATGTGGTAGTAGTCATACTGACAGGGAGGTCAGTGAGATACTGCACGCACATCCTAGAGTCAGATACATGAAAGAACGCTATGGGTCCGAAAGTTTAAAACAATTTCACATGTGGGTAAAGAAATGTGATTTCCCAGAGGGAGGGAGTTTTAACATGAACCGAATTGCAGCATTAAAACGAAGTCTGATAAAAGAACAATATGATGGGTTCAAGGTAAACTGGGAAGCTTTTGACTTGTGGGAGAGGGAGGCGAAACGGCGGGATTATAGATTGCAAACAAAAACTAAAAATGAGGTCCGACAGGAACTTAAGAATCTCCAGTCTGTTAAGTGTGTTGCAGATCCAGACCTGGACGGATGTCCCAGGCGACCCCCAACCGCCCTGACGGCCCCACCCAACCCCACCGACGTCAAGCCCCAGGAACCAGTCAGACAAAACAAGCCTCCTCCAGCACGTCCAATCAGCCCAGTGGCTATGCACACAAGATCGTGAGACGGGCAAGACACAACTGCCGGACCAAGCCAAGGACGGATGGTCCACGTCAGCGAGTCGCCCCTGTCTCCTCCTCCGGAAACAACCAAGGATCAGGTGATGTGCCCAATGGTAGAGGTGGCTGGTCAGGATGGGCCTATGCTTGTTATGAGAACATGGACTGTTGCAGATTTACAGGAAGTGATGAAGCAGTTCAAGCTCCCTGGTGACATTGGGGGGCGTAAGTTTGCACATGAACTGGACATGTTTTGCCGTGAGTTCAGGCCGACGTCACATGAGCTGCGACGACTCCTGGGCCTGAAACTGGGAGTAGAGGTTACAAAGATCCAGATGGACTGGTCAGTCAAGAACATTCAGTTGGTCAACAGTGAGTGGTCACATGAAGGTAACAAACCGTATCGGACAATGTTACATGAACTATGTGCAGCATTGAAGGGTTTCAGAATTTCTAAGACAGTGAGCAACTAAAAAGGAAGCGATCACGCCAAGTCTCAGGGAAAGAGGATGGTTTAATAGAAAGTGTGCAAACCAAAAACCCGTGCATGGTTCCAGATTAAGGAAATAATAACCAGCAGTCAACTGGTACAAAGACAAGACATATATAGATGAACAAACGACCCTCAGGTGAGACGGATCACGGGTCCCGCCCACCTGAGGGACGAACATCACGTGACCAAAAACAGGACCGCTGCCGCTGTAACCGGGGGCAACCGGTAGGGGCCCCACCCTACAACGTGACAAGTCTTTGTGTACATGCGTTTGTAACACAGATTAGTAAATATATTTTAATGACATTCATTTATACATATATTTGAGCAATATATATTTATTGGGATAATTTCAAATATTTGCTTTGTGCTTTAACATGATATTTTTGACATATATTCAAATATATTCGTTTAATTGTGACGTGCATCTTGCGCCTAGAGTATTTCAAGTGCTTAGCTCGCGCTTTCCTTTGTTACTGTGTTCTGATTCTATGGATATTAAAGGAGTGAGGCTGCCACTCTGACCTCCCACTACCTCCTCCACCCACCCGCTCCCTCCTCCACCCACCCGCTCCCTCCTCCACCCACCCACTACCTCCTCCACCCACCCGCTCCCTCCTCCACCCTCCTGCTTTCTCCTCCACCCTCCCACTACCTCCTCCACCCACCCGCTCCCTCCTCCACCCACCCGCTACCTCCTCCACCCTCCCACTACCTCCTCCACCCACCCGCTCCCTCCTCCACACTCCTGCTTTCTCCTCCACCCTCCCACTACCTCCTCCACCCACCCGCTACCTCCTCCACCCTCCCACTACCTCCTCCACCCACCCGCTCCCTCCTCCACCCTCCCACTACCTCCTCCACCCACCCGCTCCCTCCTCCACCCTCCCACTACCTCCTCCACCCACCCGCTCCCTCCTCCACCCTCCTGCTTTCTCCTCCACCCTCCCACTACCTCCTCCACCCACTCGCTCCCTCCTCCACCCTCCCGCTCCCTCCTCCACCCACCCGCTCCCTCCTCCACTCTCCTGCTTTCTCCACCAAGCACCTGCTCCCTCCTCCACCCACCCGCTCCCTCCTCCACCCTCCTGCTTTCTCCACCAAGCACCTGCTCCCTCCTCCACCCTCCCGCTCCCTCCCCCATCTTCCTCCACCCTCCTCCAACCTCCCACTTTCTCCTCCATCTTCCTCCACTCTCCTCCACCCACCTGCTCCCTCCTCCACCCTCCTGTTCCCTCCACCACCCTCCTCCAGCCTCCCGCTCCCTCCTCCACCCACCTCCACCTGGAAATTAATCTAATTCACATTTTATTTGTACAGTTTACATCACATACTGTTCTTAGAATATATGGTAAATAAGCAATAACTTGCTTTAATCATCTCTGACGTTCCTTAATCGTTCCCTGATCGATATTCATAAAAAGAGCTGCCCACTATCCATCTATTATTGACCTTACTGTGCTTGGGTAATAAAAAAAATATTCCAATATTATTTTGTGAAATGAATGTATACTACTGAAGTCACTGGGTCAGTAGTGGGTTATTAAACATATATGTTAATGTGTAAGTTTACGATAGGGTGCTGCAGGGCGTTAAATTCCACAATTGGGTGTGGAATTGAACCCACACACTTGGTGTTGCTTCAGAAAGTCATGAATGTATGATCACGAATAAATTACAAATATCTCAAATGAAAAATGATACTGGGGTTTTCTTGGCGAAGGGGGTGGAGGATCTTAGCGTCAAATCATTGCTCTGTTAGCGGACCGATGTGTAACACACCCTATCCTAAAGTTTCAATCAAAACACAAACTTTGAGACTATTGCCTCTTTATTCTCAATACTGTTTGCTTATAAAGGTTTCTGTAGTGCTGGCAGTGTTCACCCTGGTCGCCATTACTACTGCCCTAGGATCTAGTTGGAGGCAACAGTCTGGTCGATCCAGCCACGCAGGTAAGAAACGCGAGCGTATACAGCAGGGGTCTGGATGTTGCAGTTGCTGGTACCCCAGGACACAATCCCCACCTGAATCCAGACGCGACTGTTGTCCTCACAGACCAGAGGGCCACCAGAGTCACCCTGCAAAAAAGCCATGTAGCATAAAGGGAATAATGAGAATGAACAAGTAATTACTACAAATACAAATACCTCTTTCTTCCTGTGTGTGTGTGTGTGTGTGTGTGTGTGTGTGTGTGTGTGTGTGTGTGTGTGTGTGTGTGTGTGTGTGTGTGTGTGTCCGTCCATGCCCATCCATCCACAGACCTGGCAAGAAGACACTCCCGAAGCTCCGGCACAGATCATAGCATCTGTGATCCTGTTCTGGCCCCAGTATTGCCTGCACTGAGCCTGGCTCAGGATGGGCAGGGCGGCCTGCTGCAGAATACGGGGGGTTGCTAACCAAATGTTAGACATGACAGGAGAGAAGGACAGAATTCTTAGGACAGACCAAGGACTGGCATATACTTTAAAGACCACATTGATGAATCAAGTCTTGTTTTGCAAGATCTCTTTTTCTGTGCAAATCTCATGAACACACATACAATAACTAATTAGGAGTGAGTGACCATATGGCTCTACGATGCTCTTCCAAAGCTAGTTAAAACATTATCAAAGGCAGTCCATAAAATTCCAGTCAAATTTGAATCTATACTACTTTAACGTGTATTGTTTACATTACTAATGACCTTGGGTATTTTGAAAGGTGCAAACAAATACAACTATATGATCTGTGAGATCTCTGTCCCCTGAAGTACTCCGTAGTCATTTATGAAACTAAATCACAATGAATGCACTCACAGGTAGTTCCAGTCTTGCCCCAGCCAGTGGTTACACAGCGAGTCCCTGAAGGTACATTGATGTTGGGAGTAGCCAAACACACAGGGGACACACGATTGGTCATTTGAGCTGGAGAGGCCAGCCTGAGCAGTGTGACGTCATAGTTGAAGGTTTGACTGTTGTAATAAGGGTGGGTAATGGCCTGGGAATGAGGCAAATGAGAAGACATTCATTAGCTAAGTGGCATCATGGGAAATAAAAGATCTGTGGAAACCTAAAATCTGTTTTCACTAAATGTGAAAGTTTTCTGTAGTATTTTAGCTTTAGTGTTGGGCAACTGAAAGAGATTTATATATACACTATCAGCAGCATCTATATATTTATTTCTTTGTATCACAAGTGTGTCACAATTCTAGACGGTAACATAACCAACAGTAAGACGGCCTCAGATGTCGGACTAGTACCCTAGCAATGTTCACGATCTGAAGAGGCTCGGCGTTGGAGCCACGATCGTGCTCTCCAAGGATAACGATGTGACGCCCCGGCCTGCGGAACAGAAGGGGGTCAAAGTTGAAGTGACTTAGTCCACCTAGGCCACAGTCAGAGTGCATTTGGCATCGCAGTACTGGGGTGGTGTGATTTACGTGACACGGCAGTGGGCAGCAGTGACAACCCAGTACTGGCTGACGAGGGACCCTCCACAGAAATGGAAACCAGTTGTGTCCTGGTTCGAGGATAAATTAAACCATTGTCAAAGCTAAGCATTTATAAGTCAAATAGAATGACACATGATACTAAATGTCAAACACGACATTAAACAAGATTAAAGATTTCTGAAAAAAGTTCTGTGTCAGGGGAAATGAACTTCAAATAGTATTAAGTTGGCAGATACCCCAGTGGTAGAGCTTCCTAAAATGGCATGTTACCTGGAGGGACACCTGCCAGGGCCAGGACCCAGACACAGCATTCTCTCCATTCACAATCCTATCGTAGCTGCTAATCTGAGGCTTTATGGCAGGTACTCCACAACCTGTAAAGAAACTGGCCATGTTTTGAACAGAAATAATGCATTTGAAATTTCCTTTGCATTTCTTTTCATAAAAGGCATGCAAAATTGCTCACAGACCACTTACCCAGTGTGGTTGCCACCAGCGCAAGACAGCTAACAATCCAGAGCATTGTGAAACAAGGCACGTTGTTCATACCAGAGTGCCAACTTGTGCTTTTATAGTCCTCCTGCGATCTGATACAGCTGGGAAAACAACGTGCTGTAGAACACCTGGAGGAATCCCACAACTCCAGAACATTCACGTCTGTCAGTAATATTCTGTGACTACCACACACTTAAGTAATATGGAATAATAACACTGTGTACCACTGCAATGTATGCATTGATATTTTGCTTTTCATAGTAAGTCTAGTGTATCAAGATATTGATATAATTAATATGGTCACTGTGTAGTGGTAGAGTGGTAGTTGAATTTTAAGTTGAAGGTTTTTTCTCTAACCTTCTCAAACACATGGCCTTTTCTCAAAATATTTGCTGTGTTTTCATCACTTATTTCTTTCAGATTTTATTGAAATGTGATGTAAAAACACAAGCATGCAAATGTGCAGAATATAGCAGGATGAGTTGACAGAATATTCCAGAGTCCTTGTCACGGGACAGCTCTGGACCCCTCCTTTTGGGCATGTGTTTATGTCGTCTGCATCTGGTTATGTCCATGTATGTAGTTCCGTGGGTGTGGGTTGTTCGTGGATATGTTCATCGGTCTCACCTGTGCCTCGTCTCGTGATCACTGGGGATCGTGTAGTTCATCTATTTAATGTGTGTCCGCGCAATGTCCCGTGCTCGTCTTTGTCTAAAGCTTGTGCCGTGTTGATGTTTTGTGTACAGAGTGCTTGCGCTATTTGCGTTGTAAGTGTTGGAATAAACGTTTGTGTGACTATGTTAAACGCTTGAGGACTGTTACAATGGGCCTCCTCCCACTGTAGCAGTCCTCACTGCACTCCGGCAACATCAGGCTTATTTTTAATTAGGGCTATGGCTCTGGTCTGTGTACACCTGCTGAATTTGTGTCTGTATAGAAGAAATATAAAAGTCTACAGAAAATCCAAAATCTTTTTTTCTGAATCTAAATAAGCATTTTTTATTATTTAAAATACATTTATGCTATTAGAGATGTAAATAAATATATAAAGCAACCTAGAAGCAGCAAATTTGCTTGCTGAGATGCAAACAGCACACAAATCTGTCATTAGATACAGATTTGGTCGTTACTGCAGCAACCATCACAAGACAAACAGACGAGGAGAATCCATTTTATTTTACTGAAGTGAGTGGAGACACGAAACGTTTATCACAGAACTGTTTTTGAAGCTTTTGAGGTCAGAGCTGATTGCACACAGGAGGAAGTCATCTAGGAAGTGTTCAGAAGAAGAAGACGCGCCCCAAGCAAAAGGCTTAGAAAAAAAAGAACGCAGTGTGACCAGTGTGTAAAAGAGTTGGGTGAAAAAAACCCTTAAACCAGCCAATCAAACAAACAAAATCAAGCTAATGCATGTATAAATTATGCATATCATTAAGTAAGTGCCCCACTGATTTTGGTCACTCGTTCTATGTTGGTCTCAGGTGGCACTTGGCCGTCATTAACAATGTGAGATTTAACAATGAACAATTCTGTGAGATGTACTTAAATGATTGGTGTGAGATATGCTCAAGGAAAGGTCTGCTGGACGTTAGCAATGGTGCATGGAGTTCTCGCTCTCGCTCTCTCGTGGTTTACGTTTAATCAACCTCCTCAATGGTGGGGCCAGAGGAGCCACCGCCACCTGCCCCCCCGGGGAAACCCCCGGGCCCCCCAGGCCCCCCGGGCATTCCTCCCGGCATGCCCCCGGCTCCCTGGTACAGCTTGGTCATGATGGGGTTGCAGACTTTCTCCAGCTCCTTCTGTTGGTGCTCATATTCTTCCTTCTCAGCAGTCTGTGACACAATATGAACAACAGGACGAACATTTCAACAAAAGATAATAATGCTTAATAATAAAAAATATTAATAATAAAAGCTTTCATGGTTGAAATAAGGACTACCCAGAAGTCTTTAGTTCTCAGCATGGCATAGCAGGCCAAGGAGAGACCTATATTATTGTCACAATCATGATTATATTGATAATAATAATAATTTAATTATTATTATTTATTATACATTTTGGGTCTTAATAACCACTGGTTACCACTGGTAATATCCATTTACTTTTCACATTATTATACCTGTATATACTATGTATTATTTGAGAACTCATGAGAGTCTCCTAACCCCCTCATTATATGCCTTGCATGTCTTGCAGTGTCTTAAATTAAGATACTCCATCACTTTAACGGAATAAAAACTTTTAAACCTCTAAGACTGGTAGGGCTTCATATCTACCTGGTTCCTGTCCAGCCAGGCGATGATCTCATTGCACTTGTCCACAATCGTCTTTTTGTCTTCTGCACTGAGTTTGTCCTTCAGCTTTTCATCTTCTATCGTGCTCTTCATGTTAAAGGCCAGTGACTCCAGGGTATTCTTGGCTGTCACCTTCTCCTTCTGTGCTTCGTCTTCTGCCCGGTACCTGTCGGCTTCCTGCACCATGCGCTCGATGTCCTCCTTGGACAGCCGTCCTGAAAGAGGCAGAGACGTTGAGCGAGCAGCAGAATAACAAAGCTGACGTCACAGGCTCTGTGGTTCTTTGGGTCAGTACCTTTGTCATTGGTGATGGTGATCTTGTTCTCCTTGCCCGTGCTCTTGTCCACCGCGGACACGTTGAGAATGCCGTTGGCGTCAATGTCAAAGGTCACTTCAATCTGTGGCACACCTCGAGGGGCAGGAGGGATGCCCGTCAGCTCAAACTTTCCTAGAATGTTGTTGTCCTTCGTCATGGCTCTTTCCCCTTCATAAACCTGACGGAGAGATGAAGAAGGCTTTTCCTCTAGCATTCTACAAAACAAAACACTCAGCCTTGGTATTGCCGAATGAGCGCTAGCATCAAGCAGGCCGAACAAAGTTCTATGTATTTCTGCAATGGACTTCGAATTAATTTGTATGATCTCAACAAGGTGTACCTGGATCAGCACCCCGGGCTGGTTGTCTGAGTAGGTGGTGAAGGTCTGGGTCTGCTTGGTGGGGATGGTGGTGTTTCTCTTGATGAGCACAGTCATGACACCTCCAGCTGTCTCAATGCCCAGAGACAGAGGTGTAACGTCCAGCAGCAGGAGGTCCTGGACATTTTCTGACTTATCACCTGACAAGATGGCTGCTTGGACAGCTGTAAAATAGTATAGGAAGATTAAAGTGTCACAATGTGTAATGTGGGAAAATAATTAATCTATTATATTGTAGAAGCAAATGGTGATATCATGTGAAATCACCAACCTGCCCCATAAGCTACGGCTTCGTCAGGGTTAATGCTCTTATTGAGATCGCGACCATTGAAAAAGTCTTGCAGTAATTTCTGGATCTTTGGAATGCGGGTGGAGCCTCCAACCAGCACAATGTCATGGATCTGGGACTTATCCATCTTGGCGTCACGGAGTGACTTCTCCACAGGCTCCAGAGTTCCACGGAAGAGGTCAGCGTTGAGTTCCTCGAAGCGTGCCCTTGTAATAGAGGTGTAGAAGTCAGCGCCCTCGTAGAGCGAGTCGATCTCGATGCTGGCTTGGGTGCTGGAGGAGAGAGTGCGCTTGGCCCGCTCACAAGCTGTCCTCAGACGGCGTACCGCGCGTTTATTTCCTGTGATGTCCTTCTTGTATTTACGCTTGAACTCAGCAACGAAGTGGTTGACCATGCGATTGTCAAAATCCTCGCCCCCAAGGTGGGTGTCTCCAGCGGTGGCCTTCACCTCAAAGATTCCATCTTCAATGGTCAGAATGGACACATCGAAGGTGCCACCTCCCAAGTCAAAGATGAGGACATTGCGCTCACTACCAACCTGCCGACACAGCGATTATGCTTTCAGCTTTACAAATGTGAGGAAAATGTCCTAATTTGGACAAAATAATTACTTATCTTATTTGGTATTGAATCAATACCAAGTACAAGCAACTTCTACACTAGATACTGCCTGCTACTTGTAGGAGACATCGAATTCATGTCAGTATACTGATTTGCACTTTTAACAGTGTACATGAATTTTTTTTAGTGATAATGTTTCTCTTTACATTTGCATTAAGTGAAAAACCTTTTTGTCCAGTCCATAGGCAATGGCGGCCGCTGTCGGCTCATTGATAATGCGGAGAACATTCAGGCCAGAAATAGTGCCAGCATCTTTGGTAGCTTGTCGTTGGGAATCATTGAAGTAGGCGGGTACAGTGATGACGGCATTTGTTACGGACTGAGGAGGCAAGAAAACAAGAAGCAAAAATATGAACTTTAAGCTCAATATACTCTTGATCTAACATCAGATTTCAATCAAATAATTGCAAAATAGCGATCAGACTGTGTACAGACTGTGATGGGGAAACTGTGAACTGAAACAAATTCATGTTTCCTTTTCTTGGCTGACAAATCTTGTTAAGAAACTCTGTGGGAAAGGCGTGATATCTGCAGCGCTTTCTTTAGCCCTGTACAACTGCATGACTGCACACAATATTTGGATTCTCCACTTGCAAACCAAACGTTTCCACTGCACTTTCAGACTAGCTTTACACTTACCCTGCTATGAAGCATAAACCGAGATCTGAGTGAAACCAAAATCTCATTTGGAGAAATGTAACAAGAGTCAGTAAGAAAAAGGCACTTTTTCTTTTTTTTTTTCAGAAATTGTGCTTGCAACTCACACCTTTTTAAACAGGAAACCTTTGCAGCACAATATGCTGGTTTTATTTTGATGGTAAGAGATCATTAAGGAGATATATCTGACTGTCAGTAACTCATCTATTTATAAGCATCTATGGTCTATAAAATGGAAAAAAATTTTTCAAATGAATTTTAACATTGACCTTGTGTAACAGATGCGGGTAGGCTGGGCCTTTAACCATATATTGGGTAACACCCCTTTTTATTGTGTGGGAGAGAGTGCTGTGCGATTAAATGGATAGCTGTTAGAAATGCTATGAGGTTATTCATGCGATGTTTCTGTTAAATAGAACACATGTGTGTGAATGTGAAACTATAATATTTTATAACAAATGAGCCACGTGGAGAGACATTCACCTGTCCACGTCTCTCACCTTGCCCAGGTAGGCTTCAGAGATCTCCTTCATCTTTGTGAGGACCATGGAGGACACCTCCTCAGGATAAAAGGTCTTAATCTCTCCCTTGTACTCCACCTCCACCTTTGGCTTGCCTCCATCATTCACCACCTTGAAAGGCCAGTGTTTCATGTCTGACTGTACCACAGTGTCATCAAATCGCCGACCAATCAGACGCTTGGCATCTTGGCAAAACACAATATTTTTATTTAATTGATATTTTTTAATAGTTTTATTATACATAGCTATGTCTGTAAATATATAAATATATATAACCAATACACAATATTTGTATTAACCGGTCTCAAATTCATTATTAACAACCAGTTACGGATGACAGGGCCACTGTTTGATATAGGTGGGCTCTGTGACACTGAATCATAAATTCATAATCCATTAATTCATAATATTTAAGCAGTAGTCCCTTTTAGTAACAGTGGCTTGAACTGCAATCCAAACTGAAAAATATTTCACCACAGGGCCTAACACACATAACTTGTTTGGAACCAGCTCCTATTTTTCTATGTTTGCATTTGTTTCTTTTTCCATTCTATCTAGTCACCAGATAGTGGTGAAAAGCAAGCAGCATCTATAGAGAGCAAGCAGCTGTGGTAAAGAAGTAATGTCCATATATGTAGACACCAGGTTGACTCTCATTACAGGACATTAGACGATGATTAGGAGACATAAGCACCAAGGTGTTCTTACCGAACACGGTGTTGTTGGGGTTCATGGCCACCTGGTTCTTGGCAGCATCTCCAATCAGCCTCTCCGTGTCTGTGAAGGCTACGTAGCTGGGCGTGGTCCTGTTTCCCTGGTCGTTGGCGATGATTTCCACCTTGCCATGCTGGAAGATTCCAACGCATGAGTAGGTGGTGCCCAGGTCAATGCCTACTGCTGGACCTTTGGACATTTTGTCTGAGCTGGAAAGAAGTGGATACTCAGAGAGGGCAGGAGAGAAGGTTCCTCTGCCCCCTCCCCACCCTCAGCAGTCATAAATGAGATATGAAGTGGGCACATTGCCCCATACTATCAACTGCTCTAGAAAGCCCTAATGTGAGCACCTGCTTGGCTACAGGCCAGATATACGAGTATGGGTGTGTGTGTGTGTGTGCGTGCCTGTGTGCATGTAGATGGGTGTGTGTTTGCGTGTGTTGCTTGAAATAGCAAATACACATTTCCACTAAAGAAGCTGCCAGCCTCTAACCCCCCCTTGAGCCCCCCAACAGAAAGCCATTCATGATCCTCCACATTCAGCAGTTCTCAATATGCACAGGAAGAAAAAACATTAAAAGCTTTGACAGTCAGATGAAGCTGTGTGTGAGCTGCAGGCCTTTCTCCCCCTAGAGCAATACAATGAGATATGACCACACTGCTGGAAACAGAGTGTTCTTTCTCTTTAGCTAGTGTGGTCATGTGATTTGAAGCATCCACATGATCCGGCAGCATTTAAAATAAAATGAATGCACTTAACCCAGTGTTTCTAGACTGCAGAATGTTTCGTATTTGTGACTGTGTTTGCCCTAATAAATAAAAGATTACGCAAATGGGTGTCGAACATAGTGATTGAGAGAATTGAGAGAGATAGAGAGAGAGAGAGAGAGAAAATTGTAGATACAGGTACATATAAGGCAAAAAGAAACTTGGGGAAATGTCTTGACGTCTTATTTTAGCTGTTGATATAAGCTGTAGACTGAGGGTTCTGTTTCTTTCCTCTTTTGTAACCATAAACTAAACTCTAACCATATTTAATGTCATTTTGCTAAGACTCCCACAGTCAGGACTACTGTAGTTAAGACTATTGCACAACTAACTACATGAATTCAGTCATTAGTATTTGTAAGATTAGTTTTAAGCATTGCTTTTACATAATGCACTTTTTTATTTGATGTGATGCATACAAGCATAGATTGTACAGTTTGGTAAACAGCACAGAGCAACACTGGCAAAGCAGAAACCAACAGCCAAAGTAGAAAGAAAGAAAAACCAAGACGAAAACCACAAATAAATGATAAAAACAGAGAGACACATCGAGCGAATGAGAAAGAGAGAGAGAGAGAGAGTGGACATAACAGACTAAATGGAATAGACGAGCAGACACAAGCCACTTCTGCAGGCCGCTTGCAAATCTTCTGAGCAAACTGTTTACCTTTTTTTCTTTTAAGAAAAGTTGTACTTGACAGCGAACTGTATGAAGCGTGTGTGTGGCGTCCCCACCCCTCGAACAGCACTGGTGTGGTCCTCCCTTACGTCGTGCTGGGGCTCAGCTAGCGCCTCTCACCGTCCTGCGCCACTAGAAATCAGAGGCAGAGCCTCTAGAGTCTTCTGTGTATATACCCACAGCAGCCAGAGAGAGATTCCTTCAGGCGGTCACCTGACCTTCCCTCCCAGAGAAAGTTCCAGACTGCATTGCTCATGTGCTTTGGCTTGGCCTACTGAACTGTCTGAATAGAAGTACAGTTAACAATCCACTGCCAATACTAATGCAGCGACACTCCTTAGGGACACTTTTTTTGCAGAAAAATAATATACACATAGTTCTTAATAAAAGGTTTGGATAGTATATGTTACAAAATGAGTTATTTAAGAGGTATAGACTTAGAAGACACCCTTGGCTGCTGCAGGTCAGATAAACACATGCACAAATGTGATAAGCACTAGAACTAGCCACTGAAACTCTTAACCTCTTAATGCATATAAATGACTCCCCCCGGGTACCTTGCATGTAAAATGACAGGGAACCAACAGAAAGAAGAGCACCAGAAAATAAAGGCTGACACCCCATCAGCTGACTGTGTGTGAACCGCGTCTCCGGTTCACAGAAGCAGCACAGGTGTCTGGACCCTGAGGCCAGGAGGTCTCTCAAAGGAAAGGTTGCTTAAATGTCACGCAGTAATCTTAAAATAAAACCCAAATGACAATCCCTTTCTCTTCACTCACACACTCACACACACACACACACACACACACACACACACACACACACACACACACACACACACACACACACACACACGCGCGGTGATAATTTCCACCTGTTAAACTTTCCCAACAAACAATTGAAATGTATAAATACTCCTATTTATTTGACATAAAGAACAGCATTGTAAATCAAACTTTTTTTGTTTGAATAGCAGCTGGGTCTCATCAGGCTTCCAGCAGGACGCAGCTCCACGAGGGTCTACAAACCCAGGGCTATTTCCAACCCACTGACACTTGACCACAACATGCCGCTGATGGGGATCCAGAAGATGTCTCTTCTAGAAGGAGCAAAACGCTGCTCCTCTTACACACCAGCTTTCTTAGCGATACAACCACCAGCTGCATGTTTCTATTATTACACATATATTATATATGCTGTGCTCTAATTTTAGGGCACAGGGCAGCCTGTACAGAAGTTCTGCACAGCACCTCCTAAGAACGGCCACACATCTCTAAATGACACTCAAATGCATCATCTAACAGTCATGATCCAAATAATTAACGTCTGTGAAAACCGTTTACAGTACTCAAGCGGACACCTCTTCATTTCAATGAAGATTTGACATTTTTTCAAATAATTACATGATAATAAATATGTCAAAATGGCATGAATTCTAAAATCTAGTAAATACTAAACTATGAAAGTAAAATGAGACATTTACATAATTCCTAATATTTGCTGTATAAATTATTATTAAGGCACGTGTTTACTTAAATTACTCGAAAAATAGTCAGTGATTGCAAAATCTCACTTTTACCAATCACTGGCCTGTCACATCCATTCATACCAACACATGCAACATATTTACTCTGCACATCTGACCTTCAGTGGTTTGGATACCAGAAAGCACTGGGTACCACAATAATAAAACAACAGCCACAACCACAACCACAGTCATAAACACAGCTACAAAATGAAAGGCAGTGAGTTCGCTCTCTGGAATCTCTCTTAGGCTAAAAGTGATTTAGAGCTGACCATCTTAGCTTTGAGCCTGCAGCTTGTTCCTGCAGTATCCCGTATGCTCACACTATACCGAAACATTCCTTCCATCTTTGAAACATCGACAGATCAACACCGACAGACATCGCAGGACTTCTGCCATCTGTAATTATGATGCAGCCATTTCCAGAAGGATCCAAGACATCTTCCAGAAGGCGGAACCGTCGTGCTCAGGAGAAGAGGCTTCGGAGCTGGGAGAGGAAGCGTTCATCCTTGCTCTTGGGACTGTGAGCGCGGGTGTCCACGCAGACCCACGTCAGGCGCTGGCAGTAGTTGTAGAAGTGCTCCTCTGCTTTCTTCAAACTTCTGTTGAGGTCCACCGTGCCCTTCAGACTGCACACGTGAGACAGAGACTCACGTTAGACCCACGTTAGCCCCACGTTAGCCCCAGACCAGCCACACACGACAAAAAACTCTGAGAAAATAACTGCACTACATATTGCAAATGCATAGAATATTATAAAATATATGTAAAGTATGTTTGTAGTGGATTTTACTATATGCATGTCACAAACACTAAAGCCACTAAAACACAAAGGCTGGGGTAGCCAGTGGAAGCATTATATTATGAGGAGAATAAAGGCAGCTGGTTCCAAAGAGATCAGTGACCTGTTGGTGAACTGGATGAGCTGCACCTCGTTGCTGCAGCTGAGCAGTGCTGTCCTGTTCTCCAGCAGGATGGTGGCGCAGAGGAAGAGGTCAAAGGTGAACTCTGTGGTGATGGCCTGAGGCTCCATCGCCGCTCCGTCCTCTGCAGTATCATCAGGACAAACGGTACAACAGACGAATGAAGCAGGTTACTGTTAAGACCCATCTGTTTAATGCATATACCAGCCCTGACATGGTGGCTGAAAGTTCAGGACACGACATTGGCTAATGCAGGTTGCTGCACTGTGACCAATCAGATTCGAGCATTCCACAGAACTCTGGAATGAATCACTGTAGTAATGGTGCGTGAAATATAGACCTGATGGCGTAACAAAGCCATCACATGCCATCAGAACCGCCCAAGAAACACTCTGCTACATGCTGGTGTGGTATCATAAAACAAAGGACTCGCTGGAAAATACATAACTGACAATATCTTATAGAATGTTTTAATTAATCTCCTAGT
Organism: Brachyhypopomus gauderio; assembly: GCF_052324685.1. Taxonomy (NCBI): domain Eukaryota; kingdom Metazoa; phylum Chordata; class Actinopteri; order Gymnotiformes; family Hypopomidae; genus Brachyhypopomus; species Brachyhypopomus gauderio. The sequence continues at coordinate 8,514,634 of NC_135226.1, forward strand.
TTGAAGCATTTAGCTTTATTTGACCATAAGAATTCTTCTTAGATTTGTACCACACATGGGTTAGCTTGATTCTCATGGAATGAGTGTAAACTTGTCATGATTAGGTTCCCACTTTCCTACTTTAGTAGTTTCTTAAATACTTCTTTTTAAACTATTCGCCCCTAAGGTGGGGAACATAAGCAGAAACCTGTGCCATCGTTAGCAGGGCCGAGAAGCTGCCGACCCTCACCAGGGCTGTGCGTAGAGTCCAGTCTCCCCTGGGCGCGTGCCCGGCCCACCTCCTGAGACATCAGCTCCATGTGATGACAGATGAGGATCTCCAACAGCCGGAGCGCGTCATTGTGCTCGAACTCCCGCTGGAACCCCAGGAGGAGCCACCTGCAGAGGGAGCCACGCACGGGGGCGGGACGGGTGCACTTTTAGGAGGAAGTGACATGAGCACAGGAGGAAGTGGCTCTAGAAGAAGCAGTGCAGAGGTAAACAGAAGGGGGGGGGGGGGGGGGGCGAAGGTATTCACACCTGTGACAGAACATCAGCCTGTCCATGTTGTCTGTGACCAGGTGAGAATAGAGGAGCGTGTCCAACTCTTTCAGCAGTGCTGCTTCCTGTTCTGGACAAGACCCAAAAAGAGCAGGAAGTCTGTTTACAGGAGACTCAAACAGCATGGGAAGTTTTGAAAAATTACTTTTTACATTTGTCAATGTGTACAGCATTTTACACAAAGACAAAATATACTTTTGTGCTTGTATGTTATGCTGATCCTATATACATTATATTGTATACTATAAATGAGGAAATCTCAAATTGGTTAGATTTGTATTTGTTATAAGCAATCACACCAATCTTGCGGTATAGGCCTTCAGCACAAAAGTCCTTTGAAAACTTTTCCATGTAACAGGAAAAGCTCCAAAATGCATCCACTTCTGCATCAAGAACCTCAAGGAAACGACTGCACAAGTCGTTCATCCCCTGGGCATAGCTGACTTCTGAGAGAGAGACAGTCAGAGAGAATAGAGATGGCAAGAGAAGCAGACAGAGAAATTACCAACAATCAACACTAGATGTCTCCACTGTGCAAATATACAGTTTCAGATCCAGACACACTGTTGTACAAGAGATCTTCTACATAGAGGATTAATCTATGATTGTAAACCTGCAGTCCAACAGCTGGCTGTAAGCGTGGGATGCTTTACCTGGGTTAAAAGCAGCGTAGGTGATGAGAATATCTCTCAGCACGAGCAGGTTGCCCAGGCCTTCGTTCCTGTGGGATTATCACCAGACACGTTATAGCAGTCAAGTTAAGTAAGTTAGTTATAGCTATTCTGACAAGGCTCAGAAAAACACGCTGGTGAGATTGAATGAAAGATCTGCTGTGATTGAAATACCTAAAGCTCAAAAGACAATTACATTCGACTAAATGTAACTAGTAGGTATAAACATCAGTGATTTAACAGAGATACAAAGTCACTTTCTATATCTGTAATTTTAAACCTATATATGCACGATCATCACAGTAACTTTAACCATATACATTTAGTCATTTGTCCCGCTGAATACAATCCATTTACAAACTGCAGTAGTCACTGTCCTGTTAAATCACATAAGACATAAAATTATGGCAACATTGGTAATAGAGGCAATGGCCTAAATGAAGTTATTTACACACTCGGCATTATTATTATCTGGCATGAAGCAGGAGGCAAAACAGGAGAAAGCAAGGACTGAAGCTTCCATGTATGACCCTTAGATGGCGCTCTTTACAAGAAAAAACAACAAACAAAAACCTATAAAAAAAGAAAGAAATCTTAGTTTTACACTTTATGTTACAATGCATTACTAACTTATAAATGCTATTTTATACCTGTAATGACATTTAATCTATCTATGGAGGTTTACTCAAGTGAAATAAGTTAATATACTTTAAGCCTTTAATGGTTTTATACATAAACCATGTTATTGACACTATGGCTATTTTTACAGTAATTGGCAACATTCTTAAAGGAGCAGACTTTCCTAATCATTAGTCTGCCAATGTCTAACTGTAGCTGTAGTCAAATGTGAAGTCTCACTTTCTTTGACATGGGGGACCGGTAACTGCTATTTTAAGCCTCAAGGTTATTTGATAATGTGGAGTGGCAATAAGGACATCTTTATGTCAATAAAGGTTGTTTGAACTTCAGTTGCTACTATGACTACACATGAAGTGTTTGACTACCTGCTGCATGGTTACATTTTCCATCCAAGTTAGAGAAAAAAAAAAGTGTGATCTGAAAGGGGGTGATCTGAAAGGGGGTGCTTTTACCCCATCTACCTTTCTGCCTGTGATTTCAGTCGAACTGTAACTTATTGTGGACATGGATTTAGAGTTCAGAGTAGCTATGGACAGGACAAATTAAGGGCAGATTGTATGGGGAAAAAAACACGATGGTTTTATGTAGAAAAACAGAAAGACTTCTGAACAAAGAGGTTTTGTGGTATTGACGGCTTCGCTTTTACGATGCTGGGGGACTCACACAGGTGTCCTGATATTAAAAGGTGTGCAGGTCATGTCATTTAAAGACGGCCCAACAAAATTCAGGTTCAGATTCAGGTTCAGGTTCAAACTGATTAAAATTATGTATAGATACTTTAGACACAGGGTTCAAACTGATTAAAATTATGTATAGATACTTTAGACACAGATTCTCAGAGTTTAAAATAATTAAAAATACTTACATGTAGTAGGCAAGATCTCTGTCAGTCCTTGGTACATCCTTATCAATGATGCGTACAGCCTCTTGAAGTTCTTCCAGATCAAAGGTTACCCGTTCAAAAAGCACCTGCATGTACATGTCCCAAATGCAACCAACACAAATAAGCAGAACTCAAACTCTGAAACATTAATCATTGTCAAAAGGACAGACACGAACAGAAACACACCATAAGACATCTTAATTTTACAACAGGAATCAATAAAGGTCTTCTCAGTCATCCTCGAACTTTACAGAATGTTTCTGAACACAGACTTTAAATATGAGTCTAGCTGTGACGGGCAGGGTGAGCAACTAAAAAGGAAGCAATCACGCCAAGTCTCAGGGAAAGAGGATGGTTTAATAGAAAGTGCGCAAACCAAAAACCCTTGACATAGTTCCAATTGAAGGAAATAATAACCAGCAGTCAACTGGTACAAGGACAAGACATATATAGACGAACAAGCGACCCTCAGGTGAGACAGATCACGGGTCCCGCCCACCTGAGGGACGAATATCATGTGACCAAAACAGGACAGCTGCCGCTGTAAACGGGGGCGACCGGCAGTGGGCCCCCCCACAACGTGACACTAGCCAGAATAATACCAAGAATAATACAAAGAAGCATTAATTCTATTGCTTCTATTTTCTATTGCTTTCTGTTATAATGGTAACAGAAGCAAGGGTTACGAATTAAAGAGAAGGAAAAGGTATAACGACCATACACATGCACTAATACAAACTGCTTGAAGTCTGAATTGTAAATGATAGTCAACAAAACATTTAAAAATTATAGTACCCTGTGTGTCCATATTATAATTATTTTCCACAGAGAATAATAATTTTAAAATCCTAGTTTCCTGTGACCTAGAACCAGAAGCAAATCCTGGTCTTATCTGAAGATGGCAACAGCTGATGCTGAGAGCTTTAGAGCTTTGCAGAAGTTGGTAAGTGTACCTGTGCCTGCAGCTCCAGGAAGGAAAGCCGTTGTTTCCGCTCCTCTGTCTGATGCTGCTGTTTCTCCCTGTCCTGCCTCTGTTCAAAATACTGCACTGCCGCTTCCAGCTCAGCTGAAAAAGACAAAGAAAAGAAACAGAGTTATACTTATGCAAAACTACATCTGGACATTGATGGAGAAACAACATGATTCTCCATCATCTACACTGGCAGCAAAACATCACAAGCTGGGGAACCTTTGGGAGTGAGGCTCACCATCAGAACCGTTGAGATACGGACGAACAGCTCCGGGAAGCAGTTGTTGCCACTTTCTCTTCATGACGTGGTATCGCACAGCCATCTGTTCCAGCAGCAGGGGGCGCTCCAGGGCTGTGGAGCTGCAGGGATACATCCCAAACAGGAAGCGCCACACGGGCCCCCGCTCTGCCGGCGAAACTCCTCCTGAAACAGAACGAGCAGGTCTGGTACTCTGTGGTAGCTGCAGGTTGTGTTCACAGGCAAAAGAAATGATGTCATTTACTGTATTGTTGACCATACAAGTGTGGTCATGTCACTTAAAATGTGTTTTGGATATGAGAGACATGTTTTCTCACACAGATCACATGATGACAGGCTTTCTGCATGTAAGAGGAAGTGTTTTAGGCCTGTACGCGGCTGTAAACAGCAATTGCTCTTTGCTGCATTCTGAGATTTGCTGGCTAGTGTGAAGTGCTAAAGATCAAACCAAACTACCAAACCAGCACTGTTTCCTGCACTGGCTGCAAATCCTGAGAGTTTTAAAGGCTTTTACTCTGGCACACTAGGCCCCATTTGTACACAAGCTTTACTAAAATAGCATTAGGAAATATCGAGTGATGGTGTGATGGTTGGACCCACCCCCTAAACCGCCTCTCAGCCCCAATCCCTAAGGCAGTGTATCACTTGACTCACATTTCACAAGAGCCGAAGAATGAGAACACTTAAACACGCATTTGCACCAGCTGTTACTGATGCAAGAAGAAAAAAAGGCTTATGTAGACATCTTAAGCAGACCCAGAATTCTAACCATGCAGATTTGCGTGTGCATGTGTTGGAAATCCTATATGACATATTCATTATATTGCTTTGTTGGAGTTGAATCAGATCCAGCATTATTTCTGTTATAATGTTCCTTCACACAAGTGTCTTTTAGGCACCAGATGACTGTGCTGGGTCTGTTAAAATGTGGTTTTGACTCCCGTCTTTTAGAGATTCATGCATGTTGGTTGTCTAGTTTCCTTGTAACAGCTCCATTTTATCAGGAACTACATGACTCTACTGGGGCCTCATCATGGCTTATGTTTACACTCTTAACCACACCGCCTCAGGACTGAAGCAATGTTCAACTTTTTTCAGCCTTTGCAGAATATGTCTGAGATTGACGTATTTGTACTTAAACACCCACAGTCGTGTCAATGTTTATTGTGTTTTGAGTGTAGTATATTATTACCGTAATAGTCTAGTCAGGAGATACCATGCAATGATTAAAACAGCAAACACAGCACAGGTACGTTGATGAGGTGTATCTTAACAGACAGGCTGCAGTCTGTAACCGGACACCTGTACCTGACAACGTGGCCAGTGACTGTAGGCAGGCTTCACTGTGATGCTGGGTTACAGAGAAATCGGTAGCAGCAAACTCATATTTCAAATATCAAACTGGGAAAAAATAAATAAAAAATAAATTTATTTATTTACACGATCATAAAAACTGCATTTACCGTTTTTAAATATGTACATGCGTAATCGCGACTCGTCCACTCTCCCCTCCGCGTCCATCACACCGGGCAGTTTGACGTGGTGTGAAGACGCCGCAGGTGAGATCACGGGAGCCACACGTGAGGTGACCGCTTGGTGGCTGCACTCAACATTTGATGTCGTCTCTGAAGAGAAAACTCCGTTGATTCTCTTCCCGTCCCCTTTAAGTTTATTATTGTCCGAACAAAGATTACTTTCCTGTTGCAATTTACAATCATCGTTAGACGTACACTCCATATTCCTTGTGCCCGAAAACCCCAGAACCATCACACTGCATCAAATAAATGGCGTGAATTTACTATGCGAAATTTCATCTTGCAATTCGTGAATAAGCGTCGAAACAAAAACAAAAGTTACGTTGGAGTTGAAACCCAGTGCGCTCAGTCCGTCAACGGTCGTGCAAACTGACCGTGTTCACTGGTAAACTAGGTACGACCCAGTTTAAGTCATATGACTACAACCTGATATTTGCTAAGGTTCACGTGGATTTAAAACTGGAAATAAATTCTATTAGACATATTTTACCTCCCTCTTGTGGTGAGATATTTCCACTGTTGTATAGGCCGTGTAACGTCTCTCATGATCTTGCGTTATCGTTCATGTACTAAGTAAATTAGTTAATTCACAAGGCTATTCGTGTGAAAATTTAATTCAGAACAATTTTGGAAATAGGGGAGACCGGGTATGGTTGTAACATGGGGAGAGTTGTAACACCATCAGTTCCACCAATCACAGATAAGATATGAGTCATTTGATCATTCCAGTATTTACCTTGATTCCTCCCTGATCCCACATGGTGAATATCAAAGCTGTAAACAGGCACATGCAGATTCCATCGAGAAAAAACTGATTTTGAGGTGAGAAAGTAAATTTCTGAATCAAGACTATATTTTGTTTAGTACTTATACTATTGCAGATAAAACCATATGAATTATATTACATTAAACTGTAGTTTCTCAGGTAAATTGTGATGTATTTTTCCCCTGTTAATTTCAAATCACCTTGCTAATACAGCTAGTTAAACAATGGCTGACAGGGGTGGGGTGGGTTGTAACACAGCTTTAAAACGTGTTACAATCATCACCTTACATACAACCAAGAAAACTTTCTTGATTTTTTACAATTTTAAAGAAAGACTGACAGAGGTGTGCCTGCAAATGTTTTTAATAGAAGCATCTGATGAGGTCACAAATAAGGGTAAGTCAGTCAGATCAGTTGCAAAGGCACATGGTAGGCCTATCTGCAGGCCTGTTGACAGTCTTGCTGGGGCCCGGGACAAGAAAGTTTCATGTGCCCCCCCCCCCGGCTTACGTCAATTGAATTTTCTCTGTAGCAGACAATACTTGTGTTAGGTCATATAGTATAATACAGCCACACATCTATGGAGTCAAATTAGGGTCTTTAATGGTGACGAAAAAAAAAAAAATATCGCAAATATAAGATTAGCATTTTGCATTTTACGTTCCTAATTTGTTTCTGCAATACTTTCCCTCTTTTGCGTTTCTTTCTTTTCTTTGCGTTTCACATTTTATGTTGCTGCTTTTGTTTTGCAATACTTTCTCCCTTTTGCGTTTCTTTCTTTTGTTTGCGCGTCACTGCTTTTCTTTGCATCTCCCATTTTACGTTCATAATTTTTTTTTGCGCTTCTCTCTTTTCTTTGCTCCGGTTTTACCCTCTGTGTGGGGGCGGGGAAAGAGGCGTGGCCAAGAGCGAAAGGCGTGCTGTGAACGTTCAGCGTCAGTTCAGCTTCCTTCCACTCGCTGAACTGAACTGCTGCTGCAGCGCATCTGGTGTTAAAGGAAGAGAGAGGTCGGGTGTGTGCGAGGTGATGGCGCATTTCAGGGCATTGTTTTTATTCGCTCAGGTTTTCAAAAGATCATTTCAAACAGACCTCAGTAAAATGTTAATAATAATAATAATAATATATATTTTTTAAACGAAGTTTCAAAAGGGCACTTTCGTTGATAAAGGGCAGAGTTGGTGGTGCTTTAGCACCTGATGTCTATGTCTGCACACATATACCTGTGGTCCAGCTGGGCGACCGTCTGCCATGATACCAGTAACCAAATTGCCGCGCTGTGTGACGGTTCAACTGATGACGCTGAACGTTCACAGCACGCCTTTCGCTCTTGGCCACGCCTCTTTTCCCGCCCCCACACAGAGGGTAAAACCGGAGCAAAGAAAAGAGAGAAGCGCAAAAAAAAATTATGAACGTAAAATGCGAGATGCAAAGAAAAGCAGTGACGCGCAAACAAAAGAAAGAAACGCAAAAGGGAGAAAGTATTGCAAAAAAAGCAGCAACATAAAATGTGAAACGCAAAGAAAAGAAAGAAACGCAAAAGAGGGAAAGTATTGCAGAAACAAATTAGGAACGTAAAATGCATAATGCTAATCTTATATTTGCGATATTATTATTTTTTCGTCACCCTAATTTGACTCCATACACATCAGCTGTTTCTGACAGCTGACTGGTTTATACTTGACGTGTCGCGAGCGGCGCGAGGGTCCGCGCGGCGAAAATGACGTAATCGCAGTGGCACCGAAAATGTCCATTTCAATATTTCCCTGAACGCTAAACTTAATTAAGTTAAATATTTATACATATACTCGAAATAATTTGCTTTTTATTTACATTATTTAATGGTTGTTTATTTTCAAAACGCCCAATCTTAACGTCTTCACGTTCTCTCATTTTTCGTCCTGGAATTACATTTGTTGTGAAACGAAGTAGTACTTTAGCCTAAATTCCAGCACTTTTCAAACCTGGAACACAATGCATTAAAATACATTAAAATTCGACTTTCTTTTCTGCGCTCCAGATTTCTGTATTTACTTTAACTATCCGCCACTGTATTTCCCGCTGTTGGACGGGTACCAGCCAGCTACGGTCGATGCTGGCTCAAACCATTTTTCAGTGGGAGGCGGGGGTGTATGCACTTAATGGAAAATATGCAGATGGGTAAAAAACATATATTTTAGCCATTGAGCTTATTTTGAGTACAATATTTTATATTAATGAAAGATTTCAAGATTATTTAAAAATTATAGACTTTAAATAAAAAATAAATTGCTGGGCTCTTTGATGGGCCCCCCTGGCCCTGGGGCCCGGGACAACAGACCCAGTTGTCCCCCCCTGTCGACGGGGCTGCCTATCTGCCATGCAACACACACACACACACACACACACACACAAACACACACACACACATACACACACACACACACACACACACACACACACACACACACACACACACACACACACACCTGAGTATAACAGAAAGTAGATATGAGTTATGGTCAGTCACAGAGAGAGAGACATTGTTCTGGATTGTTATTTTATTTTAAAAATATATATTTGAAGCATTTTGCATGGTGTGGCCTCTGTTTTTGCTTCTTTTGTCTAATGGTTACAACTTACCCCAGCATGTGTTACAACCTACCCCGTTAGTGAACACCTTGTAAGGGAGGGAACACATTGTATTTGACATCAACTCACGATGGTTGTGATTTTCAATTGAAGTTTGAATTGGTGCCATTTGTAGTAAATAAATGGGGGTACTTTGTATAAAAGTTTGAGAAGTCTATCTCAAAAATTCAGTGAGTTACCGGTGCTGAAGCATAAAGTGTTACAACCACACCCGGTCTCCCCTATTTAAGGTACTCATTATTAAAACATCATTCACAAGAACAAGGAAAAAAACACTTTATATGTGCTGCAAAACAAATAGAAAGTGTGATACAAACTGTGGGTGCTTGTGGGTGGTCGTAAGGTCGACAACAAAGGAAACGTCAATAGGAAAAATAGATCATTGTGAAACAGGAAACCTTATGGGTTACTTTAGACTATAAACCTAACAATGGTTGTAATATGAAAATAATGTGTAAGTGCATATAAACAGACTTGCCACTAGCTTTAATGACACTGGAACAAAACAAAGTAATGTGAAAGATGCATCTGTGTTCTTCTCATTAACTGCGTCTGTAAAAAAAACAAAATTAACAATACTACCAAAAGCATCTAATATCCGATCCACATAATGTCCTAGTTACAAAAAACCGATGACTTACCAGTCTGTACTGTAGTAACCGTGATATCAATGCCCATCGTAGCCTCCACATAGACGGTAAGATTTGTTCCGGCACCAGCATGTTGAAATATCCTGCCATTAATTCCGCAGAAGAAATTACAGTAGTACATGCCAGAGTCGTTGGGCTCCAGCACGGATAACTGGAGTCCAGCACTACACTGACCGGTGCCGGCGCAGATTGGAGGGTGCTCATCAAAACGTCCTCTGAACTGCGAGAGATGCTTGACCTCCGGCAGGTGTCCAGCTGCGGTCTGCTTGTACCAGTCCACTTGGCACTTGGCAATCCTCTGACCGCCGTCTGTGCCAGTCTTGCAAAACATGGTGGCATTTTCTCCCGCTGTGTGATGTGCGGTTCTGGGCCGCTGCTTCACGTGAATGTGACCGCAGACCCATGCCACTTTGGAAAAAGGCACAAATAATTGAAGAATTTAAGAAAGGCAAACACATTGTGGGCTTGGACGCAGTGCCTCTCTGACACTTTTATTTCCCTGCTCCTAACTGCATGGTCTTATATACTTAGAATCAAGTTGTTATTTAGCCGCTAGTTATGGACAATTACATACAATTACAATTACAGAATTTGGTGGCTGGAACTTCTTGTTAGCTGTTAAAGGCCTACTGAGATTCCAAAATCATGTCCTATCCACAACACAATAAGAGTCTAGATAACTATATGTCTTATTAGATTTTCATGATCTTTTTCTTAGCCTTATAATGCATTCGGCACAGCTACATATAGAAATGCATTATATACAGTGTCTTTCACACAGCATGAATAAAAAAGGCACCATGCTGATGTATTTGGTTATCAAACATGCACATTACCTGAAAGATGGATCACAGCAAAGAAGAAACTGTATAGTAGCATGTCTCTGTGAAAGAAGCGTCACCAGGAAACACCACCTGCATTACCCTTTCACACATTTCTCAACGTACTTTTTACACGGCCGCTTCTGTTGATGGTGTCCTGCGTAATGAATTCAAATAAACCCAAATGCTATTACCTTCCTCTTAGAAATGTTACTGTCATAGTAAGTAAAATGAACGTGGTCTAAAAAGGCACTTTCACGCCTCTATTTAAAGCGTTCACTTCCTTCGACTCGTCACATTTTCTGTTACATTGTTTCTGTTTCCACACAGCAAAAATGGCATACATTCATACATTTAGTGTCTACAACACTTTTATACAATTATCGGTATCTGCATTTATTGTTGATGTATCTAAAATGAGGTACCAATATGTGTTGTACTGTTTTAAAAACTACAGGGTAAAAACAATGGGAAAAAACCACAGAGTTTCTTAAACTTTTCTGGTTATGAAGTAACAGGAAGTCTACAGCATTAAAATGGTTAAGATAAAAATCCTTCCTGTGTTCATCATGTCAGTTCAGTGGTGTACGACTCAGGAGAATGGTACAGTAATTTTTGCTCCTTTACATGGTTTCTCTAAGAATTCTGCTTTAGTCAAATTCATAAATACCACTGTGGCATTTGTCTATGGGTCATAAAATTAGTTGTTACAGTTGTTAGCACTTATATGATATTATGATATATATATATATATATATATATATATATATATATATATATATATATATATATATATATATATATCATATTACTTGACCAATAGTATGTTTTGTGTCTTTTAAAAATTGTTTTGCACTGCTCTTGTTCCATAGATGACACCTTTACAGCAGATAACAATACTTTTTATATGTTTCATACTAATAGATGTCAATATCACCGATGGTAATTGTATTTATTTACGTTTTACTCTCTTTAATTAACTTAAAAATACAGTATGAATATTCAATACTTTGTTTCTTTACATTTTAATTGCTTAACCAGTACTGTAATAACATCTGTTCCTTTTCGAAGAACTTTGGACTGTCACCTTGCAATCCAGCACATTTTATCCTGCAGAGTCTAGTAACATCACTATTAACTGCACAATGAAATATCCTGAAAAATGCAGAGAGACGCATGGTCAAATATTCTGGAAGGAATTTGGAGAACAATCAATGAAGATTGAAAATAAAGATAGAAGGAGGTTTATTCAGCATCCTAACGCCTCATTTGTGATTGAACATTTTCGGGGAAGAACCAAACTCCTTGGAGATTTCACAAAAAACAACTGTTCTCTGTTAATCAGCAATATTCAGCAAAAGGATTCGGGACAGTACTACTTAAGAGTGGAGGCTGGATGTAATAATTATAGCTTTGTGAACAATAGGGTTAGTATTAATGGTAAGTGTTCATACATTTCCAGCAAAGCCTGACATCTCTAATGTCAAAATTTGTGTGATCATTTTATATGTTCAGATATTGTTAACAAAAGTAGTGTCCTTTATGGCAGAAAAAAATATTATATTATAATATTATGACTTTACTACTGTGTAAATCAGACTATAGTTTTGGACCATAAAAAACAGACCATAGAGTTGGATCATAAAGACAAACTATAGAGTTGGACCATAATGACAAACCATAGAGTGGGATCATAAATACAACCATCGAGTTGAACCATAAAAACAGACAATAGAGTTAAACCATAAAAACAGACCAGAGAGTTGGACCATAAAGACAGACCATAAAGTTGGACCATGAAGACAGGTTATAGAGTTAGACAATGAAGACAGACCATAGAGTTGGACCATAAAGACAGACCATAGAGTTGGACCATAAAGACAGACCATAGAGTGGGACCATAAAGACAAACCATAGAGTTGAACCATAAAGACAGACCATATAGTTCAGGGCTCTCAAGTCTCACGCATTGAGCGTGTGACACACGCATTTGACCGTCTTCACACGCCACACTTCCAATTTCACACGGCGAGAAAAAAAATCTAGTTTATTTACCTCCGATCCATATCTATGTCGCCCTCCACTGGCGATCGATCGCGATATACAAACCCCCCCCCCCCCCCCCCCCCCCCCCCCCTGCTCAACAACTTACGTTCGCCAAACCCCCAAGCCCCCCCCCCCCGCTCAACAATGAACGTTCGAGTTGGACAACATAGAGTTGGACAATTAAGACTGACCATAGAGTTGGACCATTAAGACTGACCATAGAGTTAGACCATTAAGACTGACCATAGAGTTGGACCATTAAGACTGACCATAGAGTTGGACCATTAAGACTGACCATAGAGTTGGACCATTAAGACAGACCATAGAGTTGGACCATTAAGACTGACCATAGAGTTGGACCATTAAGACAGCTGCCTCCTTCTTTCCAGTTTTGATGGTCTTGGCCACAGTTATAGAAACATGCAAAGTTGTGATTGTCTTTGTTAACATTAATTCTTTGAAGTGATACTTTGGTCAATTGAATGTGTTTTGACATTCATAAATGGTACACTTTCCATCTAACTATGGATTTATTTAGATGTATTCACAATGTATTTCCCCATTTCAAACTTATAAATGATTCGATCTTTTGCCTTAAATCCATCTGCTTTGCATGATGAATTCATTTTAGTGAGAGTTAATTTAAATTTAAATTTAAATTGACAAACATTAATACTTAAAACCTGGATTCAGGAAGGTGTACTCAAACCTTTGATGCCTGAAATGTTTAGAAATATCTACGAGCATTCACATGTATTAAAACATTGTTACTTTTTAATCATTATATTTTTGCAATAATCCAAAAATGCAATTTTTAAAAATATGTCCAAAGTTGTAGATGAGATCATGTGTTTTGTGTTCAGTCCAAGGGCATACACCTCCTGTGATCGTGCAGAAGTCCCCTGGTTAGTGTCATTGGATTATTTTACATTGTTTTATTTAAGACCACTAGATCCTCCACTGCCAAACCTTACCATGAATCAACTAGTATTACAATTGATATTTTTGGTAGTTATAAGCATTTCATAATGCTAACATCTTTAGATCTGTTTGTTTATTTATTATTATATTGATAATAATAATCAGACTGTCTGACTCATAATATTACAATATAATTTTAGAATTTCTAAAATACCAACATTCAAATCAAATTATTCAAATGTATTTATTGGTTGTATTACAGACTTTGAAACAACTATGGCTCCAAGTTCTCCTTGTAAGTATAAAGAAAATGTTCGTAAAACTGTTGACATGAAATGGAATTACTTGCTTGGCTGTATGAACAGTGATACACATGTAATATCCTTGGGTTCCAACAGTTCTAACAGTTTGCCCAATCTCCAACATAGTGAAGCTCAAAACCAATCAACTCATCATAGAGCATTTCACTATTTGTCTCAGCAAAATGAACCCTTCACATTCCTAGTAACATGGTGATCTTGCACCATTTGCTTCCTCTCTGAGTGAAGCCATAGAATTTAAGATCATGCCCATCGGGTTAGTCTTCAACACAGATGGTGTGAATGGCTCCTCAGACTGCCTGATGGAAGCTAACCCTTTGACAGAGGCTCAGTTAGCACCACTAATGCCTAGACTGGAACTATGTTGACCAGTACACACTTGTTATGGATCTGTTTGTATCTGTTGAACAGGGACGTCAGCACCCTCACCTATGGTCACTACTTACGTTCTGATCGCCATTCCTGTGTCTCTTATCCTTATTGTGGCTGGGATTGTAGCTGTGCTTGTACTTCTCAGACAAAAAAGAAGGTGGGCCTTGTTTAGAAAATCTTCTGTATTTTTGTAACCTTTAAATACATGTGTGAATCATTTCTATTTTATGAGTGTGTACACTAATATTTTTTAAAAATTAATAATTGAATAAATTCCTGTTAATTAATTGCAATGAAAACTATATGAATGATTATCTTCCAGAGGAGGGAAAACATTCAAACATCATCAAGGTCAAACGTCAAATTACTATGAAAATTATGAAATGCCTCAAGAAATACACAGGTGAGACCTTACTTACCATAATTAGAAATATTTGGCAAATCTGCATATAGCATATAAAATGTAGTCTCAGAATGTATCAAGAGACATACATTGTCACATAAGTAACTGCAAGCTTCTTGCAGCATAACACCTGCTTGTGACTAACTCATTTTTCAATTGTAAACATGCTATCCGTCACGTGCGATCTCTTCAGCTGCAATGTGTCTTCAACTCTCACAGCACAATGCAAATATAAAAATATAATAAATTTTCATATTAATTTTACTCGTCACATTATGGATTATTAGTTATAAAACTAACCTGGCTGTAAATTGATCAAAGTCATCTTCACACAGGCAAGAGGAGAAGGAGAAGGAGGCACAGGAAGAGGAAGAGCCCATTTATAAAAATGTACAGGTAGTGTATTTACTTCAAACATCATCCATAACACACTCATATCAAATTAAGGTGATTTAACAAAAAGCAAAACCAGGCCTTGAAACAATGACAGTGAACTTATTACAAAGTAGAGATCATGTATGTTTAAACACACCTGAAATATGCATTATTTTGGCATTCAAATTAATTTAAGTATCACCATGAAAATTAAAATAGGATATAATAGGAGATTCCCACGTTCACTGTTGTGTATGGCATGGTCTGCTTCACAGGAGTGTCACAAGGAGGTCACTGTGGATTGTAATCAATTGGACAATATCTACTGTAATGTTGGTGAACTGGTGTACTGATTTGAAATCATGATTATAATTATAAAAGCCCCAAGAAATATAGTAGTCAAGAGAAATAGGCATTCTCTATTAGAATATTTTTATTATCATTTTAAAATCCGCATTCTCAAATAATTGGGAAATTTTGTGTGAGTGCTAGTATTCTTGCCTTCTTGCTGGTATTTATGCATGTGTGTCCTTAACACCATAGTTGACTTCAATAAAATGATGATGATGATGATGATGATGATGATAATTGTGATTGACAGTTATTACTGCAAAGCTTTAGATATTGTTACATCTGGGGTACATCTGGGGTGCTGTACCTACATTGTTCGACATATCTGTCATGTTTATCTACTGTTAATTAATTGTTTTTGATATACTGTATGTTAAGCTAAGAAATGTAGATATTTTACCAAATAACAGACTCAACAGATTCATTATTAATAAAAATGGGTTCTTTGGTGTATATTCTTTATATTGATTGTATATATTATATACTGTATTATTTCTTAGTATAATTCATTTCAAATGAACTACACATTTTTTGTTTTGGTATTATGAAAAACCATTAAACTGGTCTAATTTTAGTTTCATCCGTTCCTGATCTTGGCCTTGTCTCTAACTAACTCTAACTCTAACTTTAACTACTAAGGCTTGATCTTGATTCAGCTCAATGTGTTCTACTCTTGTTCTTGAATCTGACTCACTGTGTTCCAGTCTAGTATTAGACTCAGTCTAGACCAATGGTCTCAACTCTCTTACACTCTGCCCATGGGTCGAGATTCTCATATCTCATCCTCATTCCTTTTTTATGTCAATACTGTGGTTATTTAGTTATTCACAGTAGCTACTGAAAAATATGCCTTACTAAATCATACAACTGGAGTTTAAGAAGTTAACCAGGCTTGAGTTTCATACGGTCATTTCCCCTTTTTTACTTGGTCTGACTTTGCAGTCACCTTCTAGAGGTGTTGAAAAACACTTTTTTCGTTTAAATTTTCTGTGTAGAATGGCGCAAGATCATTGGGCAATGAGGAAATTCTGTCTAGAGTGCCTTAAAAAATGAGAAAACAAATGAGAAAAACTTTGACTATATCCTGCTTTCTATAGTGGTTGGACACGGACCTGAAATTATAGTCTATTGTAGTGCAAAACAGCAATAAATAATTTGAAAGCCAGTGTCAGTTAATGATGAAGTCAAACAAGAGTAATCAGATACCACAGTTTCAGCATGTACATGGACAGACCGCCGGTGGTGCACAGGCAGCTAACCTTTGACCTCTAGCTAGATACGCATCATTTTAACAAGACAAGTTCTTCCTTTTTCTATAATGTTACACTGTAACTTGGTTTGTAATTGACATCAATTCTCAATTAAAAGTGTTGTAATGACTGCAAACCACATTTACGTTATAATTCTGAGACTGCACGATTCCATGTCCCTCTTTTTCCTTCCATTGTCATAGCTACCACGGTTAACGCATGTGGTCTATGTGGTCAGGCATGTGAAGTCTAGTTCAACTCCAGTCCAGTTCAAGGTGAGGCTTACCTAAAACACTCAGTGACCAAGTGTAACAAAGATCACACATATGAAAGATCACACATATGAAACGAATCTGTATTCTCCATTACAAGCTCATATTTTAAATTACATACAACCAGCCCACCTTGTTGCACGCGCACACACACAGGAGAGTAGACCGTGTCTAATCGTTACTGCAATCATGAGAAGCAGCTAGCTATCTTTTAGCACAATTTTAACACATTTGTTAAAACGTCACATCTGCTAGCTCACATCAAGCCCTGAATATAGTTTTGGCTTTCATATTGTTACTGAAAATACTGTGTGTGCATGTGCGTATGTGTGTCCCTCAAGCTGTGGGACCGTCGTGCCGTGACACAAAACATTTCTATCCAAGTAAACATTATGTGATGCCATTCGACTATTTGTGGGAGATTAACTCAATTATATGAATCACATTGATTTTACTCATCTACAAATTCCGGCATAATGACAACAAAGGACAGGATAAGAAACCATAATTAAGGGAGGTTCAGCAGGCTGCCCAAGGTAGCAGCTCTCTTCTGAGAGTCCTGATCAGAGTCCATCTCAGGGACAGCTGAAGCCGTGCTCAGACACATTAGATCATCATGATAGGGGCGGGTGGGGGCAGGAAGGATGTGAGCAAGAACCTGCTTGTATTTTTGTGAACACAGCTACTATGCAATATCCTTCTGTATGGTGAAGCATTTCACTATAGGTGCGATGAGATCTACTTACCAGTGTGCTGCAGTGTCTCCTTGACGACGACAGTGAATGTGATCCACTGGGATGCTAAGCTGCACAGATCCTGTTTATTTTCTATCTGGAAGCTATCATGGTAGAGACCACTGTCAGGGACTAGAGAATGTTCAAGGATTTGTGGAGCTTAGCTTCTACAGAGCTCTGTTAAAGATAGTAAGATGCTTGTTAAGAAGATGTAGGCACTGTTATCTACAGGAGGATCTGAACTGAGACAGGCAACAAGAAATGACGATGATGTTATTGCTCACCTACTTGCTAAGGCAAGAGCATGGAGCATGATCTTTGGCTTACCCAGAATCATCTGGATCAGCAAGAACTAACACTGGGTCTTCGTTGGCATTGTCAAAGGGAACTGGGTTACAGATACACAAAACCTACAATGTGTCAGATATATAATGGTTGAAGCAATATGACCCTATTGGAGGTGTGTGCGTGTCTACCATTGTGTTTGATTAGTGTCCAGTGTTCATCATGGTTGTGTGGTCTTTCTAGAAGGAACACGTCAAAACCACCAAACTGAAAGTAAACTCCCGAAACAACATCCTTCGAAAGCTGACCAACTCCAAATGGGAAGCTACAGCACACACGTTAAGATCTACTGCTTTGGCTCTGTGCTACTCCTCTGCAGAGTATGCATGTCCTGTTTGGGAAAGATCATCCCATGCCAAGAAATTGGACTCAGCATTGAATGACACCTGCCGCTTAATCACTGGTTGCTTGAAGTCTACAAACATAAACAACTTGCACCTCCTCGCTGGCATTGCCCCTGCCGATGTGAGACGGGAAGTTGCCAGCCTAGTAGAGATGACCAAGTCCACCAGTGATGCATGCCACCCCCTTCATGGTCGCGTACCCCCGGCCCAACGGCTGAAGTCCAGGAGAAGCTTTCTCAGCCATGTCCAGCCCCTATCAACATCACACACATTGGGCAACACGGTGGCTTGGTGGTTAGCACGTTTGCCTCTCAGCACTGGGGTCTTGGGTTCAAGTCCCTATCTGAGTGGAGTTTCCATGTTCTCCCTGTGTTTGTGTGGGTTTCCTCCGGGATCTCTGGTTTCCTCCCACAGTCCAAAAACATGGAGGTTAGGTAAATTGGCAGTCAACAAAAAATTCTCCCTGAGTGTGTGTCTGTGTCTCTATGTTCAATAAAAAGTAGTGTGTGTGTGTGTGCTTGTATGCCCAGTGGTGGATGGTGCTTTGCCACTAGGGTCTGTCCTCTCTCCCCTTCCTGCACCCCATTCAGTCCCCCAGGGGGCTGTGGCTTCCGGTAGAGAGTACGCTGTGCGCAATTGGCTGCCGCTTCTCGCTGGTGTGTGTGTGTGTGATTGATTGTCTGTGACTTGTACCTGTGTTAAATTGTAAAGCGCCTTGGGAATCTGGAAAGGTGCTATATAAATCGAACATTCATTCATTCATTCATCACAGGTAGAAACTAGACTCCAACTATGGACAAAAAGGCTTGAGGATGACCCACCACCTATGGACATGGGTTTTCCCCCTTCTGAAGCCCTCCCCCCAGGCTCAGAGGCACCATGGGTCCAGTGGAAAATGCTCAACCGCTTGAGAACAAGAACAGGGCGATCAAAAGCTGCCATGGCCAGATGGGGATATGAAACTGGCCAGACCACCTGTGAATGTGGAGAAGAGGATCATACAATGCAACATTGCCTTGTTGCCTACTACCAAATCAGTGCAGCTCAAAGGATCTTGCAGTGTTCAATAAAAATGCAAATGATTGTGTAGGGAAATGGGAAACTGTAATATAAACTGTAAGTTTCAAAGACACGAAAAGGAGAAGAAGAAGATCATGGTCGTGTCAGCCTGTGTGTCACACACGTCCTGTTATGTGCTGCACCTGTGTCTCCTTTATCCCATTGTTAGCGTCTACATTTAACCCCTAGTGTTTGTGTTTTCCTTTGTTGACCTAGCCTGTGTGTCTTGCTAGGTTGTGCCTTACTTGTTAAAAAAATGTTGTTCACAATTGTGTCCTGCATCGCTCCCAATGTGACACGCACCATGTGACCAAAGTCGTTATTTCTGAATATGTTGAGAAACTGAAGCAACACTTGGATAAGAAAAAGTGTGCAGAAGATGCTGAAAATTTAGAGGAAGAGAAGCTGTGAAATGTCATGAGTGCAAACACATAGCACCTAAGGCCACAGACACCTAAAATGGCAGATCACCATGTCTGAAGGATTCAAAAACTAGAGGTGTCTTCAACTAAGGATTTTCATAGTCGAATTTGATTCGTCAGATTTTCGCTTTAGTCGACTAATAGTCGAATCAGGTTTTTTTTCTAGAGTACCTTAAATGGGATCCAGTTCTCTTTTTTCCACTTAAAGAAAAAAAAAAGATTTTGTGAAGTCTTTTATATAAGTCTTCATCTCACTGTTTTCATCCTCCACCTGGTCCTCCTCATCCTCATCTCTGGCCAGCAGCATAGCCATCACTGTGTCATTATGTTTGGGCACGGTAGGCCCAGCATTCACGACCATGTCACTTTCCTCCAAGGATGACCCGTCAGTGAGACTTTAGAATTTCTGCCACTGCTAAATACGCCTCATCTCTTTGTGCATCAGAGAGAAAGGAGAGCTACTTAAAGTGCGGGTCTAGTACAGCAGCACTGATATAGACGCTCCTTTCCAAGCCCCCTTTCAGCTCCCATCGCCTGTCCATCTCATCCGACAGTATAGTTTTGATGGTTTTTGTGATTTTGCTGTCGTCATCACGCACCACCAAATGCCGTTTTTTAATGTTCATGAGCATGGGGACAGTAGCAGACAAGGATGCGTTGGTGTCTTGTGACAAAACCTCAGTCAGACCGATCATTGGTTTAAGAACAGCAACTATGTCCTCTGCTGTGCGCCACTGTGATGTGGAGAGCTCCAGGTCACCATCTGACAGTTTGCTCACACTTGTATGCGTCAACATGGCTGAAACGGGCCCCTTTTGCTCAATCAGGCGATCAAGCATCAAATAGACAGAATTCCACCTAGTTACAACATCCTGCACTAATTTATGCTGAGAGACATTCTGTTCTTTCTGTTTATCTTGTAGTGCTGTGGTGGCCTTTGCGCTTTTTTTTTAAATGAGAAAAAGGGGCCTTGCAGCAGCAACAGTGCGGCAAATAGGGTCCTATTTTAGTGCACTATTAATGCACAGTTGTGGCGTGTGGCCTGCGCAGCACACACCTTTCATATTTCCCCAGCTGGGTCAACTGATTGGTGCACGTAATCATGTTTGCTGCATTGTCATGGACCACAAACGCTATTTTAGTACTTTGGATGTCCCACTCAGAAATAATCACCATCAGTTCTCTTGCAATGTGATCGGCTGTGTGACTGTCATCCATTTTTTTGTTTCTAAAACGAAACTCTCCAGTCGCCAGTCTTCAGTGACGAAATGTGATGTGACTGTGAGATAGGCCTCCATCTGAATCGAGGTCCAGATGTCTGTTGTGAAGCTGACTCCTTCACACTTCTATATTACCTTGTATACCTCTGATCTTGTTGATAAATATTGTGTGTGCAGGACATCCATCACTGTTGCTCTTGTAGGGACGGTGTAGCCCGGCTCAAGTGTGCGCAAAATTTCTTTAAATCCCTCGGCCTCAACAATGCGCACTGGTCTCATATCAAGCGCAACAAATACCGCAATTTTTTCAGTAATTTCCATTTTTCTTTTCTGCGAAAGTGGTGGTCTCAAATCAATTTTTGTTTGTGTTAATCTCGGGGCTGCTGGTGTTGCAGACGTGCTGGCTGAGCTGTCAACATGAATCTGCAGGTGTAACTGTCCGAAAAAAGACACATAAATGTTCAGATGTGATTTATTCGATGCCTGCATTGACAAATGGCTGAACTGTTTTTTTTTTTCGCCTTTTCGTTTTAAATGGTAGGCCATGTTGGTTGTTGTCGTGTGAAAACATAACTTGATGACATAACTTGCACTTTACTTTGTTTGATTCATCTTTATGAAATGTATCTTTTTCAAAATACTCCCACACTTTTGAAGTTTTTTTAGTAGCCATTATAATCTCGGCAGATGCTGACGATCCTGTAGGGTGTTCAGCTCCGCTCATTTGGATTGTGCAACTGCAAGGTGTGATTTATGAAGAAACCTATTGTCAATGTGCACACATCATTAAAAAAAAATTATTAACAGAAATTTGATGATGATTTTATTTGACAAAATGCTATATATAACGAAAACAAAGACATTTCATCTAACAACTAATGCTTAGCAGCATCCTTGGGCACCCCCATGCAGTCAGAATGGTACATTTGACTATGACGTTCATAGTCGACTAGGGGTCCTCCAATCAAATAGTTTAATAGGTTACCCCTATCAAAAACAATCTGATTATAGTATAAATGAAGGGCGAATTCTCATTAATGTAAAATATTGTGAGAGTAAATCCTAGTCCTTTTCCTTTGCTGTACTAAAAATCATTTCTAATGCCCGCTGGTAACCAAGACTGGTAAATGCATTTCTTACAGGATATAATTGGGTTTGTGGCAGCTGTTTTAGAACATGCTTGGCACTATACATGATTTCTTCAACTCTGAATTAATCGGTTGAATTTTAAATTAAAATTTTAATTAAAAAATGCCTAGACATCACCCCAAACAAGTAAAGAACTTTCTTGAAATCTTGGTCTTACGCTCCAAGCATCCAGCTTGGATTCAATTATTTGGACCTCAGATGTTGGCATAAATGGTATCGGCACCAGTGGCACATTCGTACGGATGGTCTTCCTCATCAAACTGCAAGAGTAAGAAAGTTAAGTTTACAAAACTATGCACATCTTATCACTATACTTCACTGCTTCCATTTCACATATATTCTATTACTCATTCTGTTTATTTATCTTATTTATTATCTTCTGAATTAACTGCCTTTATTTTTTAGTTGCTAATAACTGTGGTTAGTCTCAGAACTTTTGAAAATTTAGATTTTGTAAGATTAGTGTTGTACATTTTTTAGACTCCACAACCTTCCACAAATGCAAAGGTGGCATCTTGTGATATGCTTACCGTCATGTTTCCATATACATGCTGCACTTCTTTGTAGTTTGGGGGCGGATCTTTGCATTTTCTACAAACAGGAGGACATTAATGCTGTGAATTTACTGAGTCCATGAAAAGTGGTCTGCAGGGTTGCCAACTTTTGAAGATCGCTTGGAGTGAGATTTGAACCTGGAGGAGGTGGCGAGTGTAAATCGATCGCCAGTGGTAACATCATTGAACTAGTAACTAGTAACTAGTAACATCATTGAATCATAGATGTAGATCAGAGGTAAATAAACTAGATTTATTTTTTTCGGCGTGAGATATCGGAAGTGTGGCGTGAGAGCGTGTAAAAACGGTCAAATGCGTGTGTCTCACACTCAATGCGTGAGAGTTGGCAACGCTGGGTCTCTGAGACCAACAGCAATGCTATCGTGTCCGCTGACATGCTACTGTTAAACTGACTTTTCATTTTCAGTAAATGTCACTGGACAAAAGTTTTTCTTTCAAACTGCTTACAGCTCAATCAGTAACATGAAGGTATTCCCTACAGTTTTGACACCAGAATGACCTCATATGTACCTCTGTGAGTCAACCTGGAAGGGGGCAGTGTTCATTTCTGTCTTCGGGTCTGCTGTGTTCTGCCCCGTCCTGTTGCTTTCTCACACAGGAGAGGAAGCACTATTTTCATATTGGTTTGTATTGGTTATAGAAGTGTATTATAGTTATTTGCAAAGTGTGATGCATTCTTACCATTTTCTTTTCAATATCCATATGGAGAGGCCAGTGATGGTTACAACCAATGCACAGACAGCAAGTGAAATATATAGAAGTTGTCCTGTCAAGAGGAAACATTAGTCAGGTTGGATCCTTAAGCATGTCACGTGTTCTTAGAACATGTGTTCCTGACTTGTAATTCTATATTCATCATCTCAGAGACTGCTGTGAGCTCTCACCGTTGTGAGGAACATGTAAAGTCAGGGTAGAGTTTCCCTCACTGTTGCTGGCACTGCAGTGTACAGTGTCTGAGAAGCCGAGTGTCCCCTGTAGTGTTACAACGGTGAGAGATCCGTGCCTTTCTGTGCTACTGCTGCGGAGTTCTGTGGAAGGGTCTGGACCCCACCACCTGATGTCACTGGCAGGGTGGGAGTCCACCATGCACAGACACATTACTACCGAGATCTCCGAAGTACACGAGGAGCCAACTTTAATCTCAGGAGGATCTGGGGAGCATCATTTGAAAAGGTGATTCATTTAGCAGTACTGTAAAATGCTGGTGATCGATTCATAATGCAACTTACAGGATTATCTGCTTTAACTCTATCTACAGATTTTTAAGCGAATAAAAGTATAACAAAGCATCTTGAATTCAGTAGTCTCTGTCTGAAGGGTTTCTACTGCTATGGCTGCTACTCACACACTACGTTGAGCTGTGCTGGCCTGGAGCTGGCCCTTCCCTCTGTGTTAATGGCTGTGCAGTAGGGGGCCTCGTCATGTCTAGACACTCTCTGTAGTGTAAAGGTGCGCTCCTCTGACAGCAGGGTTCCGGAGCTAGTTAGCCACTGATATGCATGGACAGCCGGGTTACCATTACTGGAGCAGTTCAGGTCTACAGAGTCCCCTTCCCTCACCGAAGACTCTGAGATCACCTCAACAATGTCTGGAGGATCTATAGTATATGTACAATGTGTAGCATCAGTCACTATATTCTGAGAACATTTACTTAAAAATAAAACAAACACCACATAATTAAATATATGATCAGATACTATTTTTGAGGTGGAGGAAAATTGGGATTTTATATTTATTATTTAAAGTTTAAATTTATAAAACAGTTAGAAGTCTTTTAAAAAGTTAAAAGACCAGTGAGGCTCGTTAATATTGATTAAATGCAGAATTTCCCTCATCTATCTGACACTATTTCATAATAGTCGACTCAGACAAACGTTTGCTATATAAACATATGCTACATTTTTGGCTTAACTCACATTTCACATTTAAAGTTGTCTGGTTGGTTACTTTCTTCCCTCCTGGAAACACAGCTGTGCAAATGAGAGGCTTGTTGTGGTCCATCTTGGAGGCAGTAAAGCTCAGAGATGATGTCATCTTCCACTGACCCTTGATCTGCTCCTGTGATTGGCTGTTAAGTGTTCCTGGGTGGTTCCATGTGATGTGAGGTGGGTCTGATGGACAGGAGTGAGACACAGAGCAGGAAGTGGTCACCTTCTTCCCTGACCTCATTTCCGTCCCTGCAGATAGGGTAGGGTGTGCTGGAGAATCTACACATGAAAAATAAAAGAAACATCTGTAATGCCATGAAAAACTAACCATGGAAATGTAAGCCACAATTTGCCAATGTGGAGACAGTGCTCTTGGTTGGGTTCCAAACGTTTCCAAAACTGCTAGAGTATAATGTGCTTTGTGGATGAGGCATATGCACGTCATCATAGTCACAATGCACTCACGCTTCCATTGAGTTATTTAAACCATCCTTCGGCAACACCCACCTTTTATTGAAATGAACACTTTACTTTGAGTAAAGGAGTATTTGCCGTAATCTTCAATCTCGATCCGAAACGTGAATGGGCCGTTATCACTGTGGTGCAGCGGGTTGATTTTCAGGGAGCAGTTTCTGTGGCTCAAGTCACCTGTGAGGCTTGTGCGTCCCTGGAACACATTGCTGATTTTGGAAGTCACTGAATGGAAAACCTTCTCATTAGAGTCTGTGATCCAGATTCCAGTGAGGTCTGACGCCTTCCTGATGGGACCAGGGTAGCTAAAGTGGCAGGGAATCACCACGCACGAGCCGTCCAAGCCAACCATCGAGTGAGGGATTTCAGCTCTCCATGAGTCACTCTCTGCGGGAGACACTGGAATGATACGAGTCCGTAAGGTTCCCCACATGTGAGCGAGAGGTTTCAAGAAGACCAGACTGTGACAGAGCAAGCCAATAATCACCATGTGCTTCTGGCCTCATGCCGGAAAATATTCTCATTATCATACATAAAGCACCCTTAAGTTGGAGCTTGAAATGAAGATTTAATGGCAAGAAACTGTTAGGCATAATCAAAATCAAAATGCAGTCTTGTAACTATTGGGGATTCTTACATTAGCATTGTTTTTAATAAACTCAAAAAACCTCTGAAACTAAATAAATTAAATAGAATATATTAATTAAAACATTATTTTCAGAGGTATATAGGCCTGTCTTTAACCTAATTCAAACCATGTTCCTCTGTTCTCAAATTATTATAGGCCTGAGGTCTATACCACAATGACAAAAGATCATATTTGATCTTACAATGTAAGCTTAACTTACATTGAGGATTGAGCTAAATATTTATAAAATACTGTATATCCAAATGTAATATTTTTTCATACTGCTGGTCAATAAGATTGTTGCTAGCCTGGGTTGTAAAATGTTAAGTATGGATCTTCAGCCTTAACAACAGCTTCTCCTATTTGTTCCTCCAAAATCCATGTTCACTTACTCTACCTACCTGTATGCCAGACGACACACAAGCACAAATGCCACCAGCAAAAGAACATCTTCCTGTCTTCCTGTGCACCTGAGAACAATTCACAATACCTATTCAGAAAAGGTTTATTACTGTTATGTTGTATACACAGTGCTGCTCAAAAGTTTGTGAACCAATAAAACAGGGTCATTGTTTTCTAAAAAAAATGTAAACAATCTTAATCTAATCCAAATCTCAATTAGCAAAGCAGATCTTCCAAATAAGGGACACACAAAAAATAGAATATATTTTCATTGTTTATTCAACAAAAGTAATTTCTCTCTCAAACAACTGAATATCAGCCAAATGCAAAAGGATGTGAATTCTTTTAGTTTTGGGGACCATCTTTTTCAGCCATTACTTCAACCAAATGTTTTCTATAACCACAAATGAGTGTTTCACATCTGCTTTTGGGGATTTTTGCCCACTTCTCCTTGCAGAACTCCACCAGTTGAGAGAGGGTGGAGGGACACCTGGCATGTTCCGCCCACTTCAGATCTTGCAATGGCATTTCTATGGGATTGAGGTCCAGACTTTGACTGGGCCAATACAGAGTGCAAATCTTCCCTCTCTTAAATTCCTTGGTAGTTTTGCCATGTGGCAGGACATCCATCCATCCATCATCTGAACCGCTTAATCCCGCTAGTCGGGGTCACAGGGGGCTGGAGCCAATCCTAGCATCTCCGGGCGAAGGCAGGGTACACCATGGGCAGGTCGCCAGTCCACCGCATGGCCAACACACACTCATGCACGCACGCACGCACGCCCGCACACCCGCACACCTATGGGCAATTTAGAGTGATCAATCAACCTAACACGCATGTCTTTGGACTGTGGGAGGAAACCGGAGTACCCGGAGGAAACCCACGCAGGCACAGGGAGAACATGCAAACTCCACACAGAGCAGCCCAGACCGAGAATCGAACCCAGACCGCCTTGCTGTGAGGCGACAGCGCTAACCACCATACCGCCATGCCGCCCTGTGGCAGGACAATGAGGAGTTAATATGATGTTTGAATTATTAGTAGTGATATTAATTATTTGTATTTATAATTTGCCATTTTTCAAGTGTGTTGAAGAGCTCCTTGATTACAGTGCTGCCCCTGTAAAAGGGGCTTGGTTGAAGCCATGGGTTCATGCCTTGATTTTTTTCCTGTCTTTGCGGTTCACAGAGAGGTATGTGGTGCTGTGTTGACGTATATCTAATGTTTGCAGTTGGTAAATAATTACTGTAAGTTAACAAAACTTAAATATTACAGAAACTTGGCATCACTTAAGCTGATAAGTCAACTTAACTCAAAAATTATTTGTTGCCATAAAAACTTTTTTCTGGCTGTAATTTGAGTTTATATCCATTTATGCAAATATTTAATGTATACTTCATTAAGTATTGTCAACCGACAATTACTGTGACGCTGGGCGGCGGCAGACGGACGAGACACAGAGTCCTTGGTCTCACAGACGTCACTTTTATTTTGACAGAGAATTGCGCAATATAGCGCACGAAGAACATGTACTGAACACAGCAACGTGTAAACATAGACAACGACGAGCACAGGACACTGCGCGAGCGCACATTAAATAGACAAACCACATTAGCCCCACGTGATTACGAGACGATTCACAGGTGAGACTTATTAATCACACGACATAACCCCAACCACGAATATCCACTGACGCAGACAAAGCACGTGGACAACGTTGACACACGCCCAAAAGGGAGGGGCCGGGGTCCTCAACGTGACAATTACAAATTTTGAAGCTGTCGAAATAAATCTACCTTTTGCGTTTTCATTGACTAAGCCATAATCAATCAACATTAACAGAAATACATTAAAAACACTTGAAAAAGATCACTCTGTCGTGAATTTATATAATATATGTGATTCCCTTTTTGTATTTAATTACTGAAATAAATTGATGATTTTCAAATTTTTTGAGATCCACCTGTAGCAACAGATGTTTTAACATGGAGAAACATTGAGGTCAGCCATTTATATCCACTCTGCTGATGAAGTTTGGAAGTAAAGGTCATTGGAATGATAAATGCTGTAGTTTATAATTTACCATGTCTGTTGACTGAATTAGACATTTGCTGGCTAGCAGTTACTTTATCTAAATTGAAAACTTGAAAGTAACACCAAAGATGATACAGCATCTGAGCTAGCCAGCTAACCTTTTGAGTAGCTAGCACTACCTAGTGTGATAAATTACTATATTCATGATATGTGCTGCAGGGTTGCCAACTTTTCAAAATCACTTAGAGTGAGATTTGATTTAGGGGGGTGGTGTGTGTGTCAAACTTTTAGCCTGGGAGGGGGGGGGGTGTGTGTCAAACGTAAAGCGAGGGTGGGGTGGGCAGCAAGTGTCAACTGTATTATGTTTCCTCTATGCTGCACCTAAAGCGATCGATCACCAGTGGTTGGCGCCAGGGCGGACTAGTAATAAACTAGATTTTTTTTCAGCGTGAGAAATCGGATAAATGGAGTGTGAAGACAGTCAAATGCATGTTTCTCACGCTCATTGCATGAGAGTTGGCAACCCTGGTGCTGTGTAAAATGTCATACAGCAGGGAAAAGGATTAACTGCAATATTGTAATGCACAGAGTTGCAGGGTGTAAGTGTTTTGAAACGTGTAGCATAGTTCCCTGAGAACTCAGCCTGCTTAGCTTAACAGCAGAACATAACTTTCTCTTTATCTGCACTGAAAAGTGTGCGAGTCTCAAGAGTGGGGGCTTCACACGGGCTGTACAAGAGAAAGGGTGAGAAATACATTCACTCAAAGCTGCACTGGGTTAGAACAGAATCTGTTCTGTGTTTTCTATTGTTGCTCTCCAAGATCTTCGTATGCTTAAAATAAATGGTAAAAGGTACTTGAGCAATTAATTCATATAAAACCTAAACTTTGCTGAGTGTACCAGACACGTTGTACTGAAGTAACATAATAAGAGCAAAATCTCTTGAAGCACACCAATGAGCGACAAATTCATTAAATAACGTTAATTTACGTTACTGATTAGAAACGACTTAATGAGTGATGCTAGCGAGCTTGTTTTGTCAGTGAGTAAGCTCAGTAAGTGGCAAATATCCAGGTTTTAGCCACACTGTCTTAATAAATTATGATGTAAACTTTTTCCATTAGACCAAAAGTGAACCAGTCTAATTAAGATATGCACCATATCCTGTTGTGATACAAGCATTACTCTTGACATAGTAATATGCATTGTTATTTTGGTGTTTTGAATTTAGATTTTGGCAAGTTTTGATACATAATGTGGAAATGTATGTTGTTTGTGTTCTCTAGCTCCATCAAAGTACATTCATTAAGACTCCAGCATAGACAGTATTCAACAGTTGTACCCTTGCCATGCTTGTATCAGCTTAGCATGTGCACATTTAGCACATTTAATTTACTTAAGATACACATGTCTAGAGTGCATCCTGTGAAAAGCAAAGAAGGCAGACCTAGTGTTCTCTGTGTGATTTTAATCAGCCATTTGAGGAGGAGAACATGTTTCTTCATTTAAGAGGGCATTTAAGACTAAAGCAAACAGTACTGTGTCCTTTTAGGACAAATGTCTACTCCACAGTTCATTTTCACAGGTGTAGGGAACACCACAATGCTTCAGAATTTGATGAATCCATTGTTGTGCAAAGTGAGAAAGATATTTCTCATGACCAGGAAATTGAGCAAGATCATTTAGATGTGTCAGACGAAGACAAAACCATACCAGAGGCAGGTACACAGCACTTATGAATTAGCCAAACAACTGCAGTATAATATAGCAGCCTTCTTTTTAAAGTTGTTGACAATTCTGCATGAGCAGCACAGGAAATTATTGAGCACATTGATCAGTTATTTTCACTTTTAGAACCTATTGTGAAAGAAGCTGTTACAAAAATACTGAATAAGCATAACTGCTCTTTTACTGACACAATTGCAAATTAATTCCAACAGTTGTAGAGGAGAAAATCATTTTATGAAGAAACGTTTCCATATGTTAAACCTGTCAAGTACCTCACTACCTCTTCAGAGTACAATGATATGTATGCACCCATACTCTTATCTCGGCAAGTTTTTCTGAATAAAGCTGACTTTTTAAAAAAGTTCAATACATGCGTGATTTCAGTTCTGTTGCCACCCCTCTCACGGCTCTTCTAAAGGGATAGCCTAGAAGACTTTGCTGGTCTAAGGAGCAGGTCTTTACTAAACTTAAGCAGGCTTTCACCACCACACCAGTGTTGAGGCATCCTGATCTAGCAATACCCTTTGTGTTGGAGGTAGATGCGTCCTAGGTAGGGGTAGGAGCAATACTGTCACAAAGGGGCACTGGGGTCCACCTACACCTGGTCGCCTACTACTCACACAATCTCACACCTGCCAAATGGAACTATGGCATTGGAGAACATGAGCTGTTGGCCATAAAACTGGCGCTGGAGGAGTGGCAGCATTGGGCAAAGTGGGCTAATCATCTGTTTACTATCCTGACAGACCACAGAAATCCTGAATACATGCGTAATGCTCGGAAATTATCCACCAGACAGGCACACAGTTTAATTTTAACCTCACCTATCGTCCAGGTTTGGTGGTCAAACTCCATGGGGGGTATAGCCTACAGGTGGCGCCATTGGTGTTTACCAGGCAGGGTTATTAAAACATCTGAGTTTAGCAAGCAGCCACGCATGAGTGGCAGGTATCTCCAGTCGGTTGGTGCGTCAGGTGTGAGAGTTCGGAGGGGGGAATTGGCTCTGAACTCTCTGACAAACTTTAAATGGACAACGTTGTTCTTCTCTGAGAGCAGAGACTTCCTTCTAGTGACTCTATGCAATGTCATAGATTTTTTGCCTGATTTACATTTATACCAGATTCTGCCTAATAGGTTTGCAACTCTCTGGAGGTGATGTGTGTGTTGGCCTTTACCTAAATTATATATTTTTTGGTGCTTCTTGGTGCAAGTTTGATAGCCATCCACTTTTCTGAGTGCCTTCCATTTGTAAATTATTTGTCTTACAATGGATGGATGTAGCTGGAATCATTTGGAGGTGGTCTTGTAGCTTTCCCCATAGACTGATGGGCAGTCACCATCCTCTTAATTATGTGCTCAGGTGTCTTCTTTACTTGGCATTGTTGAATTGTGTTCTTCATGCCTTGGCACGACAGTGGTTTGGTTGGTTCTCTCTCCCTTTTAGTGAGTGTGGCTCAAATATTTTCCCATGGATGTCTCATTTGATTGGTCTGCTTAATTGATCACTTGAGCACTCACAAGTTTCACCTGAGTCTTTTACCTAATTGACTTTGCCAGTGCAGCTGTGATTCATTTACTTTTGCACATGTTCTGATTCCATTTCATTTAGTCTGTTGGCAACTCACACATTTATCTCAAAACAAAGAAATGGAATTGATGAATATAAACCTGGGCCCGTATTTATCAAACTTCTTAGAATTACTCCTAAGAATGCTGCTAAGAATTGACTTAATTCTTAGTTAAAAGCTGAGACTAAAAGTTAGTTATCAAGCCTCTCAGTCTCACTTTAAGGGAAGTGTAGGAGCAATTCGTAAGTGTCAGTCTCAGAGCTGATTTACGACACCTGGCTGTACCGCAAAGCTGATCCTGGATGACGTCGTTTCAAAACTCCCTGCAAGAACCAATCACTGGATCGGATTTCATGTTCAAGAATATTTCCTGAGAAATATAAAATTCCTGAGAAGATAAAAGAAGATATAATTCCTGAGAAGATAAAATTCAGAAAATGTTGAAATACCTTCACATTTAACTTAATAATGTTGCAGTCATGATTTTTGTAAAATAACAAAAAACACGTATTTACGTAGTCAGGCCCGTTGACAGTCTTGCTGGGGCCCGGGACAAGAAAGTTTCATGTGCCCCCCCCCCCCCCCCCCCCCCCCCACTTACGTCATTTGAATTTCCTCTGTAGCAGTATATAATATAGCCACACATAAAAGCTGTTTCTGACAGCTTACTGGTTTATACTTGACGCGTCGCGGCGCGAGGGTCCGCGCTGCGAAAATTACGTAATCGCAATGGCACCGCCCGTGCGCGAGGGCCTCACGCGCTGTTGATTCGCGAGGTCGTGCACCTCTCGAATTTTGTAACTTCGCGCGCCGCGCTTCAGCGCAATGAACAAAGTCATGTTTGCAGGGTTCATACACCTTTACAAGGTGGAATTAAAGCACTTGTACGTCACTTTCAAGGTCCATTTCAATATTTCCCAGCACGTTAAACTTTTTTAAAAACATTTTTTAATTAAGTTAAATATCTATACATATACTCAAAATGATTCAAAATAATTCGCTTTTTATCACATTATTTAATGGTTGTTTATTTTCAAAACACCCAATCTTAACGTCTTCACGTTCTCATGTTTTGTCCTGGAATTACAAGAGGCTCGTATTTGTTAACGTAATACAGGAACTGTTCAGTCAGACAGCTATTTGTTGTGAAACGAAGTAGTTACAATTTCAAGCATTTTCAAGTACTTTAGCCTAAATTCCACCACTTTTCAAACCTGGAACACAATGCAACATTAACATTCGTCAGGTAAATGTTTTTCCTTTCTTTTCTGCGCTACAGATTTCTGTTTACTTTAACTATCCACCACTGTATTTCCCGCTGTTGGGCGGGTACCAGCCGGCTACAGTAGGTGCTGGATCAAACCATTTTTCAGTGGGAGGTGGGGGTGTATGCACTTAATGGAAAATATGCAGATAGGTAAAAAAAAAAACATATATTTTAGCCATTGAGCTTATTTTGAGTACAGAAATTTATAGTAATGAAATATTTCAAGATTATTTAAAATTATAGACTTTAAATAAAAATAAATTGCTGGGCTCTTTGATGGGCCCCCCTGGCGCTGGGGCCCGGGACAACAGACCCGGTTGTCAAATCTAAGAATTTTTCAGCACTTAAGTCCAAAATTCCACTCTAAGAAGTTTGATAAATACGGGCCCTGACCATTTCATATACAAAAACTGATAATAAAATAAGACAATCATGGTCAAACAACAAAAATCTAAACTACTTCAAGGAGTTCACAAACATTCAAGCAGTATTGTATGTTTAGTAAAGACACGAATAGACAAGTAAAGCACTTTGTCACTCTGTATAACTAAATAATAATAAACAAAATCACTGACCTTTTGCACACAGCTGTTGGCAGTAATCTTGAATTCAGAATGTAGTGGATATCCTGGTTGCTCTGTTCTCTTATTTAGAGCCAGTGTGATTGTGTCTTTATTTTAAGCCTCAGAACTTCCCTTTTCTCTAGTCTTAGTTTCCTATATCCTGCATCTGGCTCTCGTGAATGCATCATCAAATGAATCCAATATTCCTAAATATATTTCCAGTTCCATAGAATTAGACTTAAGCTTAGACGTAAAATGATTAGACTTAACAGGGATTCTTTAAATTCTTCTCATGTATGCACTATACAGTTTGGTGTCTTCGGGACCAGCATATAAAAGCATTAGTCCTGCATCATTTCTTTATTTCCTTAGAAAGATCTTTACCACAGTACCATTACCACTTTATTAGTTTCACTAAAAAGCCTTCCAGTATTAATCTGTAGTAAAAATAGATGTTATGAAGTGATCCTTCTAAATTCAGAATTTAAGTGATATGATGTGATGAGTGTGACAATGTCCTTCTCTATTCAGACAAATTCCAGTTGTGGAATTAATTTGATGGGATTGTTTACCTGGTGTGGTTTGTTTGGAGGGGAGGTATCTGGATGTTTGTAAATAAATAAATTGTAAATGTAAATAAGACAAGGGAGAGAGAGCGCACTTTAGAGGACGTGGAGGCCATTATGGCCTTTTTAATTGATAAGACATCAAGTTAGATTGGGAGTCAGGTGCGACTGTAACAGGGTAAAAGGATAGGTTATATGAAATTCCTGCTAAAAGGGAGTTTTGGCACCACCTACTTGACGTCAGCGCTGCGCAGTCCCGCTAACACTAGGGATTCTGGGATATTGGCGGCAGAATATACCATACACTGCTGCGAGTAAGTACTGTTTCCGTTCCGTCAAAGCACATTAAAAATTACAATCTTATTACAGGCCCGTAGCCAGCATTGTGATGGGGGGGATCTTTTTCCCCCAAAAGTGGAGTGAGGGGGGGGGTTTATGTCTTATATGTTTCCTCTATGCTGCGCCTATAGCGATCGATCGCCAGTGGTTGGCGCCAGAGCGAACTAGTAACTCAGTGGGTTTTCCATCCACCGAGTTTTTGCGCATTTTGAAAATGCGCATGAAAAAAGCTGGATGGAAAAAGACCAAATATCGCAAAAAGATGTTTACGCTAGGAGGAGGTGGAAAAGTTAGACTATCGCATCGCCAAAATTCGGAAAAACTGGATGGAAAAGGGTTTTTCGCATAAACGATGACGTATCATGCCTCAAGTCAAGTGGTTCTGTACATGATCGCGATGTAAAGATGGCAAATGCATACAAAAACAGTTCTGGAGAGAGCAAAAATTGAATTTAACTTCTCCATGTAAAGAAAAGAAAAAGAAAAAAATGTTTCACAACCTCAACGTGCAAAAATGCGTAACTGCCAGATGGACGTAAAACCACTATTGTTTGGCGTCCTCTCACGTGATCTAAAGTTTATTCGCATAACTGTAATGAATGGAAACAAGGCTTAATTCACATTTTTTTCTGCCGAAACTTGGAAATTGCGCATAATTTTTTCGAAAGGTTTGGATGGAAACCCGAATCATAGATGTAGATCGAAGATAAATAAACTAGATTTTTTTTCAGCGTGAGAAATCGGATGTATGGCGTGTGAGCGTGTGAAAACGGTCAAATGCGTGTGTCTCACGCTCATTGCGTGAGAGTTGGCAACACTGTAATAAGTTTGTTGTGAGTCTGTTGTTGCTGTCCTTTTTTGTTTGTCTGTATATTCACCGGAGATTAACAATTCATTCATTGAATAGCCTACCTATCTTGAGGGGCATGTGTGTACGGAGGGAGGGTGCGGGTGCGGGTGCGGGTGCGGGGGCGGGGGGGGGATCGAACGAACCCTTCGTGGCTACGGGCCTGTATTATAATGCCGAATTTACGCTGATACGTTTATAGCGCTATTTTTATTAAACATACATATATAATAAACAGAGATCTATGGTCATGGATGAGCATTTCACAGGCGGTTTATAACCAGAATGTCCTGATAGTTTTGTTCACTAATGCTTAATTTTCCCATGCGGGCAGGAAAGGCTCCACTGTATATGCTGCGCGCTGCGAGACGTTACTGGGTGTGGTTATACTCTGTGTTCGTTTACAGGTGAGCAAATATTCTGGGTTTAACTTTGTCGTATTCATTTTTTGTTTTATAACGAGAGAATTGAACGCTAAGTGGTAACACGTTTTTTTCCAGAATAAAACATGCGGTCACGGTAATCCTCAAGTTGAACTGTAAGACGGGATGATTGTGTCTTCTGTGATTTTGTTATTAATGTAGCCTAATTGCTCGAATGATTCATTTTGAGAGTTCACTGCATCACGCTATTAAGCGAATGTACACAGCAAAAACTGGAGTGTTAAATTTTGAGGGTTAAACATTTCAGAGTTGATTTTCACTTCCAAAGAGTAATTTTAACATTGTTAGATTTAAATGATGTTCAGTGTTGGAGTTATCTGACAGTGTTGATCAAATCAGTGTTAATCCATCTAAATAACTCCCGCAAAGACGTCATTAAACTCCGCCCACTCATTTCACCTCGGCTGGAGAAAGTCTGCGCCATTTTCCTCTTGTAGAAAGATGTACACGGTGAGTGTTATTTATTCAGTCTTATTGAAAAGTTTAATTTGATTATGTGAAATGCATTATGTACAATAAAACACCCTCGGATGTTATATACGTACATAACCTTGATGCCAGGGACCGAATAACAAACGTGTTGAGGTGATTAGCACAGTTATTGCTAGCATACCTAACCTAGTTAAGTTAGCAAACTGATAGCGATAGCTAGCTAGCTAGCGCTCCATAATTTGACAGTGAGGATTAAAATAAATGGTGGGCCATTAACGCTGATTACGGCCCACCACTAATTAAAATAAATGCATAATTATATCAAAACAACACTTGTCTTTACACTAAGACCAACGTGTGTTTTTATACGCT
Organism: Brachyhypopomus gauderio; assembly: GCF_052324685.1. NCBI lineage: Eukaryota > Metazoa > Chordata > Actinopteri > Gymnotiformes > Hypopomidae > Brachyhypopomus > Brachyhypopomus gauderio. The sequence goes on from NC_135226.1 coordinate 8,550,744, forward strand.
AGGGTCTTTCAGTTTTAAAAGGTATAGCATTTATTGGCGCCAGAATGGAACAGCACCGCAGTTTACTGTGGAACAGGGAAAAACAATTGGTGAACGTCAATTTCTGAATTTTTTTTACCAACATTAAAAGGATAGTAATGTGATTTTGATAGCGTTTCACAATATGTCTGTGTGTGTGTGTGTGTTTATTTTAGGTGCAGGTGTTTCTCCCCAGAGATGTAAAGCAGTATTTCTGGACCTTTAGGGATCTTTTAGGTAGAAGCCCCCTGATGTTGTGGGGTGAGCGGGTCTTGAAGAGTCCCCATGAGAGGTGAGGGCTCCCCTTATGTTCAGGGACTAGTTGTGTTGACTAGTGTGTACCAGTTCACTTCTGGTTATTGTATCCTTTATTTAGATTATGTCACGGGTTTTGCATTGGTTCACTTTATTCATTAAATCCTTCATTTTCAATGAGACTGGTGTGATCGTGTCTTTCTTTTACTTGCGCACCATTACTGGTCACATCTGAACTTAATTTCTACAATGGTTTTAATATTCAAAGTTCATATAGTGTTAGAGATGAAAGTTTGTACATTGTACCTTCTTTCACAATGTTGTAGTTCAACTTTGAAGGACCTCAACTGAATGGGAATATATTCTAATTTTAACATTTTAATAGTGTTAATAACTAAATATTTAGGGAGTGAAATTAACTATTGAAATAGTAAAAAAAAAAAAAAAAAACTCAAAGAAAGTGTTACTTTAACTCTGTTTTGAGAGTTAACAAAGTAACTCTCACCAAGTGTTAAATGTTTTAACTATTTTGAAAGTGTTAATTTAACTCTGCAGAGTGTGGAGCTATATAAACCCTCAGAAAGTGTTAAAATTAACTCTGTGGGAGTCAATTCAACACTGGTCTTTTTGCTGTGTATATTGAATATTATGCATTGATATTTGTGGCAGAATAGCCCATACACTGCTGCAAGAAAGAGTATATGTTGCGTGCTATGAGACGTTACTGTGTGTGGTCATACTCCGTGCTCGTTTACAGACCATCCACTGCTGCGAAACAACATTAAATAGAAGACCTGTCGTCCGCAACCTGGTGTCTGTCGTGACTGAGGACAAGGACGTGGACCATAAGTCACACAACCTCCTCCAAGCGCGAGTATAGAGGAAAATCCAGATTGGAAAGTTGCTACTCTCACGGCATTGTGGGTTGTGGCTATTTGATGGAGTACTGCTCCAGTTCACCTGTATTTCAGTTCGAGTTAGTTAAGAATTGTTTTCTTTTTGAGTCATCTTTCAGACATACACCAAAACCATCAGGGTTCATAATCAGGATTATACATTTGTACAGCCCTCAGAGTTCCGTAGCTGGTACCAGGAGAACAGATTCACAACACACGGGTGTCAGGAAAGAGTTCCAAAGTTTAATGATAATGCATGTAGCTAAGCACAGAATGAAGATGTGTCTTTACACAATTGGGTAAGAATAATAAAACATACCGGTATGTATGATTGGTGTACTCCAAGGCACAGTAGACTGGACCTAGGGGTAGTGGAAAAGTGAGAGGAGCGGAGTGAGTGGAGAGAGAGGGGGAGATTCTAACTGAGGAGCAGACACACAGATAAGGGAGTGAACTGCATGTCAGTGTACTGTCTGAGGATCACAGACAGCAAACCACAAATTCCCTTACAGTCCCCTCTTTTATCATATTGATAACACAAAAACATGATAATCACTATGCTTGCAAAGGAGTCCACAGAGGTGGAGAATGTCTTCAGAGTCTAAAATTACTTGTATAGCGCTACAACAGGTGTCCCAAAGCAGCTTTACATATGTCCAAGTACAAGTCCCATTCCCCAGTGAGCAAGCTAAAGGTGACAGTGGCAAGGAAAAACTCCCTATGGCATGAGGAAGAAACCTTGAGCGGAACCAAGACATCAGACCTGACAACAATGTAATTGTTATTCAGCAAGCAGTAAATTAAGTAAGGAAAACAAAAAGAAAAGAATGCATTCTAGTTTTCTAGAAATCCTAGTCATGGTTTGCTGGGTGTCCAGTGCAGTGGAGTTGGTGTGAAGGAGGGAGACACCAGTGGATGTTTGGAGACACCATAACAGATGAATGAGGTTGAGACTCAGTAGCAACATGACGTCAGGAGTAGTTTTACCTCAGCAAGAGGAGATACGAGATGATTAGACATGTCTTAGTACAGAGAAGTATAAATTAATGGACTTTAGTGGAGATACCACTGCAGAAGCGAAAGTCTAGGGGGTGGAGCTGGATATAGATCCAGCTCCTCCCACCATCGTGTTTTCATTAGTCTGAAGTAATTGCACTACGCAGAGTTGTATCAGATCAGCCATTCCAAATCACTGTTGCCATCCTAAATTGCTATTCTTATTTACTCACGTGCCGTTCATTTGCAAACAATCACGAATGTGAAAGTAAGTTCATAATAAAACAATTTTCATCTTATAATAATAATAATAATAGGATTTTATTTATAAGCGCCTTTCAAATAACAAAAGGACACTTTCCATAACAGCAAAGGAAAAAATGTTAATAACAGTACTAAGAAGAAAATTAATAATAATCATGATCATAAAAGCAGCTAAAAAAACATTACAATGAGATAACAGAGTATAAAAGAACTAAGCAATCTTAAAAAGATAAGTTTTTAGATGTCTCTTAAAAGTAGATAATGAAGGGCATGTGCGAAGATGGATGGGAAATGAATTCCATGACTTAGGGCCAACAACACTGAACGCTCTTGCTAATCTTGCTAATGCTAGTAACTAGATTCCTTTTGTGATTATACAAAATCTGACTGTTTCTGTTTGCACGAACAACCACTGTTAAGTTTATCTAATCTAGGTGTCTAAGTAAGTGACGGTAAAAACTGATGTTAGAAGACGAGAGGTTAGCTAACGAGAATACAGATGTATTAAATACTTATGTATGTTGTGTTCTTCATGTTGGACATAAACTGTTAAATTAATTTGTGTTTGATGTAGTTATTTATAATTTGTAATGGTTGTGCTGTTCGGTACCGCATGGACACTTCGAGGGGGGTTGTTATTCAGTAGTGCGTGCATGTAACAGCCATGATCCTCATTAACCAGTTCACTGAAAAACTTCACAACAACTAATATAATGCTATTTATATTTTTCCATCCATCTATAGATGCATATCACGGTTTTGAAAAAAGGACAGACGCTTTCAGTTGTGCAGTGCACTACATGTTGCAATAAATACCACTGTACATTCTGCCCACCTAGTGTACCGTCCTAATGATAAAAGTAATTTTTATTAAAGGTAAAAAAAGGAAATAGTACATATTTAAGAAATGCACTGTACTTTATTATGTTGACAATCACAGATTATTCCTGTCCACTTTTATGCTTTCTTGTAAACTTAAAAAAACGTGTATTGTGTTATTTAAATAACATTTAAAGAACATTTTGATCTTTAAACGGTAAAAGTCTTAGAAATGTATATTTCCTGGTCAGAAAACATAAGCGACACGTAGGAGGAGTTGGATTAGATGCAGCTCCGCCCGCCCCCTGGACCGACCAAAAGAAACTATGGACGGTGGGAGGAGTTAAATCTAGATCCAGCTCCACCCTCTGGACTTTTGCTTCGTCAGCAAGTGGTACTTGCTTTAGTGGGCTCCAGCAGATCTAGCTATTGCAGCACAGCTAGAAGGGTGGAGCTAGAACATACCACAGGCATGAAGGATCCCTGAGACATCAGGAATAAGTTTATCTGCAGGCAGAGGCAAAGAACAAGACATGTTTATATGAAAACCATTATGTTTATATGAGGAGAGACGTGTATTCGCCGACTAACATGTCCAGGTCACCTGAAAAAGAAACACCAGGAGACCTCTTAACCCATGGGGTGTGAAAACTTGCCAAAAACATGCTCAGGTATGAGCATAGATTTTTTTTTTTTTTCGTTTGTTTAACAATTTTTTTAACAAATTGAATCACTAATCATATTGACGACCTCCCTTTGGGCGATATGCGTAATGCCATGATCATATCGCACAAGAAATGGTAGACAAGACTTGGAAAGTTCTATCCTACCGTCAGGGGATCAGATCAGACTAGAGTCATTTGGAGTGCATGACTCGTGTGACCAATCAGGTGAGGCTGTTAACAATCTGATGCGGTGTGTGTGGCATGAGTGGATGAGATAAAACCAGTTTCTCAGCGTCATTCATCAGTAGTGCAGAGGCAGCAATGGGCCTCAAGCAGGCAGGCATGCCCGGTAAAACACAATCAAGAGATTTTAAAAGATATGTAACAGACCTATATTTACCAGTATGCTCTTGGTCCAGGACCCCCACAGCAGTGACCCCTTTATCAGAAACATACAGATGAAATGGCAACTCATAGTTTGTTCTAGGGCCAGAGGTGAGGTCAGGGACCCTTTGTGGGATCTGGAAGGCATGCATCAGTGCAGGAGATCTTCTCAGGATGATCAGCAATGTCACACAATTTTGTCATAATCTGAACAGTCCGGTATCCATTGGAGACAGTAGTGAACCAGCTCCAGATAGGAGATGGTAGGCTGGCACCACTGCAGCTTGGAAGTGGATACCTTGAAAGCACAATGAGTGAGGTCAGGGCCAGTGTTACACCGAATTCTGCGACCGTCGAATTTTGTGACCGCAGAGGGCGCTATTTCGCAGTTTCAGTTAGTTTCAGTTCACAGGCACGAGTGCTTTACGAATGCTGCGTAAGCTACGCCGACGCGCTTTCTTTTCTCGTTTTGCTGCTGTCCACGAGCCAAAATATGAGAGATGCGTGTATTTACATTTTATGTCGTCTGTTAACAAGAATGTTTCATTACAACATTTTTACACGTGACGACAGGAGTAAAGTGAGCCAATACATACGCCTGACAATAGCAAACTTTTCATAAGTAAGTTATGTAAGCTGCTGTCATTTGGACCTCATTCCGAATGGTAATAAATAAAATAAAATGTTTAAATATAGTCTACTAAAACGTTTTTGCTATCACTGTTTTCTGTTATTGTGGAGTCACAGTGGGTGATGTGTTTCCATGGTAGATGTGACAGATGTAACTTGGCATGGGGTCACCAGTTCTTAATATGTGACCCCACTGAATTTCCACCTATAATCATTTTGAAAACAGCCATGTCTTTCCTGGTGACCTACCATCCCGTCACCTTATTAGACAGAAAAAAAAATTATGAATGGAATGGACAAATGCACTTTGGAATAGGGGTCACCGATTCTGACGGCTGCTGTCTAAATATGTGACTGCTGTCCATCTCCATACAAACTAGTTAAAACCCAACCAAATGTTTTCAGGTGACTTACCATCCCTACACCTGTTAGCCAAAGAAAAACATTCATGAATGGAGTGGACAGACTGACCGTGGCATAGGGGTCACCCATTCTGACAGCTGCCAACTGGATCTGTGACTTTAATGTATCTTTTTTTTTACATTTTATGTCGTCTGTTAACAAGAATGTTTCATTACAACATTTTTACACGTGACGACAGGAGTAAAGTGAGCCAATACATACGCCTGACAATAGCAAACTTTTCATAAGTAAGTTATGTAAGCTGCTGTCATTTGGACCTCATTCCGAATGGTAATTATACACTTCTGAATAAAATGTTTAAATATAGTCTACTAAAACGTTTTTAAAACAAATGATCTTTTAATATTTTTTGAAGATACATTAAAGTCACAGATCCAGTTGGCAGCTGTCAGAATGGGTGACCCCTATGCCACGGTCGGTCTGTTTTCAACAAACTTGATTTTTTTTGCCTCCATGTACTACACATCTGGCTGAAGCTAACACATTAACTACTCATTGCCTGAGTGAAATAAATATACAATTTTTTGAATAACACATTATAGGAGAAAAAAGATTATTGTTGCTTAAAATGCTCACTAGTATCTTTAGCATGTCGCCATTACTGGGCCAAAGTAAGTTTAGAAACATTACAAGGTTTTAAATATGTAAAATACCAGGAAAATATATTTTACATTTGGCTAACCTTTCTATAAATATGTTCCTTTCAGACATACATTACGGTTAGGAATTTTCATAAGCTATCTGTTAACTGTGTATAAATTCCTATATACAAATATATAAACACGGTTATGAGTTGCCTGTAAATAAACTGCAAATTACTATATAAACATTTCTATATCAGACGAGCAGTGGTTTCTAGATTTGCAACAGTCAAGCAGTATCTTGTGATTTGGCTGCAAAGATTAAACTTACCACTAGATGGAGATTTAAAACAGAATACAAAAGTCAAAAATATACTGTTGTACTGTTTTGTATTATATGTTTCTGTTTCCTTATGTATTGTAAGCGTCTTTGGGTTTCACAAAAGCGCTATATAAAAATAAAGTATTATTATTATTATTATAGTTCTTTCAGAAGTAATCTTTTCCATATTTTTAATATGTATGTTCCTGTCACTTAAGTTCTCGACTCCACATAAAACTACAGCAGCCAATTTCCAACCTGTCACTACTTACCAACCTATTAGGAAATCTCGAGCAGATCATCCTTCGCAGAATATAATCAGAACATACATGTTCGTAGTTATCAAAACTCTATAGTCTCTTTAGTTATGTTTCATCATTGCCAGTGTGTTCATGTGTATACCAAGTCGTTTTCTATATTCTTATTGTGTGTATATGATGGTCTCCTGCTCTGGTATTTTTGTATTTGGCCTTTTGGGATTGTTTGCCTGGGTGGGTTGGATGTGTTGGGCTTCGTCTTGTGTGCATCTGCTTGGTGGCACTGATGTTGTTTTGTGTCCTGACTTCTCTTTTTGGTCCCTACAATATGTTATTAAAACATTAGAAAACATGCTGCAAACATCTGTCTGTTCTCAACAAATTACAGTTGAAAAGTTTGGCAAAGGCTGTATTTGTAAGAAGGCTTACAGTGTATTGAATTAGTGAAAATCTTATGTGTTAATTTTATCAGGCAGTTTTAGATTGATTTAATTTAGTTTTAGTTTAATTTATGTGATGCAGGCATCATACTGCAGTACATGATACTTACTGTTCATTTAAAATCTCAGATCTCTTCCATAATACAAGCCACAATGAAAGTCATAGGGTAAACGGAATACATGTCCAGGTCATCTCTGAAGGCACATTGCTTAGAGAAGCACAGACAATAGTGGCAGACTCGTCCTATGACCTGCACTCTAAATAATTATTTGATGCCTGTAAGTTGAGCGACTACACAGTGGTCGTTGAGCAGCGCAGTGATTGCCGGACTGTGTAAATAACGAGAGGTTGCTTTTTAAAGGCTAGTAGGCCATGGAACATCATTAGTTGGAACTCAGATGTTGACACTATGCGCATGTGCCAACCATGTGCATATGGATGTGTGATTGTTTATGTATGCATTGAGTCCAAGAACAAAAAAGTCTGTATCTCATATACAATTAATGTTATATATTCAGTTACACGTTAAAGGAATCACCAGCAAGACACCGGTACAGGTAATGACAGGGACAGGAAAATGTTTCTGGAGAAGGAAAGACCTTGAAATGAAATGAAATGAACAGGCTGGTGCAGGCTCCCGGTCTAGGTTCAGTTCTCCCTCCATCAGCCGCCCACCTCACCTCTATACACAGATGTAAAAATGTTTAACTTCCCCTTTTAGGTACAGTGCTGGTTCTGAAGAGGGAACAATGTAGTTTGTTCTTTAATGATTGCAGAACTGATGTGGTCTCATTACTAAGATTTAAGAAATTGATTTTGTACAATCTGGACACACCAAGTAAGTTGCACGATTTTATGTTTTTGAGGTAATTTGTCTTTTAAAAGTTTTTAGTTGATATGAGCTGTTGATGCTCCGTAAATGCAGAAGTGATATTAATTACTTACATTTTCTAAAGGAAATTAGTGTCTGTCCATTAGACATTTCCTAAGCATACCAATTTGTGTTTGACACTAGTTCATATCAGTAAGACTATAGTCAATAGCAGGTGTTTCTTATAGGAGATTGTATTTTCTCATCACACTTGCTGAACTTTGAAAAGCCCACTACACCACAACCAATAATTGTTTAACGAAATTAAGGTTTTATTTTTTTCTTTCTTGCATAAAGCTTACACAAACATCAGGTCTTTTTGTTACTGTTGTTGACAAAATCAACATAGTATCCTGCCATTATAATATGTAGGGGATTTCACATACAGCAGCTTGATTAAAACAGTGATAACGTGTGTAGACAGTATGTCACCAGACACAGGTCGTTCTTTAGCCTAACAGCTCTGAGTCGTGACATTGACATGAAAAAAGCACACAAAGAAGTAATCAAAATCAAACAGCATGTCTGATTAACGTGGACCAGATCAGGGCAACTTTGCCTTTTACAATCTTAGAGCATGGGTTAAAGCAAGAAATTTTCATTTGACTGAAAATTTTTTCTTGGCAAAAGACAATGCCAGCAATTACTGAAAATGTGGTGTAGTTGGGACACGGCCTCTTTTGCCTAATTCTACACAATAAACACATTTATAAAGTATATTTATCTAAACAGCCTGTGTAAGGAGAGAAGAGAGAATGAACACCTGAGCAGTAAATGTACATAAATGTGTATTTAATGGGAGTTATCTGGGGGTCCTCTTCCAGAAAATTATTTAAAGATCAAGTCAAATTTAGTGAATCCTGGTTTAAAAGGTACGAAGCTCTCTTGTTTTTATCAGATTCACCATCGCAAAAACATAAGCCGTAAGATTACCTGCTTTAAGTAGGTATGTTACAAAAAAATTAACACCACTGGATAGAGCTTTTAAATACAAACAGAACAACACCATCCATGTTAAGCCTGGTTTAAGCCTTTACACTTGACGCAGCACGAGTGGCGTGAGCAGCGCGAGGGTCCGCACGCCGAAAATGACGTAATCGCGGTGGCTCCAACCGTGCGCGAGAGCCTCGCAGTCGTGCACCTCTCGAATTTTGTAACTTCGCGCGCACAGCGCTTCAGCGCAGTGAACCAAGTCATGTTTGCCGGGTTCATACACCTTTATAAGGTGGAATTAAAGCACTTGTACGTCACTTTCAAGGTCCATTTCAACGCGTTCTCAACGTTAAATTTAATTAAGTTAAATATTTATACATATACTCGAAATGATTAGAAATAATTCTCTTTTTATCACATTATTTAATGGTGGTTTATTTTCAAAACGCCCAATCTTAACGACTTCACGTTCTCTCATGTTTCATCCTGGAATTACAAGAGGCTCGTATTTGTTAGCGTAATAACTGTTCAGTCAGACAGATATTTGTTGTGAAACGAAGTAGTTACATTTTCAAGCATTTTAAAGTACTTTAGCCTAAATTCCAGCACTAATGCAACATTACAATTGGTCAGGTAAATGTTCATTCCCCTGTTTTTGAGGGGACTACACTGCAAAAAGAATGTGACGCAGCAAGTAGCCTCCGCCGTTCGCGCAGGTGTACAGAGTCGCGCGCTACGGTCACGCCAGGCAGGAGGGGGGTAAAAACCTTTCTACGTAACATCCGCAAATCTGAAGGCGGAATGAACGAGAAGGGTAATGCTGCAGGCCGGAGCCCCTGTGGGCGTGGGTAAAGGGCGTATCATGTGTCAATCATTTTCGAATGCAGCCAATCAGATACTAGACTTTCGTTGTCAATCAATTTTTATTAAGCCAATTATCAGCCAGAGTTAGCTGTCAATCATTTTTTAATGCAGCCAATCATCTTAACAGATCTGCCAAAAGAAGGCGGAAACTGCACGGAGAAGCTCTTTAAACAGAAGTATATGCCGCTCTTACACAAAAGTAGCTGAATAAAAACATTAGAAGAGCCATGACTTTAGACATTTTAAAATCAAAGTTTAAAATACTTCTCACTTATTTTTCTGGAACGGCACTTTAATGTTTTTTCCTTTATTGCACGTATTGCATCATTTGTACATCATATATATGTGGCGAGTGTAAATTGGTAGCGGAGGGGAGGTGTAAATGGACACAAATTATGTATTATATCGCGATCGATCGCCATGTATAAGCGCCTCCGCCGAGCAGAGCGTTGAGGAGCGATTTCGATTGGAGGATCGTGCTCTATTTTTTATTATTAATTTTTTTGCCGATGCTGGTCCAGCGTGTCGCGTGCCACTGATTATGCCTCGGCGTGCCAACGGTGGCCCGCGTGCCATAGGTTGCCGACCCCTGCTGTAGAGCCTTTGAATATTATAACCATTGTCTTTTAAACAGTATGATATGTTTTTTGTCCTAGAATGAATGTCCAGGCAAGATTAGTGTTTTGCTGGCTTTATCTTCAAGGTACATTTCTAACACATTGTTACATGATCTTTGATGTTATGTGATAATTTATTGCTATTCGTGAAAGTGCGTTAATTAAGCTTTCTTTACTGTTTAAACGACTGCATGCCTCAGCTGACTGATACATGTATCTTTCATCTTCCAGTGAGCTTTGTCTCTGTGCTTTCTGATACATGGAATGCAAAGGTTGTCCCAAACATTGATGCGCTTGTCAAGTCTTGTGTTGTGGTGCCCTGCACTTACAACTACCCTGGGACAAGTCTTCCAAGCTCACGAAAGAGGGCAATCTGGCACAAAAAGGGTAATCGGGAAGAATACATCTATCATGAAGATTCGATAAGTGTTGCAGACAACTTCAAGGGCCGCACGAAACTACTTGGAAATCTGGGTCAGAAAAACTGCACCTTGGAGATAGATGAAGTTAGAGACCATGACAACGGCCCATTTTGCTTTAGGATTGAAATCCCAGATCTAGACAAATTTTCATTTGTGGAACAGTGTGTCACCATCTCTATGATATGTAAGTATGATTGTAGATCTAAAGTAGAATCAGTATAATGCACATTTAAGCCATGCCTTCAAGAACGATTCATTTAATTCTTAGGAACAAACAATCCGTTTTATTTGTACTCAGTAATTCTCTTAGTGCCAATTTCAGTACCTGATGAGCAGAGCATCAAAGCCACAGCCCGATCCACACAGATCTGGACACCTACTACTGCCCCTCTGACAGGTGGTGGGCCCATGGGACAGTGGACCCATGTAGCTCATTCGGGCTAAAGACCTAGACACCAGATGCTCACAAAGGAGCCCCAACCCAAATAATATTAAAATATATGATATTACTAAACTATAGCACAATGTTTTGACTTTATCTTTCACTGATCAAGTGGGGAATCACCTTGGGAATCATGGAATTTTATTTATTTTTTGCATTTTCTATATAAAACGGCTCAAACATGACAGGACAAACACAGTTTTACTCCAGAATGCAGTAAGTAGGGGGTCTCAGGACTTATAGAAGGTAACCACTGAGGAGTGAAGCAAACAGGAAACATCTTCATCAGGAATGCCTTGTTCATGACCAGAAGTACAATATAGTAATATCTCCTCTACAACCTAGCATCTACAGCTTATAGTATGAATAGAACCAATGTAATTATATCGCAATATAAGTACATATGTGAGGAAAACCAAAGGTTACACTGACGCAAAGGTGTGAAATGCTTCAAGTGGGCGTGCCCTAGTTAATGAACATCTTAAATCAAATTTGTCTGTTAATTGGCATCATCAGTGCTGCAGACAGGATGGTCAGTATCTTTCTTTATCACAGCTTGTAACATCTCAGTTTAAATTCTTAAACCAAACATATATAACAACTGTCTTAGAATAAGAATATGATAGATGCTAAAGTGTCTTCGTTGTGCTGTAAATGTAATTCCAAGCTGGTAACTATATCTGCTACTTAGTATTTTCTTTAATGGAAATAATAACTATGTCCTTGTGCTTGCTGTGTAGCGAGTCCCAAGGAACCAGTGCTGGAACACAAGAATTACTTTAAGGAGGGATCACACGCCGTCTTCAAATGTTATGTGAAGCACACCTGTCCTTCCCACCCCCCCTCCCTGACCTGGAGCCGTTCAGATGGTGAGGTCCTTCCGAGCATTAAGCTTCTTTACGAAGGGACGTGGCAGGTGGAGTCAGTCCTGTCCTTCATCGCAAAAGAACAGGACCATAACACTGAAGTCACGTGTAAAGCTGTTTTCCACGGCAATATGGAGACTGAAGCTAAATTTGTCATGTTTGTTAAAGGTAAGGCAAGAACAGGTTGTTGTCCTTCACAAACCATCTTGGTCCTGTTTGTTTCTATTCTCTAGACTGAGAATAGAAGATAAGAAAATGTCCCACTAAACAATGTGCATTGTGATGCCTGCACATTCATGATTTTTCTTGGAAATTGAGATAAAATAAAAGAAACTCCAAGCTATTAGCATATCCTTTAAATACATTCTCTAGAGGGCTGAAAAATGTAATTTTAGTGACATTTGTTTGCAGGAAAACAAAATATCTATCACATCATTATTCCAGTCGCTACTGTACTTGGAATAATCATTTTACTTGGAGTGGTGGGTTTCTTTGTGATCAAGAAGTACAAGTGAGTCTGAATCAATATGATTTCTCATGTGAATAGTACAGACATATTAGTCATGTTGATTTATGTATATAGCACTTGTTCACTGCATCGGTAATAGGGCTGCCACAAACGATTATTTTAATAGTCGACTAATCACCGATTAATATTTATGATTAGTCGACTAATCTGATCATACGTTAATTGAATATAAAACATACAGCTTATCACACTAGAATACAACTGCTATTATATAACCATCATTAGATTTCAGCTATATGCTAACTAAAAATAAAAACAATTAAGATCATAGTTCATTAAACCTTTAATGAAATATGCAGCTTGCTGCAACAAACAGTTATTAAAATAAGTATAAGGCACTGGCTTAAACAACGCAAAAATAAATACATTAATAAAGAAATAATTTTTTTTAGGTTTTTTTTTCTTTCATTTGTCTCATCGACGATTAAATTAGTCATAGACTATTTTAATACTCGACATAATCGTGACTAGTCGACTAATCATGGCAGCCCTAATCAGTAATTAGATTTTTATTTGTTTTCTCCTGCAATCCAAATGTCTTGCTAAAGTACATTTTAAGGAAATTTCAGCAACTGATAATACTTTGTGTAATTTTTTAAAATCACTAAACCCACAACCAGGAGACAGATTCAAGAGCTCCAGTCTAGAAATGAGAATGGGTAAGTAAACAAGAATATTACTGATCAACTGTTATATGTTTTAATACTTTACAAACTTCTCTCCAAGTCTAAAAACCTAAGTATACACTACTTTGCAAAAGTCAGAGTACACCCTATTATTTTTTTAATTTATGAAATGCCTTTAGGTTATTCTTTTATGAGTCTCAACAAAGTAAGAAAATATAGCCCCCCCCCCCCCCCACAACACACACACACACACACACACACACAAGAAAACCTCAGTGCTTCTCTCTGTGTCCTTTTTTAATTTGGATGGTAGAGGACATATGAGGGCCAGCACTGATGTTCTTGGCGACATCTCTGGTCAATCTGTGGAGTTCTGGGACTTCCCATGCCCAAATGGGAGCTCCGGTGTGGGGGGTAGGGGATGAGGGGGGCTACACCAAACAAGTGTTTCAGCAAATTTCTGATAATTGCAGTGTAGTCTGGGTTGACCTCCTGCATAAATGCTAGAGCAATATAATATCTCACTAATAAATACCTAACCTGTTTGTTTTTTGTCTAAACATAATGTTTGTAAACCTGTCTTGTGCTCAGATTATGGAGCCGCATCTCCCGAGTGTCCAGAAGGTAAGGGAGAACATTTATCATGCAGTTAAAGAAGGGCTGCTGTAAACACTGAAGCTCTTCTTCTAGTTAATACAGAACAGCTGAAATGATTATACACTGATTACATTCTCACTCTGTAATCACCAGGTTCAGGTCAGTGGACTACACATTTCCTGGAGGGGACTACAAGCATTAAGGCCTGGTCCACTAACAACTAACCTTAGGGGTCTTGTAGATGCTTTACGTTAACAGATGTAAAACAGAATTAAAAGATGAAGTAGAAGCTGACATGATTTCCACTTCTGTGGTATTATGCATAGAGTCTTAGGGTAACTAGAGTTCTGAGAAGATGTACATGCTGACATTTCCAGTCATTATATTTAACATTATATTTAACAGTCTGGGGACGGACATTTTCTGTTCCTCTTTTAAAAATACTTTTGGTTGTAAAAGTGCACACACTCCTACACTCTCCCACACCACTTACAAAGACAACAAATTCAGGACACTCTATTTCTAAAAAATAGATTACATACATACTCATACATACATACTCATCATAACCGGATCATTGTAACTGGATGTGGTCAGCACAATGAAAGGAAGCATTGGCAGAAGTTAAAGTTAAAGAAAAATCTTTAGTTCTTTAAAGAAAATATAAGAACATATTTTTTCACAATCTCATTTCATTATTTGCACCCACAAAAATCATCCCATTAGCTTCGGCTGCCACAGCAATACCACAGAAACTTAACCTACTCGACACAACTTTGAGGACAACATGTTATCTTGGTTTGACAGTGTGGCCAGAATTCATTGTTTGGTCTAAAATGAGCAATTGTTTTAGAATTAATAGGTAGTTGGATTCGAGACACAAAAGGACACAATATTACCTTGAATCTAAATGCATTAGGGGTCATATAGTCTAATAGAAAGTTTTACTGTATTACAGAACAACCAGGAGGCCGGAGACTGGCAGGGGTGTTTTTAATAAGTAAGTATACTGGTTAGTGATAACTAAAGTTTGATGAGCCCTCAGTGAGTTATAGCTATATACACTGCTACCACACTTTCAGTATACTTTAAAATCACACTTAGAATGTAAATTAAAGCTTTATGTTTAAAAAGTGTTATTGGCAATTAAACATCAGAGGAACTTTAATTTAACATACCTTCTAGTCTGTTTGTGGTATAATTTGACTTTGATACTTCTCATGGAATCAAAAATAAGATTACATATGGCTTTGGTTCTTGTTTTATATATATAAAAAAACTTTATATTAACTTTAAAAACTTTAAATACAATATTACCTGTCTGTTAAGAGATAGCCTATATTTTTCTGTCTAGAGGTAACTTACAATCCTGTTTCTGTAACATATAATATGCATCTCATTGTCTCAAAATGTCCTATAATGCTCATAGATCGAACAACTGTGCAAAAACTGGGTCTGAAATAACTGGATTCTCAAAACCGCGCTGTCCATCTCCAAAGAGGTAGAGTACATCCTCAGTACAGGGACTAATATTGGTAATTAATACATGAATGTAGAAAAACAAAATAAAGAAATACATGCTCACACTGGAATACAACAGTCTTTTATTCATTTAAGAATTTAAACATTTAAACATTTTGTTTCTGTCTGTTTTTTTTCTTTTTTTATAAATATCACAGTGGACAAAAAACATACAACAGACCAGAGACCACATGTTCAGTAGTAAGTGGTTATTTATGTATTTGTCTTCACATTCATCATCTTATGTTTCCAGTTTAATGAGCTTTTACTGTGTATATTATTTTTCTACCTTGTCATTTTAAGTGGTAACATTTTACAACAAAATGCTCTAATAAATAGCAACTGACTAATTATAGCATTTGGATTATAGAAATCAATAAATATTACAATGTGAACAATTAAACATTTACGTTCTGGCATTAACATGCACCTACTAAGACCAACATTTCTGGAAACCATGTGGGCCACACAGTGATCAAAGATCACAGATCAAGTACAGATCATTAACAAATGAATTGACAATAATGAACTTTTTACTGTATCTATTGTGTATTATGTATTTGTTTATGATAAGAAATTATTTAGCTTCAGGGCTACTTAGATTAATGAAGTGCTCCTCTTTAGAACATTGCTGACTGTCAAAACTACATCCTTACAGGACTACGATGATGACTACACCAACCTAGCAGATGTGAACATTTATGGCAATGTCTAACAGATGTAGAGATGCCTGTTCCATCGGTGCTGTGTATTGTTTGTCTGTGCATTTTTTATTTGTTACATTGTATTAGTTCTACTTACAATTGTATTTGTTATAATTGCTTGTGTCATATCACATCTCAGTCATAATATAACCATGTTTAAAATGCTGAAACATCAATTTATTGTCACTGTTTAGTACAAGTATATCAACTTAATTTTCCATGTTTATGTGCATATTTTTTCTTTTTATTTCTGTGCATTTATTAGAATTCATTATTATGTTAATAAAATAAAGTGATATTGATGTGATATTGATAATAAAATAAACTGATACAGACGAGAAGGTCTGGCTCTCAGTCTCCGCTCTAATTCATCTCAAAGGTGTTCTATCGGGTTGAGGTCAGGACTCTGTGCAGGCCCGTCAAGTTTTTTTTTTATGTTGATGTTTGAAAAGTTTTTATTTTGGTTATGTGCTCCACAATCAAAAAGAATATATATACCAACAAAACAAACAAAACAACAACACAACCTCAGTTATAAATAAACCTGTCCTGCTTGGTTGATAATTCGTATTGCTTTTTTCTGCAGCATGAAAATTGGATGTGTGTTCGTTTTATATGCATTTCCCCATATCTCCACACAATAGGTCATGTATGGAACTATTAAAGAACAGTACAGTATATATAGTGAATTTTGATTTAAAATATGTTTGGTTTTATACAGTATTGCAATAGTTCTGGCCATTTTAGTTTTTACATTATTTATGTGTGGTTTCCAACATAATTTATTATCTATTATCACCCCCAAAAATGTATTTTCGTACACTCTTTCAATTTCAACATCATCTATACTAAGTTTTACCTCAGTTCTAATTTCTCGGTTACCAAATATCATAAACTTTGATTTAGTTAGATTCAATGATAGCTTATTAATGTCAAACCATCTCTTTATAGTACTTAATTCTCTTCCTACTGTATTCAGAAGCCATTCCAGTTTTTCCCCAGAACAATATAAATGTGTATCATCAGCAAATAATACAGTTTTTAGTAGATTTGAGACTTTACAAATGTCATTTACATATAATATGAACAGTTTAGGCCCCAACACTGAACCTTGAGGAATACCACAAGTAACATTCAATAAGTCAGATTTACTATTCCCTATTTGCACATATTGATATCTATTGCCTAAATAACTTTTGAGCCATGAGTATGCTACCCCTCTCATTCCATATCTTTCCAGTTTTTTTAACAATATATCATGATCAAAGGTGCCATTGAAGTGGACCTATTTTCTCTAAAACCATATTGATGATCACTCAATAGGTTGTGCTTTTCTAGAAATCCATCGAGTCTATGAACAAATAGTTTTTCTAAAATTTTTGAAAACTGAGGTAGAAGAGAAACTGGTCTATAATTAAAAAATTGATGTCTATCACCACTTTTGTAGATAGGAATAATTTTGGCTATTTTCATTTTATTAGGAAAAATGCCTGTCTGCAGTGACTGATTACAAATATGTGTAAAAGGTTTCACTATGCATTTTATAATGTTTTTCACCAATGTCATATCCATATCGTTGTAATCAGCAGACTTTTTATTTTTACATTTATTTATGATTTCAAGTATTTCATTTTCTTCTGTTCCCCTGATAAAAATGCACAGAAAATGGAACATCCAACCACAGCATTGGAACATCCACTGACATCCCAGACTATCTCATAGGTGCTTGTATGGAATTGTATTTGCTAGAAGCATGCAACCAATATATAAAATACAGGTTGAGTATGTGAACATCAATTTAAGCAACCATCGATTTAAACAGACATACATAGCTCACGTGTCAATGATTAGCATGTGACTCCGGCAGGCTTATCTCTAGCAGCATAACTAAAGGGAGGGGCCTGCAGGTGACCACAGCCATGAGGGCTCACTGAGCCATTGCTATCCACCCAAGTCATTGTCACAACTTGAGTGATAACATGACATGGTTGGATAACAGCATCCACATCTCAGATTACCAGAAGTCTCAATGACTGCACCGAGCTCCACATCTTCACATGTAGAATATTAAGGCTTGATTAAATAGGTGAGTCTTAAGTCTAGAATTAAGAATGTATTCAGAACATTTAGGAACTCTGATTTGAACTGTTTAATTTGCATATCAAGTCTAATAAAAAATTTTATTAAAAGGAACTGAAAAATCCATTGAGATCTGAGATATAAGACCTTTTAAAAGTACGTTTCAAGAGTAAATACTACGTCTGACAGACCACCAAAAATAAAAGTTAAATATTAAGCTTTTTATGAACACGTCAACAACATAATGCTTAGTTATTAATGTTTCAGATCGATATCTCAGTACATGGCACATTTGTACACTTCTCTTTTGCCAAATGCAAATACAACACTATTTTAAGCCCATTTTACATGCATTGCTAAGCATGTATGAACATGTTTGCTGCTTAGATGGGATTTATCAGAGAAAGATATAAAAGGAAGTGATACCCTTCCCTGCATAAATAAAAAAACACACATACATCTGTGATATGCCTGACCATGCATGGGGCAGATATTAA
Organism: Brachyhypopomus gauderio; assembly: GCF_052324685.1. Lineage (NCBI taxonomy): Eukaryota > Metazoa > Chordata > Actinopteri > Gymnotiformes > Hypopomidae > Brachyhypopomus > Brachyhypopomus gauderio. Next base: position 8,569,263 of record NC_135226.1, read on the forward strand.
CTGATTCTGCATATAAATTTGATGACATGCTATTTTTATAAATTAATTTATGGCCAATAAGCTGCTTAATAACAGCAATAATAAATATTACTATAGATGCAGTTGAAAGCTGCTTTTGCTATTAATGCACTGTAATGTAATATTATTGTCACGTTGAGGACCCCGGCTCCTCCCTTTTGGGCGTGTGTAAACGTTGTCCACGTGCTTTGTCTGCGTCAGCGGAACTCCGTGGTGATGGCTATGTTGTGTGAATAATGTGTCTCACCTGTGAATCGTCTCGTAATCACATGGGGCTAATGTGGTCTGTCTATTTAATGTGCGCTCGCGCAGTGTCCTGTGCTCGTCGTTGTCTAAGTCTGCACGTTGTGTACCGTATTCATGTTTATCGTGCGCTGATTGCGCAATCTCTCTGTTCTAAGTAAAGCGACGTCTGTCTCCAAAACCGAGGATTCTGTGTCTCGTCCTTGGCATAGCCCGAACGTCACAGAACGACGAGCCGTTTTCGAGACACCAAGAACGATGCCAGGCTACACAACCCGGCCAAAGAAGAGCCAGCGCCCCAGCAAGCGGCATCACCACGCTCCCTCCTCACCACCACGCTGTGAAGCCACGCCAACCTTGGAACAGTTGGAACAGGACCCGGTCTGCGCGTTCCAGCTGGCTTCAGCACGGGCAACAACCGACCCCGAGATAGCGGAGATGATCCGCGAGGGGGCGGTACAGACTTGGCGAGAGCGACAGAGAAAACCTCCTCCATCCCGCGCTCTTTCTCCTCTGCGGGTAGGATCCTACCAGTTCTGCGCCACAGACACTACCCCAGAGAGCGAGTTTGGGGAGGAGGACTCTGAGGAGGAGGGTGATGCGGAGGAGGAAGAGGGCTACCCTCCGTCTCTAGGCGAAGCCTCCACCGTCGACTGCGGTGGGGAGGGGGAGGAAGCCTACCCTCCGTCGCTAGACGATGTCTCCACCGTCGACTACGGTGAAGAGGAGGAGGAGGAGTCAGAGGAAGAGGACTACCTCCCTCCGCCCGTAGTTCCCTCTCCCCCCGTCGAGGAGGGCGAGGAAGAGGGCGAAGAGCAAGAGTGTGACGAGGAGGAGTACCCCTCCCCGTCGGAGTGCTCCACATGCCCCGAGGAAGACGGTGGGGAGGAGGAGGAGAATGGGGATTACCCTCCGTCCGAGGGCTCCTACACGGAGGAGGAGGAGAGCCCTTCCCCCTCGGAACTGTCCGCCGGGACGGTGAAGAGGAGGAGGAGTCCAGAGGCGGGTTCATCCCCCGAGCTCTCCCCAGCCAGCGACATGGACTGTTCCCGGGGTGGCAGCTTGGGACAGCCCATGAGCTGGAGCCGTGGCAGTGACGAGGAGATGGAAGCGGAGGAAGCCACTCCCACTGCCAGGTCCGGAGGGAGATCCACGGGCGAGGAGGGTTTCCCGTACGGCCCACCGAGGGTTGGGACCAACCGCGCTGCACCTGGCGCGTCGGCCAACCGCGCTGCACCTGGCGCGTCCGCCAGCCGCGCTGCGCCCGGTGGAGGGTTTGCAGCAAGGGCAGGAGGAGCACCGCCCACCGCAGCGCCTGCAGCACCAGTGGCTCCCGATCTCACTCCCCTCATCGCTCTCCTCCTGGCGCGCAGCCTGGCGCCTGTTTCATGTGTGTGTGTGCCTGTGTTCGTAAGTCTACCCGTATGTGTACCTAACCCCCTCTTCCCGTTTGTGTCTATGTGTGTAAGCGTGCCTGTTTGTGTTTTTGTGACCGTGCCGTTGTCTAACGTCTTTTCCCCTGTGTTCCCAGGGAGGGTGTTCTAGGCGGTCCGTGGCGGACGCTTCCCCGAGGGCGGTCACCTCCCAGACGCAGGACTGAGCGCGTCGGATCCGCCCATCATCGTGGGTTCGGGGCACTCGGTCCTGTTGGCACCCCGGGACGGGTAGTGCCCTTGGAGGGGGCGTCTGTCACGTTGAGGACCCCGGCCCCTCCATTTTGGGCGTATGTAAACGTTGTCCACGTGATTTGTCTGCGTCAGCGGAACTCCGTGGTGATGGCTATGTCATGTGAATAATGTGTCTCACCTGTGAATCGTCTCGTAATCACATGGGGCTAATGTGGTCTGTCTATTTAATGTGCGCTCGCGCAGTGTCCTGTGCTCGTCGTTGTCTAAGTCTGCACGTTGTGTACCGTATTCATGTTTATCGTGCGCTGATTGCGCAATCTCTCTGTTCTAAGTAAAGTGACATCTGTCTCCAAAACCGAGGATTCTGTGTCTCGTCCTTGGCATAGCCCGAACGTCACAATTATGTTATGTATTATATTATGTAATATGTGTACTACGTGATATACATACATTTATACTCTAATATAAAATACATGGTATTTGTTTTAAAAAGCTTGTGAAATGTTGCTTTGTGTGTAAAATAATCTATAATGGTTCAGCCCATGTTAGTTACCCAGTTTATTTACAGAGTATATATTTGCAATTGTATTGATTTAGCCAGTAATGGCAGTATGATGTAAAATAATGACATTGTAAAGACCTCTATTCATTAGAACAACTCAGCCCAAAAGCATTGGTTAAAATACTCAATTTACTTCCTGTCAAATTCTAAAGTCAAGGTCAAAAGTCAAAGTCAAGTTTATGCTATATAAATAAATATGGATATATACATTTATATATGTTGTCACAAAGCAGCTTTACAATCGTATGGGTCCAGATCCCTAATGAGCAAGCCAAAGGTGACAGTGGCAAGGAAAACCTCCCTATGATGGTGGGGATTAGGAAGAAACCTCAGGAGGACCAAGACTCAAAAGGGAACCCATCCTCCATTGGGTGAGCCGCTAGCAGTATTTGTGGTAAAAATGTAGTTCTATAGTTATAGTTGTGGTTCTAGTTCCCCAGTGTGGTTCTATTCACAGTCCCTGTAGTGTGGATGGTGAGCCTCAGGTAGGAGCTAGCATCTGCACGTCCTCTTGCGGCAATGGCACATCCAACCAGTGTTAATTTTGTTGATGAATAATTTTCGTCATAGTTTTCGTCAAACCTTTTCTTTCATGACAAAAACGAGATGATAACTAAATAAAAACTATACGAAGGGATAAAAACGATGAGGAAATTAATGGACATTTTCGTCAACGAATAAAAACGAGACGAAAATATTGGCCAGTGACGACATTCAATCTGATCTGATTTAGCTTTTGAGAAAGGTAGGGATAAGTTAAGAAGAGATCCAAACGTAACTACTTTAGCGTACACGGAGAGGCAGGACAAACCGGGTAACCATCCAATCAGAACTAACGTCTTCACATCGCACAGAACCCGGGAAGACCATACCTACCTATGAACTATGGTCACTCATGAAATTCAACTCAAAGTTAACTCGACAATGTCAGCAGGGAGAAAGATGAGCGACGATATATGGACACATTTCTCCTTTGACTTTGAGAAAAACAAGACGGTGTGTAAACCATGTGGGACAATGAAATACGACAAATGAAACGACTTCTGCTGGCTATGGCATTGTTGTTTTTACGGCACCCAGTTTTATATAGAATGTAATATGCATTGTTCATAAACTCCATATGCTTTTCAGGTAGAGTGGGCCTACTGGTCATCAATGTTTTGTTATTGTTATGCTCAATAAGCATAAGCTCTGGTCAATAAATTTTGGAAATTTGTTTATTTGTATATATTGCACATACAATAATATTCTGTAACTGGTTAATAAATGTTTCATTTTGTGCAAGTGTATATAATGACTATTACACCATTTATATTTTAGTCAACTAAATTATTTTGATAATTAGTCGACTAAATTCCGACTGAAACTAGACCAAGACTAAAAACAAATCCAATGACTAAATTATGACTAAAACTAAATGACATTTTAGTCAAAAGTCTAAGACTAAAACTAAATAAAAAATTGCTGTCAAAATTAACACTGCATCCAACACCGGCATCAGTACATCCACCGGCAAGCCAGACCGTCTCCTAGGTGCTTATAGGTGCTTGCATGTAATTGTCTTACGTAGAAACATGCAAAAAGATAGACAATATAGGTTAAGTGTCTGGACATCAATTTAAACATCCCTTGATTTTAACATACATAGCTCACGTGCCAGTGATTAGCATGTGGCTCCGGCAGGCTAATCTATAGCAGCATAACTAAAGGGAGGGGTTCAGAGGTGACCACAGTCATGAGGGCTCAATGAGACACTGCTTTCCAGCCAAGTCATTGTCACAACTAGAGTTGTGCCATGTCACAGCTGGATGACAGCATCAACATCTCAGCATCTCAACATCTCATCTCATGATTAAAATGAATGTAAGCCAAGAAAAGCTCGCCAGCATTCTCATTGTTCATGCTAATGGATGCACATACCTACCTTGCATTTTATTCATGAATAAAATCATTTTATTGATGTTTCAGGTATGGTATAGGAGGTATAGGAGGCCAAGGAGCAGGTTATTTGAGGTTTGAAAATTAAAATTTTTCTTTTAATTTTAGGTTATATTATAACTTCATTTGGAATTTTCTGGTCTTTCTGTAAGATGTCCAAAGATCTTGTTTTGTTTTAGCAACAAAAAATATATATGTTGCATGCTCTTGATGATGGGCTACTGTCTTGGATCAGGATGTGCCATATTTGGACAAGGGTGTGGCACTATGGACATTCAATGGGTCCTACACAGAGGAGGAAGAGGAGGAGAGTCCACCCCCTTCGGAGCTCTCCGCCGGGACGGTGAAGGGGAGGAGGAGTCCGGAGGCGGGCTCATCCCCCGAGAGCTCCCCAGGAAGCGATATGGACTGTTCCCGGGGTGGCAGCCCGGAGCAGCCCATGAGCTGGAGCCGTGGCAGTGAGGAGGCTATGGATGAAGACACTCCCACTGCCTGGACCAGAGGGCGATCGCGGGGTGAGGACGGACTCCCATATGGCCCACCGAGGGGAGGGACTAGCCGCGCTGCACCAGGCGCGTCCGCCAGCCGCGCTGCACCCGGTGGACGGTTTGCAGCGCAGGCTGGAGGAGGACCGCCCACCGCAGCGCCAGCAGCTCCCGGTCTCTCTCCCCTGTTGGCTCTCCTCCTGGCGCGCAGCCTGGCGCCTGTTTCATGTGTGTGTGTGCCAGTGTTCGTAAGTCTTCCCATATGTTTGCCAAACCCCCTTTTCCCGTTTGTGCCTATTTGTGTAAGTGTACCTGTTTGTGTGTTTGTGAACGTTCCGTTGTGTTTGTCTAACGTCTTCTCCCCCATCTTCCCAGGGAGGGTGTTCTAGGCCGTCCGTGGCAGACGCTTCGCCAAGGGCGGTCACCTCCCAGATGCAGGACTGAGCGCGTCGGATCCGCCCGTCGTCGTGGGTTCGGGGCATTTGGTCCTGTTGGCACCCCGGGACGGGTTGTGCCCTTGGAGGGGGCGTCTGTCACGATGAGGACCCCGGCCCCTCCCTTTTGGGCGTGTGTTTACGTGGTCCACGTGTACTCGTCTGCGTCTGTGGTTGTCTGTGGGTGCGGTTATGTCTTGTGAATATCCGTCTCACCTGTGCATCGTCTCGTAATCATGCGGGGCTAATGTGGTTTGTCTATTTAATGTGCACTCGCGCAGTGTCATGTGCTCGTCGTTATCTGAGTCTGAATGTTCTCTGTGAACGTTGTCTAAGTCTGAACGTTTCAGGTCTACGTTACGTGTTTAAACGTGCGCATACTGCGCTATTCTGTGTCACAATAAACGTGACGTCTGTGACCAAGCCGGGATTTGTGTCTCATCCTTCGCGCTGCACCCGACGTCACGTGTATATTAATATTTCCAATGTGTGTGCAATTACAATAACAATATTGTAATTATAATAGAAATTAAATTTTAAATGAAGGTAAATGAAGGTATTCATATATTGTTTGTGACTTCTGTAATATTGTATTATATTATGTGAAGTTGTGTTGTGGTCGTTATGTTAATATAATATTTGTATGTAAAAAGGGTAGGCAAAAAAGTATTGGCTTCAGCCTACACCTCTTTGGTCAGAGAATAGCTTTGGTAAACTAGGAAATTATGTTTATTGGTGGCTGTGTTATTGTGACCAAAATAAAGTATTAAATCAAATGAAAATCAATCAAGAAAAGTAGACAGCCCATTGAACCAACAGCTGATTCAATGTAGGTTAGTCCTGTGTTAACAGCCTACTTATGAACCTATTAACCTCTCTCAACAATGTTGAAAGTCAGAGAGAGAGAGACAAACTTCTCTCCTGAAGCAGCAAGCCAGATAAAACACTTTCCTTTATAGTGAAATTTTAGTTTTTTCAGTAATTAAAAATATCTCCAAAACAAAACAAACCTGAAACCCACCAAACAAATAAAGGCAGGGCTAGAACTTGCAGCATCATTAATATTCAGAGATAAAAACATGAAAGCACATGATAATGAGTGCATTGAGAAGCTTCACTGCTGAGAGGTTTCACTCCTGAGAGGTTTCACTCCTGAGGTTCAGGCACTCCATTGCTACACACAGACAATAATATGTAAGTTGTAATTTTCTATTATTTGCATTTTTCTTTACCCTATAATACATTTGGCAATATTATAACATTAAATATTATGCAAATGGCTATGTATATACAGGTTATTTTTATAAAAATGAATTATGAAAGTTGAAAGAGTTCTTTGTTGATTGGATAATTTCTGCATATAACACCAAATTTTCCCAATGAAGTTCTGTATTACATATTATACTTATAATTAGAGGTGTCAATTCCAGGTTCATAGATTAAAAGTCCTCACCAGGATTTTGCTCAGGCTTCCTGGATTGTGTTGATTCCACTAATTTTACCTGGATTGCTAATTAGAAAATCTAGCAAGCTTGAGCAAAATCCTGGTGAGGACTTTTAATCTATGAACCTGGAATTGACACCACTACTTATAATATACACTAATATACACTACAAACACATAGTATTATGTTTGTAGTAGTAAAAAAATTTTTTTTTCCATGATTATTGTCTATTTGCTAATCCAGGATGGCTGTACGAGTGATTTCAGTGTTCTACTGGCTTTGCCTTCAAGGTGTAGATTTCATTCACTTATATATCCATATTATTCATTGTTTCTATATGTGTTTCACTGTCCCTTAGCTGACTGATATATCTGTCATCCCTTTATCTCTCATTTTCTAGTGAGCTTTGCCTCTTTGCTTTCTGATACATGGAATGCAGAGGTTATCCCTAAAATTGATGCGCTTGTCAAGTCTTGTGTTGTGGTGCCCTGCACTTACAACTACCCTGGGACAAGTCTTCCAACCTCACGAATGAGGGCAATCTGGCACAAAAAGGGTAATCAGAAAGAATACATCTATCATGAAGATTCGATAAGTGTTGCAGACAACTTCAAGGGCCGCACAAAACTACTTGGAAATCTGGGTCAGAAAAACTGCACCTTGGAGATGAAGTTAGAGACCATGACAACGGCCCATTTTGCTTTAGGATTGAAATCTCAGATCTAGACAAATTTTCATTTGTGGAACAGTGTGTTACCATCTCTATGATATGTAAATATGATTACAGACCTAAAGTATATTCAGTACAATCAGGGTTGCCAACTCTCACGCATAGAGCGTGAGACACACGCATTTGACCGTTTTCACACGATCTTACGCCACACTTCCAATATCTCACGCCGAAAAAAAAAATCCAGTTTATTTACCTCTGATCCACATATATGATTCAATGAGTTGCAGTGCTGCAATACAAAAAATCTTTTGAGGAGGGACAACCTGCTAACTTCAATTGTTACATCAGATACACCTGTCCATCCCACCCCCCAAGACTCACATGAAGCCGTCAAACTGAATCTGCTGAAGTCAGTTACAGGGTCCAGCAGGGAGGCACATGGGAGATGGAGTCTCTCCTGAGTTTCAGTGCAACAGAGCAGGACGATCACACAGACATCACCTGCATAGCCGATTTCCACGGTGGCTTGACAACAGTGGCTACAGGACAGATATATGCCAAAAATTTCCTATGTTTTGTCTGAATGGACTGTGACCTCCTGAAAACAATGGAGTCGTAATGCAGACCGTTCATGAGATGGATATGAGACATGAGTGCAGAAACTAGGAGTGAGATTTATTGAGGGAAAATCCAGATTCAGTTTAATTAAAACAATTCCAGTGACGGGCAGTGTGAGCAACTAAAAAGGAAGCGATCACGCCAAATCTCAGGGAAAGAGGATGGTTTAATAGAAAGTGCGCAAACCAAATACCCGTGACATAGATCCAGATTAAGGAAATAATAACCAGCAGTCAACTGGTACAAAGACAAGACATATATAGACAAACAAATGACCCTCAGGTGAGACGGATCACGGGTCCCGCCCACCTGAGGGACGAACATCACGTGACCAAAAACAGGACATCTACCGCTGTAAACGGGGGCGACCGGCAGGGCCCCCCCCCCCCCCCCCCCACAACGTGACAATGGGTAAGTAAACAAGAATATTACTTATTAATTATTGATACCACACAATATAGACAGCATGATTGTTTTTTGCATAATCTTTAAATATTAGTGATTCCATTGTCACTTTTGCAACTTTATTCATAGTAGTCATGATTCTGAAAAAAAATTGAATTTAGATGCATTTGTGTTTGTGATGTTGCTAGCAAGCAGGATGCCAAGACAGGGTCAGTGTTTAAGAGGAGTTTCGCGTGCTCAAGGATGGGCTCCTTGCTAAATTCTTCATTGTCGCTTATCTACATTGCGCCCAAACAAAGTTCTCTCTGAAGGTCGTCGCCTTGGTTACCTACTCCTTCCCCCACACAGAGACTGTCAGAGATGGAGAGATGGTGTGCCAGGCCTCTGGCTCCCCCCCTCCCTATCTGAATGAATCACGCGTCTCTCTGCTTGACTGTCTGTGTTAGGGAGAGAGAGTGCGGTGCTCTCTACCTTCATTAATTGCCCCTCCTCCCAGGTCCAGTTAATGGGTTACGAAAAGCAGACTAGATGGCGACCGCAGAACAATTCAAGACAAAGAGAATCCCCTATTCCTAAATAAATTGACTTGTGTTACTCTGCCTAATTAAGTATTAGTTTGTTTATATCATTCTAAACATTGAGGTATGGGTATGCTTACATTTGGACTTCGGAGTGAAGAGGCCGTTTTACCTTCCATTGGCCATCACGCTCTTCAGCACCGGCTCAGGCCTGCAACGGGGTGTGAGTGTGTGTATCTGTGTGGGCCCTTTTCTTTTATTTCGTGCTATTAAGAATTGTACCTCTGAATTTACTCTGAAGAACCCCTAAAATACTGATTTTGTGTTTGTTACTGTGTCCATTTATTATATTATGTATATTGTGTTATAAGCAGCCTGACCCCCTCCCCTTTGGGCATGTGTTTATGTTGTCTACGTTTAGTCGTCTGCATCTGTGGATCTTCATGGGTGTGGTTGTGTCTGAGTGTTCATCGGTCTCACCTGTGGCTCGTTTCGTGATTACTCAGGGTTTATGTGGTCTGTCTATTTAATGTGCGTCCGCGCAGTGTCCTGTGCTCATCTTTGTCTGAGTCTCACACGTGAGTGTGTATTTTTTCTATCAAATCAAAAAATCAAATATATTTGTATAGCGCTTTTCACAACACATGTTGTCACAAAGCGCTTTACAGGATTTACAAGGTTAACAATACTATGGGTCCAAATCCCTAATGAGCAAGCCAGAGGTGAATAGGAATAGGAAGATGGTGGGGAATAGGAAGAATCCTTGGGAGGACCAAGACTCAAAAGGGAACCCATCCTCCATTGGGCGGCCTGTTAACATACAAATTACACAAAAACAAATTATACAGACGAATGCACAAGTCACAAACAAATCACATAATCAGGCTAAGTATAATCAAATCAAATCAAATATATTTGTATAGCGCTTTTCACAACATATGTTGTCACAAAGCGCTTTACAGGATTTACAAGGTTAACAATACTATGGGTTCAAATCCCTAATGAGCAAGCCAAAGGCGACAGTGGCAAGGAAAAACTCCCTAGATGGTGGGAAATAGGAAGAAACCTTGGGAGGACCAAGACTCAAAAGGGAACCCATCCTCCATTGGGCGGCCCGTTAACACACAAATTATACAAAAACAAATTATACAGACTAATACACAAGTTACAAATAAATCACACAATCAGGCTAAGTATAAGGTAACTAGAATGAAAGTTCTGGGTGTTGATATTGTCAATGTAAATGTCTTATGATGAACGCCAGGTTTTCATTCCGTGTCAGAGTGATGATACTGGTATTGTAGGCTCCGATTGCATTGTTACTCCCCAGGTGAACCTCGGAGAAGAAAGATATGTGATGTGGTATGTAACAAATTATTCAAAGGCCAAACTAAACAGATAAGTCTTTAGTCGAGTTTTAAACATTGAGACTGTGTCTGAGTCCTGAACAGTGGGGAACCGTCAGGGCCCTCTACGCCCTCTCAGAGGGCCTAAAATATTCTTAAAACATTATATATATAATTATCCAATTTTATTTTATCTACTTACAGTTTTACAATCGACATCTAAACAATTACAAAAATATAAGCAAATAAATTATTCAACCGTGTCTATTCAATCTGTGTTGGAAGGTGAGGGGTTAAGTGGAAGCCTGTGAGCCTGTGTCTCCCCCTATCAGGACTGTGATGCCCGCTGTTCGTTTACAGAGGGCCTGGCAGTTATAATTCAGCGCAAAACCAATCATATCTTCCCTCTTAGTGAGCGGGCTTAACTGTATGATAATTTACGCCCGCTGTGGTGATGCTAGCTGTCGTAACCTACCGCCGCTAGCTAGTTTCGATTCGGCCCTTTGACGTCCTCATTTACATATTCCGCTTCCGAGAACCACGGAGCTGTGAAACCTTATTTTGTTTGGAAACTTATTTTGCTTAACAAGTTATCTAGTACAAATGTTATTTGAACGCACTACATGCGTTTCTAAAGCTATACTGTCGTCTCGGTTTTTTCTTTATTCTTTATTGCAGTTTATTAGGAGAGGGAAAAAAATTTTCGGGAGGGGGGGGGGGGGTGTGTAGCGGGCCCAGGTTTAATGGTCACGGTTCGCTACTGGTCCTGAATAAAGGCAGGAAGATTATTCCACAGTTGTGGAGCTTTAAAAGAGAAGGCTGTTCCACCTGCTGTGATCTTTTTGATCCTAGGAACAGTTAATAACCCTGCGTCCTGCGAACAAAGTGAACGTGCTGGGTTGTAATGATCAATACGTTCACTAAGATACTCTGGAGCTAAGCCATGCAGTGTTTTATATGTTAATAAAAGTATTTTTGTATCCATGTGCGCTGTCTGCGCTAATCACTGAAATAAAAGTGACGTTGCCATTGCATCGGACTTCATGCAGACATCCCAAGTTGCAAAAGTTGATTTAAGTTGTTGAGGGGGGGGTTGTGGCGAGTGCAAGTTGTTGAGTGGGGAGGGGGGGGGGGGGTTGTGGCGAGTGCAAGTTGTTGAGTGGGGGGGAGTGGCGACCGCGAGGGGGTGACTCTTTGAATTCCGGGAGATTATATGTGACTCGCGGGCATCAGGGAGACACTACCGAAATGCAGGGGAGACTCCCGCAACTTCAGAGAGACTTGGGGTGTCTGTTCATGCCTCGCCCTTCTCCACGCACCCAACGTTACAGTATACGGGATTTGAATTAAGTGACTAGTGTAAACATCTCTACCAGTATCAGTAACAATGAACCCAGGGCCCTTGCCGCGTTTATTATAGTGAACGCTCCATACTGCTCAATAGTATTCGCTGAGCTTGCATTGCTGCTGACGTATAGCTTTGTAGGCTTGTCATGACTCTTTAGGTGTAGCACTGAGGCATTCACAGCACTGGATGATGGAACCTCTCAGTATATAGAGAAATAGGCAACAGGTGTGTGTGCAAATCAGAGGGTGTGTGTGTGTGTGTGTGGTGTGTGTGTGTGTGTGTGTGTGTGTGCGTTTTCTGTTTTCTGTATACACCATGGAAAGGTCGTCAGCCCACTATATGGCCAAGCTGAAATACTGTTAGTGTGTAAATAACACTATAGTTTTTAATATATATTAACATATTTATATACCCTGCCCTCACCCGATGATGCTGGGATTGGCTCCATCCCCCCCGTAACCCCGACTAGTGGGATAAAGCAGTGCAGATGATGGATGGATGGAAGTATTTCAGCTCAAGTTTGGCCTTTCAGTGTTCAGTAATAAATGATGATTCCTTTTAGCAGATGTTATAGAAAAACCACAGTTAGACATTATTGGCATACCCAAGGTTGGAGAGCAAATCACTTTGTCCTGCAGTGTGCTACACACCTGTCCTCCTACTCCCCGAACATTAAAACTTGTTAAGTATATTTTATCATACCCCGTCAATCTCATAAGCATGTTGGCTGTCTAAAGGTTTGTTATGTGTCCCCTTGTTCCCCTCCTGAGGAGATCGCTTCTAGTAATCTGAATAAAACATTAATCTCTTTACAATTGTGTCCGGCCATGACTCTGCCTGTGCCTAGTACGTTACACATATCCGTTGTATTACTGTATTTACAAGAGTACAGTACTTTCTTACATAGAGTACTACAGTACTTACAAACTACTTGCAATTTTTTTCCTTGTAAATGAATTAATTCATTATTTCACTAATTATTTGTCTTTTACTGCCACACAGGATTCCTGTTTAGTGCTACATGGAGTTGGTGGATCCAAATGCCCAACAGTGTTCAGGGTTTTTCAGGTTCCTGCCTGGTGATTCCATGTTCATTCAGCGCATCATATATTGTTTCAAATCTTGATTGGATAGTGTGGTATGAATATCACATCATGAAGTATGCAAATTAATTATATAATACTAGTATTGCTCTGAATTAAGTATTACTCGTACTACTCAACCTAATTAAGTATTAGTTTGCTTTTTTGTCATTCTAAACACTGAGCCATTTTTCATTCCCACTTTTCGACCATAAATGACACATAATGCACAGACAGGCACGAATCTGAGGTCACATTATTCTCTTCACAATTGTGCCCACCCACGACTCTGCCTGTGCCTAGCACTAAATGTACTTAAACATCCATTGTGAAGTTAAAAGGTCTCTTTGTCTGCCTTCAGTTGGTCTGAGAAGATGACAAGGGTTCTGACTCTCTCTATCATATTTCACGGTACAGTGTGATTTCTTTCTTAATGGGTTATGCAGTTTAAAAGTAAGTAAAAGTAAGTCTTGCTCATGGGATTTGCCTATAATGCAGCAGGCACAGAAAGCTATGAAAATATGAGTTCTATTTACCTGACACTAATTTAACTCCATTTGTTTCTGCTTTAAGAGGATCTGTAATACGCATTCACACAGAGTGCTTACTTTAATTAGCATTGAACAAAACATTATACCCCCCCCCCCCCACCCCAAAAAAAACAAAAAAAAAACAAAAAACATAATATAAAATTTTTTGTCAATTAACCTGTTAACCTGAATAGCACTTTGGAATGTTGAATGTTGTAGAGTATCACATCGTGCCCGTTTGCTCAGCTAGTTGCTCGCCGTGTGCGGACGTTTGAGACAAAATTTTCTGCCTCTTGTGCCTGTGAGACATTTATCTAACCTGTTTGATATTTTCTGGCACGCGTGCCTGAAATCTCACCGTGTACTCTCGCCTGAGCAATTTGGCTCAGCAACATTTCATCACCAGCCAATTGAAAGCTCGCTTGGCGTCACATGACACTTCGGCGTTAACGCCGTTAACGGCCCACCACTAATCAAAAGTAAAGAAAGAAGTTGAACAAATAATGAATAACAACCATGAGATATAAGATAGTTAACATGGCTTATTACATTGAATTTGGCGATAGAACAAAAAAATTATAGATTAATCAATTCGGTGTCATGAAACGTGTTTATGAAACACATAGCAGCATTTTCATTTGGTTGAGACACCATATCCTGATGACACCGAATTGATTTACATCAAGTATTACAGTACTTGAAAACTACTTACAATTGTTTCCCTGTAAATGAATGAATCCCCTTATTTTTCTATTTTGACTTTTACTGCCACACAGGATTCCTGTTTAGTGCTACATGGAGTTGGAGGACCCAAATGCCCAACAGTGTTCAGGGTTTTTCAGGTTCCTGCCTGGTGATTCCATGTTCATTCAGCACATCATCTACAGTTCGAAATCCTGATCGGATAGTGTGGTATGAATATCACTTCCTGTGGTATCCTATAGTGTATGATGACTGGTACACTGGGGATGTGATAGACGAGTTCAAAGGAAAAACCAACTTATTTAAAAGGTCACATAGAGGGTACTGCATAGGAGAGGACTGCATAAGAGACTGCAGTCTGCTGATTACGGGTCTCAGCCGAACCCACCATGGAAGAACAGTATATGCTTGGATAGATCCAGAAAATGTTGGGGAAAGGTTCTACGATGTTACGTCTAAAATATCCATCAAAAGTAAGTGATCTTTCCTCTCCCTTTTACGATGAGTGATTAATGGCTAGGGAAAGGTGTTAAACAATTTTGAAGCATATTGTTTCTAGGCTAAGTGGAAACTCTCCTGCACCCAATGTGTCACATTTTAATTCCATTGTGATTGACAATTGTCCATTTTGCAGGATCAGCAGAACAACCCATCATTCAGATTGTTGGAGGTCACACAGTGGGGGAGAGCATCACTGTGCAGTGCTCCACATACCACTCCTGCCCATACCAGCCTCCCACTCTGAGCCTGAGCACTGCGCAAAACATTGAGAAAGTAAATGACCAGATAGAGACGACTTACCTTAATGACGGCAGATGGAACACCACACTAGTACGCAAAGGAATTGTTCAGTCTGAAAACCAGACAGTTCGCTGTGAGATCACACACCCAGGGGGGCTCTCTGCATCAGCAACCAAAACACATCAAGCAAAGTGTAAGTGACACATTACATTTCTGAACTGTCAAAAGCAAAGCATTGTGTTGTGTGTGAAAAGGTGGTGACCATGACTATAACGGTTCTGATATGTGTGTTTCTTGTCTCCGATTACATTTGATTTTAGAGTGACATAGATGTCTACCTGTAGCGTATTATAAGTGAGTATTGCTGTCACTATCACAGGTGCCATTTACCAACCTCAAATTACTCCTACTGCAAACCCAGAGTTTCTGGAGGGTGTGGAGAAAGAGATCCTGTGCACTGTACTGTACATGTGCTCTGAAAACCGGCCTTACATCACATGGAATGGTGGAGGGAACCCTGGCATCACGACTTTTGCTAAAGGTGTAAAAGATGAGGCCAGATCCATATTAAAGTTTACAGCTAAGGCTAGTGACCAAGGTAAAGTCATTACCTGCCAAGCAGAGTTTAAAGGAGATGTTCAAACTGCCAGCATTACTTTACAAGTAAAACGTGAGTAACACATTTTTATGCCCTTTTTAAATCTTTTGTGAACTTTCAATCACTGAGTTTCATAACTGTTGTTTAATGTGGTTTGTACATCGTGGACTAGAGACATTATGAACATTTATGTGCAATGTTCTTTGAAGGCTCTATGTTTTCCCGGGACTGGACCTTCTCTGTGCCCAAAGCTATCAGAGGCCTCCCAGGTTCCTGTGTGATCATACCTTGTAGTTTCAACTTCAAAACATCCCAGCCCGGCAATGTCAAAGTGAGGTGGTACAAGTTTTCCAGATCAGAGTACCCCTTCGTGTATGATGAATCAAAACAGAAAATAATTGACAGTTTTCAAGGCAAGACAAGTTTGATTGGGTCTCCTAATGAGGGGAACTGCAGCCTGAAGATCCAGCCTCTCGAAAAGCAACATGATCGGGAGCGACTGTATCCCTGGATGGATCCAGAGTCTATTGATACATACCACAGAGAAAAGTATGAGGATGTAACCATTACCCTTGAAGTGGGAGGTAAATCTATCTATCTATCTATCTATCTATCTATCTATCTATCTATCTATCTATCTATCTATCTATCTATCTATCTATCTGTCTATCTGTCTGTCTGTCTGTCTGTGTAGAGAAGTACACAAGGTTTCTAGAGAAAGTATTCTTGACAAATGTCCTTAATTTGCTATCAGTAGTGTTAATTCCTTTGTCTAAAAGGGTTTGTGAAGAACCTCTGACTGAACTGTCATGTTTCTTTTGAAAACCACATTTACTACATTGGATTTTTTTTTACTACCTCTAGATATTTCACTACAATACTCAGCAACTACACCCTTCAATATATAACCATCATGCTTCAGTTCAAACAAACAAGTCAATAGTTTCTTATGTAACAATGGCAAAAATTCAAAAAAAAGTTTACATAATTTCCATGGTCTGAAATTATTATCTGTACTAACAACTTCTGATACTGGAGGTCATGTCAGACAGTGAGTCTTTTAATAAGTTTAAAATTGTCTGATCCTTAACATTAAAGCAGTCTATGATATTTACTGTAATGCTAAATCATTTGTAGTGTTTTATTATTCACACAAGTTTGGCTTTTCAGTGTTCAGTAATAAATGATGATCCCGTTTAACAGATGTTATAGAGAAACCACAGTTAGACATTATTGGCATTCCCAAGGTTGGAGAGCAGATCACGTTGTCCTGCGTTGTGCTACACACCTGTCCTCCTACTCCCCCAACATTAAAACTCAGTATCTCCCGTGGGACTGAACACCTTGTGCACATGCCTTTAAGTGAGGGAAAATGGAAGACAATGAAAGAAATAACATGGAACATCCAGGAGGATGATAAGTCTGTTTCCTGCATTGTTAGTTATCCAGGTGGACAGACCTCTAAGGCTGAAGTCAGTCTTAGCCCATCGTGTGAGTATAGCACTGAAGGTGTAGGCCTTCATAGCCTCAATTATATGCAGAAATGCAGATTTAAATTCAGTTTATTTTTATGCTTTAATGAAGCTGTCAATGAAGCTGCCATTTTATTGTTTTCTTAGGTGATTTTGATAGTCCGAAAATAACTCCAAGAGGAGATGAGGCCTTGGAAGGTGTTGAGAAGATCTTTCGTTGTTCTGTGCACCACGCATGCCACAAAGAGAAGCCAAGCATCACCTGGAACTACCAGAATATGCCACATTCTGCTGAAACACGGGCGTCCTCTAACACCTGGGAAACTGTTTCTACAATACGGTTTAAAGCATCAAAGGACGACCATGGAAAGAGACTGATATGCACTGCTCAGTCTGTGGAGGGAGAGAAGTTTGATTCGGTTGATTTAAAAGTGAAAAGTAAGTATGTTTTCATCTTTTACATGACCTAGGAAGACAAGAGTTCTTTTTTTTCTTGCCCATGTATAAATCATCATTAATCATTTGTGGAAAGTTGAAAATAGTTTGTTATTTAGTTTTATTTGTTATTTAGTTTTTGCCATTAAATCCTTTCTCTCTTAATAAAGGAGGAATGTCTAATTTGGACTGGACCTATTCCATGCCAAGTAAGATGAAAGGTCTCCGAGGTTCTTGCATGGTCATTCCCTGCAGCTTTGACTTCAAAACCAAACTGCCCTCTAATGTCATGGTGAAATGGTATCTGGACGCCAGTACAGGGTATCCTTTAGTGTTCTCACAGCATGGTGAGAATGTTGTTAGTAAGTACTGGGGGAGAACAAGACTGTATGGATTACCAAGTGACCGAAACTGCAGTCTGGAGATTAAATCACTTGAGATGGATCATAATGGGGATAGGCTATATCCATGGATGGATGCAAAACCAGCTGAGACCTTCCACAAGGAAAACTTTGAACATTTTGTTGAACTTCAAGTAACAGGTAGTGGAATTAATAGGAAGAATCAGCAAAAGAAAAACAGTTTATTTTGCAATACATTTACACTTACAACACATGTCTGAATTTTGACAGGTCAAGGAGATAAACCAAAATTGAGCTTCACCGGCATACCCAGGGTGGGAGAGCAAAGTACAGTGTCCTGCAGTGTGTACCACACCTGTCCATCCAGTCCACCAGTTCTGTCCCTGGGAGAAGCACTACCAAATGACATAACTGTGCACACTCCAATGCAGAATGGCGTCTGGGAACTGACCAAGCATCACACATTTTACACAATGGAAGATCACGTTGTTACATGTAAAGCCACGTTCCTAGGCGGGCAGATATCAGAAGCTCAACTCAATCTCAATCCTCAGTGTAAGCATTAAACCAAGAAGTGAAATATTATATTATGAAATATGATAATGAGTAGTTTGTTTGACGATCAGGACTGCTTTGTTAGGTTAGCTAAACTTAGTCTGTTTTCAGACCCCTTTCAGTTTTTTCTAATAAACATGCATTATTTTAATTGTTCTTGCTTTATCACTCACAAACTTGACACCCCAAAATATAAAACTTACCTAAATTGCTACATAGTGAGGTGCATTCTTCCATAGCAATCCTGTGATGAAGAATAAAGAAGTCTCTGCCAACACTCTTAGTTATTATTTACTGTCACGCTACGGTCCCCGAACCCTTCCTTTGGGGCGTGTGTTAACGTTGTCTGCGTCTATTCGTCTGCGTCAGTGTCTCTCTGTGGGTGCGGGTGCGTCTTGTCATTATCCGTCTCACCTGTGGCTCGTCTCGTCGTCACGTGGGGTTGATGTGGTCTGTCTATTTAATGTGCGTTCGCGCAGTGTCTTGTGCTCGTCGTTGTCTAAAGTCTACACGTTTCAGTGTGAGTGTTCCATGTTTTACGTGCGCTGTATTGCGCAATAGTTGGAGTCAATAAACGTGACGTTTGCTAAAGCAAGGATCTGTGTCTCGTCCTTCGCCTCGCACCCAGCGTCACAGAACGACGAGCCGTCTGAGACACCCAAGTATGCCAGGCTACGTGACCCGACCAAAGAAGGGCAAGAAGCCCAGCAAGCGACATCACGCCTCTTCCCCTGCCCACCACCGCAAGACCACAGTGACCCCTGAGATGATGCAGCAGGACCCTGTCTGTGCGCTCATGCTGCGTCAGGCTCAGGCGTCCTCCACCGCGGAGATGGCGGTGTATTTCCGTGAGACCGCGGAACGAATGTGGCGAGAGCGACACCCCTCGCCTTCCCGGGACCTCTCACCTCTATGGGTAGGTGCCGTGGAGATATGCGCCACCGAGAAAACCCCGGAAGGCGAGTTCTCAGAAGAGGGCTCGGAAGGCGAGGATGAGGAAGAGGAAGGCGAAGAGGAAGACCAGGCTCCCTCGGTTTGTTCCGCCCCCGCCATATACTACGGTGAGGGTGAAGAGGGAGAAGACGCCTACCCTCCGTCGATATGCGACGCCTCCACTGTGAACTATGGTGAGGAAGAGGAGGTGGATTACCCTCCGTCGGTTTGCGACGCCTCCACCGTTAACTACGGTGGTGAGGAGGAGGAGTACGAAGACGATTACCCTCCGTCGGAGTACTCCGCATCGGCTGTAGGCTACGGTGAGGAGGAGGGGGAGTGCGAAGAATACCCTCCGTCGGAGTACTCCGCACCTGCCGTAGGTTACGGTGAGGAAGAGGAGGAGTACGAAGAGGAAGATCGTCCTCCGTCCGTGCACTCAGGCGTCTCAGAGTGCACGGACAGCGAACTCTACTCAGAGGACGAGGGCAGTCTGCCCCCCTCTGAGTGTTCTGCTGGGACTGTGAAGGGGAGGTGGACCCCGTCCTCAGATCGCTCCGGAGGAGAGAGGATGGACTGCTCCCGGGGTGGCAGCCCGGAGCAGCCCATGAGTTGGAGCCGGGACAGCGAGGCGACCGAGATGGAGGTGGAAGAGCCCACGGTCGACTCCAGAGGACGGTCGCGGAGCGAGACGGGCGTACCATACGGCCAGCTGGGGGGAGAGTCCGCCCGCCGCGCTGCACTCGGCGCGTCCGCCCGCCGCACTGCACCCGGCGCGTCCGCCCGCCGCGCTGCACCCGGCGCGTCCGCCCGCCGCGCTGCACCCGGCGCGTCCGCCCACCGCGCTGCACCCGGCGCAGCAAAGCCTGGAGGAGGACCGTTCGCTGCAGCACCTGCAGCTCCCGATCTCTCTCCCCTTATCGCTCTACTCCTGGCGCGTAGTCTGGCGCCTGTTTCGTGTGTGTCTGTCCCAGTGTTCGTGAGTCTGCCCGTATGTGTACCGAACCCCTTTTTCCCGTTTGTTCCTCTGTGTGTAAGTGTTCCTGTTTGTGTGTTTGTGTCCGTCCCGTTAAACGTGTCTAACGTGTTTTCCCCGGTCTTCCCAGGGAGGGTGTTCTAAGCTGTTGGTGGCAGAGTCTCCACCGAGGGCGGTCATCTCCCAGACGCAGGACTGGGTGCTTCGGATCCGCCCATCGACGTGGGTTCGGGGCACTCGGTCCTGTTGGCACCCCGGGACGGGTAGTGCCCTTGGTGGGGGCGTCTGTCACGCTACGGTCCCCGAACCCTTCCTTTGGGGCGTGTGTTAACGTTGTCTGCGTCTATTCGTCTGCGTCAGTGTCTCTCTGTGGGTGCGGGTGCGTCTTGTCATTATCCGTCTCACCTGTGGCTCGTCTCGTCGTCACGTGGGGTTGATGTGGTCTGTCTATTTAATGTGCGTTCGCGCAGTGTCTTGTGCTCGTCGTTGTCTAAAGTCTACACGTTTCAGTGTGAGTGTTCCATGTTTTACGTGCGCTGTATTGCGCAATAGTTGGAGTCAATAAACGTGACGTTTGCTAAAGCAAGGATCTGTGTCTCGTCCTTCGCCTCGCACCCAGCGTCACATTTACAATAATACATTTATTATTTATAAAAAGAACAGCATCAAATCAATCACCTAGGTCTTGCTTGAGAGAGGTCTCGTGCCAATGTGAATCTTCCTGACTCGTACAGTTACAGTTTTTCTCAGTCGATTTGGTTCATTTCTCAGATCAGAATTGAAATTTTCAAAACTGTTCATTCAATCTCCACATCTCCTTGTCACTTGTGCACATCATAATTGCATTTCTCATTGTGTTTAACATTTTGCAAATGCTTTTGTTGTTTTTTACATTATTGTCACGTAGGGCTACGCCCCCCCTCTCCTAGCTGTCACTCCAGTGTCCCTGTTCCTAGTGTCTGTGTATTCCTTGCTCGGTTGTCCCGTCCTGCTTATCTGTTGCCCTGGTATCTGTCTGTCTGCCATGCTCGTGTCATCAGTGTTATCACCTGTGTCTAGTTTAATATTTATAGTCCTTGTATTTCCCATGTCGGTATCGGTTGTTTTGTTTCTATGCCTCGTTTGTTCCCCCTACGATCTCCGTTTGTTCCTGCCTGGTCTGTGAGTTCTCCTTGTTGTTGTTCGACATGCCTGTTTTTCTCTCCAGTTTGGACTGCCTGCCTGTTATGACCCCTGCCCGTTATAAATCTCGCTCTCCTCAGCGTTTGTGTCCGTCCCCTTGCTCCGCAGCGTGTGCTGCGTAAAAAATTTCAGTTGCTTATGTCATGTTTATCAAAATGTGTTCTACGGATTGTCTGTTGAATTGCCTTTCCCTCCAAAACATTTAGTTTTTAGGTCATCGCCTAGGTCATTATATCCAAAAGTGCTGAACATGTTGTCATAATCTCTAAGGCATCATTTTACATTTATTTATTTAGTTTATTTATTTATATATTTTTGTTACATTTTGGTAATTTATCCTAATTTATTAAATTTAAACCTAAATCACTACATAAAGGACTACATAGGCCAAATATACTACAATAGCATCACCAAACATCACTTTAATATCATATTCAATACTGTGACTACCAAGCATGATCTATAAGCGATATCTCTGTTATATCTGGATTTTTGTTTTGCATTAATTTAGCCTTTTGTCCCTAGTAATTCTGATACAAATTCTTACCATTTCAGGTATCCATAAAGACATAACCATTGTACCAGAGGAGGCAGATGTCACAGAAGGTTTTGGAAAGAACTTCACCTGCACTGTTTACCATTCTTGCAAGACGCAGGCTCCAGAGATCTCCTGGAACTACGAAGACTACGAGACTACAGGGACCAAAAAAAGCATCGGGCTGAGCTGGGCTACAACTTCTAATATATTATTTTTACCCTCAATGGAGGATAATGGTAAAAAACTCAACTGTACTGCAAAGTATCCTGATGAAGAGATCACTGCCTCGGTTCTTTTACAGGTTTTAAGTGAGTGACAGCAAATTTTGTAGGAATTACTTACCAACCATGTGTGCCTCCATGCCATCATATCACCTGTGCTCTTTGTTCATTTGCAGAGTACGTGCCCAAAGATGTGGATCCATATGAGAATGACAGTATGCTTTTCCTATTTCCTTTAGTAATGCCACTCAATTACAGTTCAAGATAGATAGATAGATAGGTATGTAGGTAGATAGATCTTTATTTGTCCCTTTGGGAGGTTTCCCTCAGTGAAATTAAGATTCCAGCAGCATCATTACAGTAGGAGAAACAATAATGGATATATACAGATTAAAGAGATTAAAAAGCTAATAATAAGAAATAATAAGAAACAATAGAATATATGAGCCAAAGTGTCCTGATGACAGTGTTCAGGATGACTGACATCATCCATAATTCCAAGCTCTTTGTCCAATGTCTTCTTCTCAGCCACGGTCACCAGAGAGTCCAGCTTCATGCCGACCACTGAGCCAGCCCGTCTGATCAATCTGTTCAGCCTGGATGTGTCCTTGTTTGATATGCTGCTCCCACAGTAGCCACACTTAGCCACAGCCTAGGAATCCACAGTCTCCACCTGGTTGTCCAACTGGTTGTGACCTTGGTGTGGATTTCCCAAAGTCAATGACCAGCTCCTTGGTCTTTGAGGAGTTGAGCTGCAGGTTACTAATGTGGCACCAAACAGTGAAGTCCCTCACAAGGTTCCTTTACACCTCCTTTTGATCATCCCTGATACACCCAACAATAGCTGTGTCATCAGTAAAACTCTGAATATGACACAACTCCAAGTTGTAGCAGACGTCCACGGTGTACAGGGTGAAGAGAAGAGCAGCCAGCACTGTGCCCTGTGGTGCTGCAATGCTGCTGATCACAGTGTCAGACGTGAAGCCCTACAGCCTGATGTACTGCGGCCTGTCAGTAAGGTACCTGTAAATCCATGTGACCAGGCAGGGGTCCACCTGCATCCTGTTCAGTTTGTCCTGAAGCATAAGGGGCTGGATGGTGTTGATGGTACTCGAGAAATCCAAGAATAGGATCCTCACAATGCCTTTTCCAGGTGTGAGTGGGCTCAGTGTAGTAGGTACAGAATGGCATCCTCTACACCAACACCTGCCCGGTACGCAAACTGTTGACAGTCCTGGGCATGTTGCACCTGTGGTCTGAGGAGACCGAGGAAGAGCCACTCAAATGTCTTCATCAGGTTTGATGTGAGTGCCACTGGACAGAAGTCATTCAGCTCACTGGGACGTTGAGGGAAGTGTTGAGTGAAGAGGGAGATATGACTGCAGTGAGGGAGAGGGATCTTGTTCGGCAGCGAGTTCACGTTCCCCATGATGACAGATGAGATGGTTTACAGCATCACCGCTTGTATCAAAGCTCAGCCTTTAGCTTAGCCCCGGCTTTAGTTCCCCTGGGTTTCCTCCTCAGTTCCGCTGGTATGGGGTGTCATATCCCGGCTATTCCCATTGTTCTCAGCGCCAGTAGATCATCTCTCAGTGAGAAAACCGGCTCCTGGTTGCGTCTTAAAGTAACAAATATCCATGGGATATATTTGTGAAACACACTACGTCTTCATAAGAAGAACAAAAAGGTAGAAAAGTGCAGAAAATAAAAAAGAAGATAAAAGTAAGAGCTACTGGTGAGGCTGCCGTCTCACACTAAGATAGATAGATAGATAGATAGATAGATAGATAGATAGATAGATAGATAGATAGATAGATAGATAGATAGATAGATAGATAGATAGATAGATAGATAGATAGATAGATAGATAGATAGATAGATAGATAGATAGATAGATAGAAGCTGTTGTACTTTTAATTATTAGATTTTACTGTTTTATATTTCAGCTGTCTATGTATTGGAGGTGAATGCGGTGCCCAGAATCAGTGCTTTGGTGCACTCATGTGTAGTGATACCATGTACATTCAAGACTGGTGATGGAAATCTTACCAGCCTCCGTAGCCTGTGGGTCACCAGGAAGGGGGAGTTCATTTTCCACACTGGCCAGAGCAACATCGTGGACAACTTTAAGGGTCGCACCCAGCTCCTGGGGGATCCCAACGAGCAGAACTGCACTTTGGAGATAGACAACGTGCAAGCACACGATAACGGACCCTTCTGCTTCCGTGCTGAGAAAGGAAACGACAAGTACACATTTAACCACAGCTGTGTCTTTCTCTCCATGAAGGGTGAGGACCATCATAATTGACTGACTTTCTTGCTAAATTTGTCATAATTTTTATATTTTCAAATCTCATAGTGGCACATCATTTGATGATGTCCATTGCTGTTGAAAGCCAGATACAATATCTGACTGAGAAATGCATTTTAATGGCTATGTTTCTCCTTGAATGCAGCATCTCCTAACAAGCCTGTGATATCATCTCCTCCTGAGGAGATGGAACCAGGCAAACGGTTCACAATAAACTGCTCCGTAACCCACACGTGCTCCTCGCACCCCCCTACAATCACATGGAACGTCCCAACCGCCAGGGACGTGGTGAGCCACACGGATGTTGGTGCAGGCCAATGGGAGACAACCTCCACGATTACTTTCATCCCAACAGGTTACGAAATGGAAGAAAACCTCACTTGCAGTGCTTTGTTTTGGGGAGGAAAGAAACAACAAAGTGAAACCTACCTGAGTGTGAAGAGTGAGTATGGAGCTAATGTGAAAAGCTTCAGACTTATTGAGGACTTGTTTGAAACAATGCTGTGCAGTGAGGATTGAAAGTATGCACACTCTTTTTAAGGATATGAGGGGCTTGGAATGGAGACCATAGGACCTTATGTTATTGCACCTATGTTGCTTCTGTGTGTCATTGCTGGAATTATATTCATTATTTATAAGAAAAGAAGAAGAAAGTAAGTTGTTTTTTATTTCTTGTGGAATATTAATCATTTTTTGCATAGTCAGACTTTTGACTTGATTCTCTTTGCTGACTCAAAGCAAGGTGTTTTCCAGAGAAACACGTGAGAAAAGGCAAGCAATTAAAAAAAGTATATATAAATTGTTTGTGGAGGTTAGATTCACAATCAGGTTAATGTATTCTCCTTTTCTTAACAGGGCAACATCGTGGAAACAATGTTTCAGATTGGATGACATCCTTTAAAATGCAACTGTATAATAATGTACTTTTATAAACATACTACTACACTGATTTCAAATATGTTAATACATTGGTAATAACTGACAAAATCATCTTAAAATGTCTGTCATCTTAAAGGTAAAAAAGTGTTTGGGTGTAACAATATGTGTATTTGTCCTTATGGTTCGGTGCATGAAGTCATAGAAAGCATTTGTGGCAGCCAAGGTGTTCAGATTTATTAACATATTAACACATGTGGCTTCCAGAACACGGAAGGGCCCCTGACTAATTTAAGACCACTACCAAACCAACTATGCCACCCTCATTTCTTCCTACCGGGAGTGAGGGAGCCCTGTTATAATCTGTCCCTAGTCAAGCATTCATCCATTTAGGATGCCCATTCAGCACCACAGCTGTTCACATCACTAATTTGTTATCTTGTGCTGACACTGGCTGGGTCCTAAAGCCTGACCGCTTCTGTTTCTGCAATCACAGATATTTACCAGGTCCTAAATTTTACCTCCATATGCATAGGGTTCTACTCCCTACACCCTACAGATAATTCACAAGCAATCTGTTATATGTTAATAAGTTAATAAATCTTCACACCTTGGCTACAGCATATTCTCTGACTATGCAGTGAACCATAAGGACAAGTACCACTGCATCCCACACAATTTCACAAGCACAGTTTCAGCCCAGAGCCATAAGCTGTTTGCTGTTAGCAAGTTTCCAACATGACATACTAAACGTAGCTCAAGATCACTGCCATATGACTGAATCAGTCACACTATGGCGAACACAAATGACACACAGATCAACTCACCTGCCTGTTTCAAGTCAGCTGAGTGGTGGATAAGGACGGTGTGTCAGTGCTGCAGAGTGTGTGTGCAGAAACACATGAACATGCTAACATGCGGTCTACAGCATTTTATATTTGGCAGACGCTCTTATGCAAAGGAACTACATGCCAGAGCCGGAGTGGCTAATCGGGAGATTAGATTCGGGAGGATTCCCGATGGGCCGGCTCATGTCAATCTCTAGTTTGGGCCGATTGGGAGGGAAAAATAATTTTGGGCCGGATTTGGGCATGAAACTCCTGGGCTGAAAAAGGGGACCACTCCGGCCCTGTGCGTGAATATTTATTCAGGCTGGAAGTTTTAAAGCAGTTTTGACTGTTACATATAAAATATGTTTTTTATCCACCCTTCATGAAAATATGACCTATGCAAGAGACATTTTGTTACATAATACACTACAGACTGCATGTTTGTCTATGGAAAAGAAAATTTCATTTCCATTCTTAAATGGCACTCTCTACAAAATGAGGTTTGATGGTGGTGCAAGATGGTTGAACCCCCTCAGGATATCTACGTAAGTACTTGTATTCTTTTATTTTGAATGATTTTATTTATTGTACAATTGAAAACTTACAGTTACATGAACAACATGATTCAAACATGTTTATTATGATTCACAGTAAACCCAAAAGGCCACCAAAACCTGAAAGAAGGTAAAATGTATTATAATACCACAAATACCAGAGTAACTGTAATAAAGCAAAACAAATCACATCAAATACCTCCAGCAGAATAACCTGGATGTTTTATATCCATTAGGAGCAGACAAAGTTTCTGGAGCAGATTTTCAAGGTGCTTTTCTTAAGATATTTAAGATATTGAAGATATTTTTTATTTTTTCTTTTATTATTGGACAGTGAAATATTTTATAGAAACTCAATTTAAATTATCTTTATTACTTTGTAATCTCAGGAAAGATCCTCACATCAGTTCAAATGTGAGAATGGAGAATATGTGAGTTATGCTTAATAAAGTCATAATATATAAGTTATCCATAAAGGGACAGTTTTTCTGACCCGGTTCTGATCCATGTAGAACTCGTTTGATTTCACTAGATTAATCAAGTAGTGTCAGTCTTCAAACAACTGATGACTTGTCAACCCATCTCAGTTAGAACATCTGACCTAATGCATTCAGCTTTCTGTCAAGATCTAAATGTAATTACCTTAGTATTTCTGGTTAATATTATTAACTGGTAAGACGTTGTCATTCCACCAGTGTTTGCTGTTGTTTCAAACACATTCACACACATATTTCCTTACACCCAGTGTTGTAAGTGCAGCAGGTCGTCTCTCTGTGCTCAGTCAACATGGGTAAACCATCACAAGTGTGGGGGCTGCAGCCTCAGGATTCTCCAAACCCCGCCTACCATCACCAAAAAGGTGACAAGGCTTTTCTTGATTAGACTTTACCCATTTCTGAAGTCTACGATTATAAGTGGTTTAGTAAACTATCTCTCTCTACCTCTTTCTCTCTCTCTCTCTCTCTCTCTCTGTCTGTGTGATCCTCTTCTATTTTAAACTATACATCAAAGTTCACCAAAATCATACTACAAGGGTGGATGTTCAGCAGTAAGTATGTTTATTTCACAGACTCATTTCCACTTACCAATGATCATATTAACACTACCAAAAAAAACCACAGAACATGATTTAGTTCAGAATAATTTTACTGTATTTTCACTGTCCTGTCCCCAAACGTCCCCACAGCATTATGATAATGATGATGACTACACAAATGCAGCTGATCTCTTGCTTTATGGAAATGTAAGATAAAGAACTTGGAAATCCTATCTATGAAGGACAAACTGTACCATCAGTTACAGTTTCAGCACCATCATTATTTTCAACTATGTTGGTACCAGCACCAGTAATTTTAAAGAACACTTACCCACTCAAATGGACATAATTGTGTTCACTGTTTTGTTAACCAGAGACTATTTAACTCTCATAGTTGAGCTCATATTAGTGCTTCTCAAGATGTATGAGATCTCTTTATATGTCTAATTTACATTGTTTGGAAAGCTTAATTTTTTACATTATGGTAATATTAACCCTGTTTACAAGCTCTTGTCTGCATGTTTTACTACGTTCATAGATTACACACCAAATTGTATGAACTGTGTTAGGAACTGTTATGAATGTTGTCTTTGACTCATTTGAATAGAAACGTCTTAGTAGTAACATTTTTTAGAAAACAAATGGAATTATATTCAATTTAACAATGTTAATATTAATGTTCTGCTTAAAATGGCATTTTATTACATGCTAACAAATTTACTGGATATAAATCACTGAAATCTTCCACCTCTGAGTCAATTGTACCTTTTTAGAAACATACACACTGTCACGGTGAGTCGGCCTGGACGCCACCAGAGGGCACCCCAAGCGACCCGCACAAGCACCACCACGGCCCCCATCACACAACGCACACCCTCACAACGCAGAACACTCCCACGCTCCCAATCACCTGTGTTCTAACACCTGTTCCGTGTTAGGTTGTCCCTTTATATTCCCACAGGTCGATCCTTCCAGCGCTGCTCATTCTCCTGCCTCAGCGCCTCGCTACCAGTGAGAGTTCTGCCCTTGCTACTCAAGAAGAGCCTTTACTTCGGTGTTCTCATTTCTGTTGCTACCTTTTGCCTTTGAGCCTGAGTCTTTTTGTTGATATTTATCATGGATAATAAACCCGAGCTTACTTCACCTCTGCCTCCTGCTGCCTCTGTCCCAGCGTCACAGAATGAGCAGCCGTCGACAGCAGGAGCAGAAGCGCCGTCTCCTTTGGAGATATTGGCCACGCAAGGTAGGGTCATCGGAAGACAGCAACAAGAGATCACCGAGATCAAAACCATGATGCAAATGATGTCGAGTTGCTTGCAGTCTCTCTCTGCCCAGGCGAGCAGCGCATCTCCTCCAGTACGAGAGGATAGAGGTCTCATCGCACCTCCCGAGCCCTACGGAGGGGAACCAGACAGGTGCGAGGGATTCCTTATGCAATGCGGGTTATACTTTACGTATCGGTCTTCTCTAAGTCCCGAGAAAAAGATCGCTTACGTTTTATCCCGCCTCACGGGTAAAGCGCTGGAGTGGGGAACAGCGCTCATGAGAACTGAATCAGCTCGGCTGACGGATTACGACGCGTTCGTCTCGGAGCTGAGAGACGTATTCCACCACCCGAGACAGGGCAGTGCGTGCGGACAGAGCTTACTGAGAATGCGTCAGGGCACACGGCACGCAGCGGAATACGCTCTGGACTTTCGGACCTTGGCCGCCAACACCGGGTGGAATGATGCGGCTCTTGTTGACGCGTTCGTCGCGAGCTTACGCCCCGAGCTAAGGGCAGAGCTCGCGTGTTGCCAGGAAGTGGCGAGTTTTTCACAGGTGGTGCGGTTAGCGGTCACGTATGACCGTCTGCTGCAGGAGAGGACAAGCCGAATTCCTCACGGTCCTGTTGGCGACACCACTCCGGCCCCGGCGAGCCCCAAAGAGAACCAGAGACCCGAACCCATGCAGATCGGGGAGACAACCACGACCAAGGAGACCGCTCGCCCGAGCGGTGGCAGAGCTCGCGTGAGTAACTCCTTGACCGGTAATTTACTTACCATCCCAGCCTGGTTGTCTTACAGGGGCTGTTCTGTGGGGGTTCTTGCCCTAGTGGACTCGGGAGCGTCGGGGAACGTGATGGAGCAGAGTCTGGCGGAGCGGCTGAGGGTTCCCTTGAAGGAGTTGGAGAAACCGAGGCATGTGCAGGCGCTGGACGGACGACCTGTGGGCGGGGGCGTGATCCAGTACCGCACTGCTTACCTCCGTCTCACCATACAGGGTCATACCGAATACATATCGTTTTACATTCTACCACATTTACGTCACCCAGTCACGTTAGGTCTTCCCTGGCTCCGTTTGCACAATCCCCTCATTAAATGGTCCTCGGGTCGCATTCTCCGTTGGTCCACTCTGTCCAAACGTCCACGTGCGGGTCGCAGAAAGCCCTATAATATGCTGACCACTAGTATAGAGAG
Source organism: Brachyhypopomus gauderio (assembly GCF_052324685.1). Taxonomy (NCBI): domain Eukaryota; kingdom Metazoa; phylum Chordata; class Actinopteri; order Gymnotiformes; family Hypopomidae; genus Brachyhypopomus; species Brachyhypopomus gauderio. Next base: position 8,599,317 of record NC_135226.1, read on the forward strand.
CCCTAATGTCGCTCACCCCCAAGCGATCCCAAGCCAGTACCGGGACCTCGCGGAGGTATTCAGCGCATCCAAAGCTGCACAGTTACCACCACACCGCCCCTGGGATGTCACCATCACCCTGAGAGAAGGCACGACTCCCCCCAAATGCAGGATCTACCCCCTGTCACAAGAGGAGGAGCAGGTGATGGAGCAATACATTAGAGAGGCTTTGGCTCAGGGCTATATCACTCCCTCCACCTCGCCCGCCTCAGCCAGTGTCTTCTTCGTGAAGAAGAAGGACGGTGGTCTGAGGCCATGCGTGGATTATCGGGGGCTCAATTCCCTCTTGGTGAACTACTCATACCCACTGCCTCTGGTGCCTTCGGCCCTGGAGCAGCTACGGGAGGCGAGTGTGTTCACCAAACTGGATCTGCGCAGCGCCTACAACCTCATCCGGGTCCGAGAGGAGGATGAGTGGAAAACGGCGTTCAGTACATCTACTGGTCATTACCAGTACCGGGTCTTACCTTACGGTTTGGCGTCGGCACCGCCGTTTTTCCAGGCGTACATCAACGAGGTCTTGAGGGAGTACCTGAATAGATGTGTCGTCGCTTATATTGATGACATCCTCATCTATTCTCCTTCCCGGGACCAACACGTCCGGGATGTGCGGGCAGTCCTGAGCACTCTCCTGCGCAGTAGGCTATACTGCAAGCTAGAGAAGTGCGAGTTCCATCTTTCAGAGGTGAACTTCCTTGGTTACATCATAAGGTCAGGCTCCGTGCATATGCAACCGGGAAAGGTGGAGGCGGTGAGGGGGTGGAACCGTCCTCACACACGGCGCGAGCTCCAAAGATTTTTGGGCTTCGCGAACTTTTATAGGCGTTTCATCCGCTCGTATAGCCAGATAGCCAAGCCTCTCACAGACCTACTGCGTGGAGGGGCGAAGAGGATAACCTGGACTGCGGAGGCGGAAAACGCGTTTGACGAAATCAAGCAGGCGTTCACTTCTGCTCCTATGTTGCACCAGCCCGACCCGAAACGGCCGTTCGTGGTGGAAGTAGACGCGTCCGATGTAGGGGTCGGGGCCGTGCTATCCCAGCGTTTCAGAAAACACTGCTCGCTTAAACCTATCGCCTTCTTTTCTAGGAAACTCAGTTCTGCAGAGCGAAATTACGGAGTCGGCGACAGAGAATTACTAGCCATGAAACTGGCTTTCGAGGAATGGCGACATTGGCTGGAGGGGGCGAAACATCCGTTCACAGTGATCACTGACCACAAAAATCTCGAGTATATAAAATCCACGAAACGTATGAATGCGCGTCAGGCGCGATGGTCCCTGTTCTTTTCCCGATTCCGTTTTCAGGTGACGTACCGCCCCGGTGAGAAGAACACACGCGCTGACGCTCTCTCTCGCTCCTTCCCGGAGAGCAGAGAGTCAACGGAAAAAGAGCCCGTCCTTCCAACGGAGTGTTTTCTAGGCGCGCTGGACTGGGAGATCGACCGAGCGATCGCGGCGGCCAACCCACACCCCCGGTGTCCTCCTCACCGCAGGTTTGTCCCTCCTGCGCAGCGAACTCCTCTCATCAGTTGGGCGCATTCTTCACTAGGCACAGGTCACCCCGGCACAACCAAGACGTCACAGGTGCTGGGAGCTCGTTACTGGTGGCCGGGACTACACAGAGACGTCCTGCGGCACGTGGCCTCGTGTCCGGACTGTGCAAGGAGCAAGGTGCCCCGGGTGCCTCCCGCGGGTAAGCTGCTTCCCTTACCCATACCGGTTCAGCCCTGGACTCACATAGCGGTTGATTTCGTAACAGACCTGCCTGAGTCCGACGGAAACACCACCATCCTTTCCGTAGTAGACCGTTTCTCCAAGATGGTGCGCTTCATACCTCTACCAGGACTGCCTACGGCTTGGGAGACAGCAGAGATCCTGTTTAAAGAAGTGTTCAGGCAGTTCGGGTTACCTGAGGACATCGTCTCCGACCGAGGGCCCCAGTTCACATCTCAGGTATGGAGAGAGTTTTTATCCAAGCTCAACATAACGGTCAGCCTCACCTCAGGATACCACCCACAAGCCAACGGGCAGGTGGAGCATATAAACCAGGAGCTGGGACGATTCCTAAGAGCCTACTGCAGTGAGTATCCGGACACATGGAGCTCCTTACTCACCTGGGCGGAATACGCGCAGAACTCCCTGGTCCAATCGAGCACAGGTAAAACCCTGTTCGAGTGCGTGTTAGGCCGACAACCACCTCTCTACCCATGGAATGCCGCCTCCTCTGACCAACCCATAGTCGAGGAGTGGTGCCAGCGAAGCGAGAGGGTTTGGGCGGATACTCACCGCAAGCTGGAGGCAGCGGTAAGGAGGTTCAAAGCCAAAGCCGACCGCCGACGGAGCGAGGCACCTGCATACAAAGTCGGGGATAAGGTGTGGGTGGCTACCGGCGACGGCCGCCTGGGACCGCGGGGAAAACTGACTGACCGGTACACAGGTCCGTACACCATCTCCAGACAGATAAATCCGGTTACTTACCAGGTACACCTGCCAGCAGACCGCCGAATCTCGAGGACGTTCCACGTGTCTGCATTAAAGCCGTTCCGGGAGGGCCCGTTGAGCACGGAGGAAGCACCACGTCCCCCTTCTCCGCTGCAGCTGCCAGACGGGCAGGCTTATGGGGTGAGTCGCTTGCTGAACTCCAGGCGCAGGGGCGGTGTACTGCAGTATCTGGTCGATTGGGAGGGCTACGGACCGGAGGAGAGGTCGTGGGTCCCTGCCTCCCAGGTGCTGGATCCTTCCTTGATCGCCTCCTTCCATCGGGAGCACCCTGGTCTCCCGGCTCCGCGTGGCCCGGGGCGCCCGAGGAGAGATCGGCTGGCAGGATCCTTGGGGAGGGGTTCTGTCACGGTGAGTCGGCCTGGACGCCACCAGAGGGCACCCCAAGCGACCCGCACAAGCACCACCACGCCCCCCATCACACAACGCACACCCTCACAACGCAGAACACTCCCACGCTCCCAATCACCTGTGTTCTAACACCTGTTCCGTGTTAGGTTGTCCCTTTATATTCCCACAGGTCGATCCTTCCAGCGCTGCTCATTCTCCTGCCTCAGCGCCTCGCTACCAGTGAGAGTTCTGCCCTTGCTACTCAAGAAGAGCCTTTACTTCGGTGTTCTCATTTCTGTTGCTACCTTTTGCCTTTGAGCCTGAGTCTTTTTGTTGATATTTATCATGGATAATAAACCCGAGCTTACTTCACCTCTGCCTCCTGCTGCCTCTGTCCCAGCGTCACACACACACACCCTTTTATTTTATTTTATGACGTAGGTGGATATAACGTGAGGGCTGAGGCAGGATGCAGCGACGCACGTTCATGAAAAAATGCGTTTTTTTGTTCATTTGTTTTTAGTTTAATTAAAATTACTGAAATTAAAATAGAAATTTAATTAACCACTGGAGAGCTGGGTGATCAGTCCGGACAGTGAACAGTAGGCCGCAGAGATAGTACCTGCTCTTACAATAGCGAGGAGCTCTCTGCAGGCATGAAAATCTGTCATCTTTCGGCGAAATTCGCCATTTTGAAGTTGAAAAGGGTGACCTATGATCCAAGGACTTTTTTTTGAGGGGGGGGGGGGTGTCAGTTGATTATATATATATTTTTTAATTATCATATTGACTTGATAAGCAAACAGAGCACTTCCGAAATCTGCAATTTCAATGACACAGTGGGCAGCAATTTCCGGCCAGAGCCATCATAGAGGCCAAATTGCGTTTCAATCATACAAACGTTCTTCATTCATGTTGGGGTCATTCAGGTTATTCATTTTTTGCTAAGCGGGACGAGAAGCAGGACCTAGTGCTATCTACGCCGGGGACAAGGCAAAAGAACATACATTTACCACTATATTTACCAGATCGTACATTTCCCAGTGGATTTAATTGGGTGATTAATGGTTTCAATCATTTTTATATTTTGCGGTAAAACAAAGTTACTGCCGTTTGCTACAGCGTTGAACACTCTCAGAGCTAGCCACAAGCTCTTATGATAAATAGGTAGATAGATAGGCCTATTAAGATCGCGTCAACCCTGTGTAGTTAACGGTGACATCAAATAAGAAACAAGATTTTTTTCTAGTGTGTCTGTAGTTCTAACTGGTGAATCCAGGGACGTGTGAGGATGACATTCACTGAAAAGGTTGAAGATGAAGTTGTAAACTCTTGTCATTTGAGTCTACCTTGTGCTTTAGCCCATGTAAGCCTTTTGTGACTAAATAAAAACACGTGAACCCTGGAATTATTTACACTCACTTTCGCCTCTGATGTTATTTATTGGTTCATTAAGACGTAATGGTTTTGACTGCTCCATCTGGAATGACGAAAGCGGCTTCTCGCATTTACAGATCTGGCTGCATCCATTGAATCCATTGACAAGACAGTCAAAAAAGTGTTTTTTTGATGGATTTTACTATATTTGGCATCACCTGTCGCTGTACCCCCGTACACCAGCAGCCACCCCCTCCCCCCCCGTATCCCCATGATGTTACATGTCAACGCCCCCCCCGTCTTCTCACCTTTTTAACCCCTGACCCATTTTCATGCCTGTCTCTGCGTGTGACACAATATCGACGTGGTGTCTTACTGAAATAAGACACCACTTTCTCTCCCTCCTGACCCACCTGGCTCAGCACCGCTCCCATCCCCACATTGCTGGCATCTGTATCTAGAACAAAGGGCAAGTTGGGGTCTGGGGGGGGGGGGTGGTTAGAATGGGAGCCCCTGTTAAGGCCCTCTTCAAACAGCTGAAAGCCTGTTTACACTGTGGTGTCCAGACAAAATCACTCCCCTTACGGTGCAGGCAGAACAGGGGTGCAGCTATGCAAGAAAAGCCATGCACAAACTGTCTGTAATAGGATGCCCAGGCCAATGAAGCTTTTTAGCTCCCTCAGATTGGAGGGGGTCAGCCAATCCTTCACAACCTGCATCTTCTCCTCCATAGTGCTTATGCCCTCTCCTCCAATCCTCAAGCAGCACTTGTCTGGGTGGAGCTTCAGACCTGCTGCTGCTATCTTTTGTAGGGTCCGTCACAGGGACACCAAGGCAGTCACACTGTAAAAAAGAAAAAGTTGAGAAAACTCAAAATTTCAAGGCAACTTACTGCTGTAACGTGGCTTGCGCCACGGAGCGAGGAGACGGACACAACCGCTGAGAGGAGCGAGATTTATTGCAGGACATTCCATACTCGTCGTCAGATAACCAGTCCGGGTCGATAACGGGAGGGCAGTCCGAATAACATGCAAAAACAGGCATTACCAAGACAGGGGACACGAGTACAGACACAGGATCAAAAAGGCAGGAACAATCAACGGTCAGGTATAGTGATCAACACAGACACAATCAAACAAAGAATCAAAAATACTCGACAAGGGACAAGGGAGACACAGGGGCTTTTATACACAGGACTAAACTAGGGACAGGTGATGACAATGACACAGGGGCGTGGCAACAAACAAGGAAACACGAAGACAAACGAGCAGGGCGGGACAAACAGGCAGGGAACACGGACATGAGGGAACCCAGAGTGACAGCTACGAGAGGGGGCGTAGCCGCACGTGACAGAACCCCCCCTCAAAGCGTGCCACTCCGGGGCACGCAAGGGCAGACAAGACAGGAACCAGACTCGGACAGGACGGGGAACCACGGTACACGGCAAGGGACAGGGGACACGGGACAGGACGCTACGGGACAGACAAGACCGGGCAAGGCAGGACATGGAGCCTGAGGCAGGACAGAGACAGGGGAAACAGAGACTGGCCAGGAGCTGGGCTGGGGCATGGCAACACAGGCAGGGACCGGGCGAGGCACGGGAGCAGGGCTGGACGGGACAGGACTGGGAACAGACACAGGAGTGGGGCCAGGGGACAGGGCAGAGACAAAGACAGAGGCAAACACGGCGTGGACGACTGAGACCGGCACAGGAACAAAGTGGGTCAGGACTTGGGGAACCGACATGGGGACCGGGACAGAGACGACACCACAAGAACCAGACACGGGAACAGGAACACAGACCCTGACAGACACAACCACGGGGACAGGGACCAAAACAAAACCAGGGATGGGACCAGGGAGCAAGGGGAACACAGGCAACGGAACATAGGAGGCACATGACGGAGCAGGGGGAACACAAAGTCCATGCCCAACAGGGGGCAGCACAGTCTCAGGGGCAACAGGCGGGGTCCGCTGGCGGGCAGCGGGGACAGGCGGGGCCCGCTGGCGGGCAGCGGGGACAGGCGGGGCCCGCTGGCGGGCAGCGGGAACAGGAGCCGGCAGACAGGCAGCGGGAACAGGAGCCGGCAGACAGGCAGCGGGAACAGGAACCGGCGTGGACGACCCCTCCTGGGTCGCGGAGACAGGAACCGGCGTGGACGACCCCTCCTGGGTCGCGGAGACAGGAACCGGCGTGGACGACCCCTCCTGGGTTGCGGAGACAGGAACCGGCGTGGGTGAGACGCCCTTGGGGGGCGTGACCGCCATACTGACGTCCTCGGGGCCCGTGTCCGCCATACTGACGTCCTCGGGGGGCGGAACCACCGGGCTGACGTCCTCGGGGGGCGGAACCACCGGGCTGACGTCCTCGGGGGGCGGAACCGCCATACTGACGTCTTCGGGGGGCGGAACCGCCATACTGACGTCACCGGGGGGCGGAGTCGGCCACTCCTGCCGTGAGTGTCCACTACTCCCCCCCAAAAAATTCTTTGCCGTTTTAAGGGGAGAAGCTGGCAGGATCAGAGGAGGGAGGAGCTCCTCAGGGTAAGTGACGACCTCAAGCGTTGTGGCAGCGGGGCTCTGAACCGGGGCCGTGGTCTTCTTCCTTCCCCGGTCTGGTCTGCGCCTGGAAGAACATACAGACACAACTGCTTCTCGGTGGCTTTCATTGTGACTCCGCCTCGTCGGAGGTATCGGGAGTTCACAATGGCTTTTGAAAGCCAACCGAGAGCCAAGCCAACGCTCGTCTGCACATTCATTCCGTCTACCCGAATCTCGCGCTACAGGTTGCTCCTCCCTGTAGCGTGTGTCGAGTCGGGCAGACACGTAGCGCTTATCAGGGAGCTCGTCGCCAAAGCTAGAAACCGAAAGCGATTTCGCCTTGTTTTTACAGCGACGAGACTCCCCTGTACCCACAGCGCAAGGGGAATTCCTGTCTCTGGTTCGTTCACGCTGTAATACCGGAGAGTCGAACCGAATTAAACCAGCCAACATCTCATTACAGCGATTGAACTTACCAGAGTCTCGCTCTCTCGCTGTGTCCTTGTATGGTCGAGTATTCTGTAACGTGGCTTGCGCCACGGAGCGAGGAGACGGACACAACTGCTGAGAGGAGCGAGATTTATTGCAGGACATTCCATACTCGTCGTCAGATAACCAGTCCGGGTCGATAACGGGAGGGCAGTCCAAATAACATGCAAAAACAGGCATTACCAAGACAGGGGACACGAGTACAGACACAGGATCAAAAAGGCAGGAACAATCAACGGTCAGGTATAGTGATCAACACAGACACAATCAAACAAAGAATCAAAAATACTCGACAAGGGACAAGGGAGACACAGGGGCTTTTATACACAGGACTAAACTAGGGACAGGTGATGACAATGACACAGGGGCGTGGCAACAAACAAGGAAACACGAAGACAAACGAGCAGGGCGGGACAAACAGGCAGGGAACACGGACATGAGGGAACCCAGAGTGACAGCTACGAGAGGGGGCGTAGCCGCACGTGACAACTGCACTCGATTTTTGAGTTTTGATCTCAACTCAAACTCTTACGTTTTTAAGAAATTCACTCAGTTGAGCCAACTTATTATTTCTTGTTCCAATTATTTATTTTTCACAGGTATATAAACTTCAGATTTTAAGTATTGCCTACAAATAATTACAAGTTATGCTAACTTACTATATCTTGTTCAGATAATTTATCTTGCCCATATATATGAACCTCAAAATTTAAGTTACATACCAGGAGTTCCAAGTTTTTAAAAGTTGTGCCAACTTATTATATTGTGGCGTGGTGTGGGAGAAAAAGGCCACAGACAAGTCCATTCTTATCAAGAACAGAGGTTTTATTCTCACCTCGCAAGAAAATTGACACTGACAAGCACAATTAGATCAAACTAAAGGCCTTAACTAACTTGGCCTTACACATGAAATACAGGGGGAGGTCATGATGATGACAACGTTACACATACATGGAGGGGAAACTCGGATAATGCACATGTACATTAAAAAATGGACCGGGGTGACAACTAATAACACACAATTAATTATCAATAATATATAACACTATACAGACACAAACACCACATAATACGTATAACAGGGCCGGAGCCGCAAGGGCTCATGGGTAATGACGTCATCCCGACGCTACAATATCTTGTTCAGATAATGTATATTTCCATACCTGTCAAGTGTCCCGTTTTGGCCGGGAAAGTCCCGTATTTTACCGCTCTGTCCCGGCGTCATCCCGTATTTTTATTTTCCAGTATTTTCCCGTATTTTCAGTTTTCAATTTTTATTTTTTTAAAGCATTCATGTGCCGCTCCAAACAGAATTCTGTCACTAGCCTCGCGAGAACTGCTACCCAGACTACTGCAGGTGGCAGTTCTCGCGAGGCTAGTGACAGAATTCTGTTTGGCGCGGCACATGAATGCTTTTAAAAAAATAACAATTGAAAACTCGCGGGTTTAGTCACATTTGTAGTTCAAAACATATTTGGGGTGTTTTTTCTTCACTTTTTGCCACTCCAAAGATGTTTTCATCTCTCCTACAGTCTCGATTGCAGCTATATGCAAATAACCGATTATGCAAATTACGTGATACGCGATTACGTCAGATACGGGAAATGTCTTGTATTATTAAATACAAAACTTGACTGGTATGTATTTCACATGTACATAAATCTCTAAATTCAATACTAAGAATATCTAACTGAAGTTGGGTCATATAAGACAAATGACAAAACACATTTGGACGTTAATATTCAGTTCAGAGTAGAGTAGGTCGCTGCTTGCTGCAGGTGAAATCCATTTCAAGTTGTCCGGAGTCAAATTCTGGCAGAAATCGCAAACCCCGCCCCGTTCTCAACTAAGGAGTCAAATTGAGCATGCGCAGAGGAGCTGGCCTGGCCTTAACTAGGGTTCAACTACAATTTGTATGTTTTGACAATGCAGGTTGTAAGGTCAGATCAACTTTTAACAAGAAACTCAATAAAGTAAGCTGATCCAATTACTTTGTTATAGTTTATGGTGCAATTAATTATTTTTGGCTCAGCTAAACTAAAAATCATAGTAAGGTGAGCAATTTTAAGTTCTGTTTTTTACAGTGCATGAAGGAGCTCCCGTGGACAAGAATGTCATCTAGGTATACTAGGCACTCTTGCTGTGGAATTTCAGCCAGGACCTTTTCCATCAGCCGTTCAAAAGTGGCTGGGGCATTGCACAAGCTGAAACTGAGCACTCGAAATTGCCATAGCCCTCTCCCAGTGCAGAAAGCAGTCTTTGGTTTAGCGTCAGGGCTTAGGGGCACCTGCCAGTACCCGCTGCGCTGATTCAAAGAGGAGAACCAGGACGAGCCAGACACCAAGTCCAGTGACTCGTCAATGCGGGGCAGCGGGCCCAAATCCTTTTTTGTGACACTATTCAAAGGTCTGTAGTCCACACAAAACCTCATTTTTGGGCTCTTTCTTGTTGATCATCACAACCCCCGAAGCCCAGGGACTGTCAGAGGGCTCAATGATCCCAGTCCTTAGCATCTTGTTGATCACGCTGTCAGCGGCTGCCTGATGGGCGAGGGGAAAACGGCGAGGGTGCGTTTTGATGGGCCTTGCGTCTCCCGTGTCAATTTCATGCTGCAACAGGTGTGTCAGGCCCACTTCCCCCTCCGTTAATGCAAAAATGTCTTTGAACTCCCACAGTACTTCCCACAGCTCCGTTTGCTGCTGGGGTTCCAAGTTATCACAATTCCGCTCCCATTTCTCCCTTACTGCTGCCAACCTATCTACCCCCCTCCCCCCCAGATTGTAACTCAAGGGCTGGGGGATGCACACTAGCTAGAGACTGGGGTGTGGGAGGCAGGGAGGTTGGGGATGAAATGGGGGCTAAAGGGAGATCTGAAACATATGCTGCTCTCATAGTGGTTGGGTGAAGGCATGGGGTCTGTGTGGGGCATACCATTTCAACGGTGGGACTCCCCGGAAAAGTCAGTGTGTTCTTTCCCAGGTCCAAAACACAGCTGGTAGCCTGAAGAAAGTCTAGTCCTAATATGCATGGGTCTTGTACTGCTGCAACCCACACCTCAAAGTTCACTGACATGGTTTCCATTTCCTCCCTGTTGCAAGTGTTGGAGCCGCACCTCTGACAAGTGGATCCCGGGATTCAGTGAGGGTCAATATCCAGCCTAGCTTTGGCACACTTATATTCCTCCACGAGGCTTGGGACTGGGAGAGAGAGGGCTCCATTACCATACAGGCCTATGCTACTAAAGCATCTGGGCAGTCCAAGCCACTTCCTCACCTGCGCATTAACAGCCTCTTTAGCTGGTTGGCATGGGATAAAGTGACCTCGTAGATGGAGATTGGCCACATGAGGTGGGGCAGCAGTCCCAACTGAAAGCACCACAGTTTCAGCTTTCCATGGAGAGCAGTACTATTGATTTGCCTGAGGCCACTGATGGTATCCTGCTTGAGTTGTTCCACCTGCTCCGAATCTTTACGATCTGCACTGTACCAGCGTCCAAGACTTTTGATAGGCTTGTCCTGAACTGTTGGTATTGGCTTGTTGTTGATATGGAACTTGTTATTAGCAAGCTGGCCTTTAACTATAGAGATGCTGTGGGATTTGCTGGGTTTGATGGCCCCTTGAATGTTTCTCTGGAGTTTATCCAGTAGGCGTTTGGTGCATGCAGCTGTTGTTGTTATTGTTGTCATGTCATCCATGTAAGCCCTGATCAGAGGAAGACGCTGCCCGTTCTTCAATTGTTCCTCTCCGACCACCCATCCTGATGCTCAGATGATGAGTTCCATTGCCATAGTAAACGCCAGTGGGGAAATGGTACAGCCTGCCATAATGCCAACCTCGAGGTGCTGCCAGGCAGTTGTTCTATCCTGCGCTGTTACACAAAACTGAAGGTCCTGGAAGTAAGCTTTAACCAACCTTATGATGGCTTCTGGTACTTGGAAGAAATTGAATGCTGCCCACAAGAACCACAGAAAGAGGCACAGAACCAAAGGCATTGGCAAGATCTAGGAAGACCACATACATGTCTTTCTTCTCCTTCCTCGACGTTTGTATCTGGTGCCAGATGACATTTGTCTGTTCCAGACAGCCTGATAATCCACTTATCCCTGCTTTCTGCACTGAGTATTACAGTGACAGTCCCGGACCCTTCCCTGTGGGCGCGCCGCTACGTTGTCTGCATGTCGTTATGTCCATGTATGTACTTCCGTGGGTGTGGGTTGTCTGTGAGCGTGTTCGTAGTCTCACCTGTGCCTTGTCTCGAGATCACGAGGGTCTGTGTTAATCACCTATTTAATGTGCGTTCGCGCAGTGTCTTGTGCTTGTCTTTGTCTAAAGTTCATGCCTGTGTCACATCTCTTCCCCTGCGCTTGTCTTTGTCTAAAGTTCATGCCTGTGTCACATCTCTTCCCCTGCGCGTGTGAGAGAAATTATTGATTATTGACTAATCATCATTGATTAGATCATGTTTAGTTATTATAAGAGATCATTATGAACTTTATGATTTAGGACATGTCCATTCTGACTAAGCAGAAGGACTACAATAATGAAGTAGTGTGATTCAGTGTAACCATGTTTAGTTCATATTATGCATGTGTGCTATACATGACCCAGGTCAGGGAGAGTGCTGAGGGTAAGAACACTCTGTTAACTGGTAGTCACTAGGCTACTAGTCTTGGGTCATTTAGCTTTCTCTGTGTTCAACTGATACATCAGTTGCTTCTGCTAACTCTAGGGAAGTCCATATTAGGAGATACACACATGTGAGACAAAGTAGCCTGCTGGACGCCTATGTTTTGGAACATGCTGTGCTAAAGATAACCTGCTGTTAGAACTGGTGAATTGTGTTTAAGATTGTATATAAGCAGGGGGAGCGCCCCCCTGCCTTCAGAGTTGTCATGCTTGAATGAGACTCTCATGTCTGTGTCTGTCTGTGTCTGTCTTGTATCTGTCTTTGTCCTATTTATATATATTTATATTTTTGTAATAAATTAATCATTTAACCACGTCTGAGTCCTCATCCATTTATTAGAAAATTTCCACGACAATTTGGCGTCACGAACAGGATCGGCGAGAGGCACCCCGGAAAGGCGGTGACTGATCTTCGAGGACGCTCCCCGGGGGATGAGATCCCTGGCTGGGCTGGGCAAAGTGGGAACCCCACGAGCAAAGGGAAAGTACCTATCCAGGGAGTGATGTCACCGCCAGTCTCCGGTGGTGTTCTCCGCCCGATTTAACGAAAATTGCAGTAAGTGGAAATTCTGTTTCATTTTTAGTTTATAAAATTCTAGGAATTTTTTTTGTTTTTAAGTGTTAGATATCCGCCAGTGTCCGCCCGCCGGATGATCTCTGTTATACAATAGGGATATGGCATATCACCTACAGGGATACAGAGAGGTATCGCCTGAAAATATAAAGTCTATACGGTGGGGATACTGCGATATCGCCCACGCGGGATAGGACTTAGCCTAGCGCCCATCAGTCTGGCCAGAGATCCAGCTGGGCAGAAGCGCACTGATTAGACGTAATACAGTGTTGGCTAGCTCCGGAGCGGCAGAGATATCCGATAGGGGCGGGTGGAACTGTTTGTTACGTTGGTATGCAGTAGCGGATCTAAATTTTGAGGACTTTTTCTGACGTGTTTAATTGATTTGGGATTTTTTTTATTTTTATTTTTTTATTTTTTTTGGACCCCTCACAAAAAAAAAAAAAAAAGTGTGAAGGGTCATCTCTGGGATTGTCTAGAATTATGGGTAAGCATCATTTGGGTAAAATTGGTAAAATACATAGTAAGAGTAAAGCATCGGAGGCTCATAGTATAATCATAATAATAATAATTATAAGTGTATATTACCAAATGACCAGAGATTATTTAGAAGATGTAACTCGACATGTGGGTTTTTGGGCTAAGCATTATGGGTTTGTTTCAAAGGGAACATTGAGTGTAGACTATCTGCGCCGACTAGTTGAGAGAGTGAAAACAGAGCCCAAGGGCGCAGATAGAAAAACACGAAAGTATTTTGTTAAACATAAAGCAGATATGGAAGAAAAAGCAAAATGTTGGCTTGAAGAAGCCGAGAAAAGGCAAGCATGACAGGTAGGGATTAAAAAGTGTACTAACAAAAGTCTTTCAGTGTGTTGTTGTAGCCGACCAGACCTCGACGCTGCCCCGTCGAGATCTGCGCCAGCCATCCCGGCTCAGCAACTGCACCAACTGCAAGATGCACCCACAGCCGCTACCCCTGCCTCCCGCACCTCCACCGCCAGTTCCAGCGCCACCAGCTCTGGCGCCACCACAACAGCAAACTCTGTCTGCCACACTTGCACTGCGAGCTCCAGTGCCATCAGTTCCCATCAGGTATCACAACCACAACCTCTGCCTCCTGCACTCCCACCAGCCCAACAGCTGCCGCTGCACCCAGGGCCGCTAGTCCCGTATGATGACGTCTGCCAGGCGATGGAGTGTGCCCGCCAGCCGATGGAATGCATCAACCGAACGATGGGAAGTGCCACTTCCCCAACACCACCATCACCACCACCACCTCCCCCCGCTGCGCGCACAGCCGCCACCACCACCCCCGCCGCCAGATCCACCCATGGCAACACGCACAAGAAGCTGTGAGATGCTCGCCACAGAAAGAAAGGGTCAGGTGATGCTTGAACTGACCACCCCAGGGTGCGCAACGACCTTTCCAATGGTCAAGGTTGCAGGCCCTGAAGGAGACATCATGGTCCAGGAGATCACTGGACAGGAGATGACATCATGAAGGCGGCGGTGGGCCTGGGTAAACCGACAGAGATGGGAGGTAAGCGCTTCGGCGAAGAACTAACAGCTTTTGTTCAGTCTTGTCATCCAGTCAAACAAGATAGACCGAGACCGGACACCAGGAGACATCCATCTCCACAACACTGAGTGGGAACCGCCAGCAGCTGGACAGGAGGATCCAAACAGGCCCTACAGAGAGATTGTAGGACGCCTGGTCGCAAGGTTGGAAGCTGCACACCCAGCCACTAACGACACGTCCAAAATAGCTGCATGTAAACAAGAAGACGGAGAACCTGTCAGCGACTTCCTCGTGAGACTGACCAGAGTTCACACCGACCACAGCGGTCTTGTAGCACCAGCACAACGAGCGGAGGCCGGCGGAGGCCAGCCCATGGGAAGCCCACCTGAGAAACAGCTTCCTGGTAAGCATGAGAAAAGACATCAGTGACCTCATCAGAGCCCAGTGCACCGGGTACAACAACGCCACCCTGAAAACCATAGAAGATCATGCCAAGCATCACGAGGCACAGCTGGCATGGAGAGTGAACAAGAAAATCCAGAAGCAAGCTGAGACCATGGTACAGAGAACACGGAAGGGGCCGCGTCAGAGGCTGAGGAAGAAGACGAGGTGGATGGGGACGAGAGAGTTACCCCAGAGGAGAGGTGGTGAATGTTACAACTGTGGAAAACTAGGACACTTTGCAAGAGATGGTCCTGAAAATGAAGAAAATGCTGAGCAGAGAAACAGAACATTCAGAGATTGACGGGCAGCGGAGAGGCTGGACGGTACAGGACCACTGGAAGACGACAAAAGGAAAGTAACTGGTTTAAATTATCATTTAATTTATCAATGCTTGCAGAAGATTAGTGAAGGGCCACAGGGCCTGCCTAAAATAACATTGACTGTAAACGGCTCAAAAATAAAGTTTTTGGTTTATAGTGGTGCCACCCATTCAAAGAAAAAAAAGAAAAAAAAAGAGCCTCTCCAATGTAAATGAAATAATACATTTGAACATGAATTTTTAATTTTAACTGCTATGGGTTGTGACTTAATGTGTAAATTGGGCCTGAGTAGCAGGCCTGAGGGGTTGTTTATGGAGTGGGAGTTAGCTGTGTTGGGGTTCAGTTATCAGCAGGAGTTCCACTGTATGCTTATGAGCTGCAGAGTGCAGGAAGAGAGTGTTGGGAACACTTCATGTGTGAAGTGTGTAGTTTGTTGCCAGGTGATTTGATGTTGAGACCGTAGGGGTCACTGCACTGCACGCTGCATGTGAGTGAGGGCCCCGATAGAGGTTTTGAGGATAAATTTGATGTTGGAAAACATGATTGCTTGGTTGTCACTGCTATTGTGTGGGATTGCGTGTGGGCTGCGGCAATGGTGCAAACCACAGTAGAACAGGAAGACCTGTTCTCATTTCCTCGATCTAAACCACACGTGTCACTAGCAAACGTGTGCGAGGAGCCACAATGGCAGGACATCGGTGAATGGATGACAGAGATGTCTGATATTACCGATTGCGAGAGAGTTCCTGGCAGGAACACCATGTTTAGCCTTAGCAGGAGGGCGTGGATGCAGCCGGCGCCGTGCTGGCTCCCCTGCAGGTGGGGAGTGGAACTGATGAACCCCCTTGGTATTTTTTTTTTAGCTGCCTCCCTTACCCTCTCAGAGAGAAAAAAAATAAATAAAAAAAATGAGAGGAAGAGGAACTCAGAACTGTTCCTGCAGCATTATGGGCAAAAGGTAAGAGCGATGTTGGGGCTCATACAGGGGGTGTGAGCCCATACACATCACCCCAAAATCTGACTATAGGCCAAAACAACATCAACACCCTTTGAAGCCTGAGGCGCTCGAGGGAAATTAGGCCAGTTTTTCAATCACTTAGGCAAGCTGGAGTGATCGTACTGTGCCCTAACTCACCCGTGCGCACTCCAATTTTTTTTTAGTTAAGAAACCAGAGTGGAAAGAATGGCGATTTGTGCAGGATTTGCTGGCTATCAATGCAGCAATACACGTTAGAGCCCCAAAAGTGCCAAATCCTCACAATATTCTTTCCCAGATTCCCCCAGATAGCCAGTGGTTCAGTGTAGTGGTCCTAGCAAATGCATTTTCAGTGCATCCAGATAGCCAGTACTGGTTTGCGTTTTCCTTCGAAGTTTAAAAAAAATAATAATAATAATACACATCACCCACCATTTACAATGCAGCGCTGCGAGACAGTCTGGCCTCTGAAACTTCCAGAGAACATTGCACTGTTGCACTACGTAGATGTTCTGATACTCTGTGTAAACACATGAGAAGTATGCAAAGAGGGCCATAGTGGCATTGCTACATCACCTAGCAAGGGAAGGCCACAAGGTTCCTAAGCAAAATTGCAATATTGCTGACAAAAAGTGCACTTCCTGGGTCATGACCTAGTATGTATTGAAATTCTGACACAACAAACAGAGATAAAAATAACATTTGTTAAAGAGAATAAGCCCGCTTGAACAAATGAGTCTGAAATAAAAGTTCTGAGTTTCTGAGTTTTGAATTCTGAAATAGAAGTTCAGAATTGATGTGCGTGTTCAGTGATCGTATGTGTGTGGGGAGTGTTGACGTTAAAGGACCAGTGTTTTGACTCAAGCCCACAGTGACAGACAGAGGCCAGTAGCCTACTTTTCAGGAAAACTAGACCCCGGGGCAGCCGGGGTGTGGGCACTGGTAGCATTCAGAGATATAGTGGGGTACGCTCAACTCACACTTCGGGTCAAACATGCTGTTTCTCGAATTTTAAAGGACCAGAGAAAAAAAATAGCACATTTATCCACACAGAGGTTTTGTAAACAATATCACCCCTGCCACATTATTCTGCTCAAGCAGCTGAGCTCACCATTCCTTACCAGCTCAAGGTCAAAGATAAAGCACCAACTGATCTCACAACTACAATCATCAAATGTGCCGCACACACCAGAACAGGCGACACAGTAGCAAAAGGCAATGCCTTCACAGACTCCACAGCCCAACACACAGTTTTGCAGGCTCCAAACACACAAATGATGCTAACGGATCACAGTAACAGAGAAGGCACACCCTTAACAACCAGAGCAATACAAACACAAGCCACAATGAAAGACAAACAGAGATGGGCAAAAGGGGGGGTGCAAAACAATGAGGGGAGTCTGGACACACACACGGAGACAGGTAAGCCATGTCTCCCTACAGCCTACATGAGAGGACTGATTGAAATTGCTCATGGTAGGAGTCGCAATGAGCAAAGGGGGGATAGTGGAATGCACTAGCATGCACTAAGAATAACCACACTCACCTAAAATTTTTGTTCACATTGTCTGGTATCCCACCACAGGGGGATAACAGACCTAAACATGCACCCGCTGGACACCTGCCGCCGACCGAACCCTTTCAACACTGGCAAATTGATCTTGTTGAACTAACACCTGCTGAAATACAGGCTTGTGTGTATGTATGTCTAGCAAATGGATGGAGGCCTACCCCACCACAAAGCAGAATTCAGATACGGTGGCAAAGATGCTACTAAGGGAAATAATCCCACGATGGGGGTTACCCAGGAGGGTGTCGAGTGACAACGGCACTCCCTTCGTACACGAAGGGGTAAAGGAGTTAAATTAACTAAATTTTAGAGGAAACTAACTCAGGAAACAGGATTGAAATGTCTGCCTCTGGTTTTGTGGCAGAGCCGCACTAGGCCCCAAGCTCGCACAGGCTTATCAGCCTTTGAGATTGTGTTTGGAAGGCCTCCAAACATGGGAGTAGTGCGCCGGAATGGGACACACACACACACACACACACTTGTTGAGCCATTAATATGTTATCCTGCACAAGTTTGTCTCTATTTTGTCTGAGCAGGTCAAAGCTGTCAGTGGTGTAAGAGAATCCATTGCACGAGTTCCAGCCGAGAGACTGGGTGCTGATCCGAGATCCACGTGCTGCTAAAGACCAGCGGCCGAGCCACATGGACACACCACACCCACTGCAAAAGAGCTCCAGAGCAGCCGCCAGAATGAATGTTATGCTGTTGTTTTTTACATCGTGCTTTTCTCAACAGGAGGGGCAACTGTCATCTCCCCCACACCGGAGGAGAGGTGTGAGGGAAAGAAAGCATGTGTAATGTCCAATGTCACTGCTACTGCAGTGAAACCAAACCAGCCCTGTCTGGTTTGCCATCCTTTCCACATGCCGTGAACAGCTGCGTGCTTGCACTGTCTGTGCTGGGCTTTACGTGTTTGTGTCTAATAAAGTATCTGTTCCACCGCAATCGTCGTTGTGCCTGCCTCCTCCACAACGCGTCACACTGAGGTGTCAACAAAGTTGTATGGTGTTGTTTCTTATGATAGAATGACAGAACCCAACTAATTGTATAATACTCGTATTGCTCGGAATTAAGTATTACTCATACTACTCAGCCTAATTAAGTATTAGTTTGGTTTTTGTCATTCTAAACACTGAGCCATTTTTCATTCTCACATTTTGACCATAAATGACACCATAATGCACAGACAGGCATGAATCTGAGGTCACACACGAACATAGATATGCTTACATTTGAACTAACAGCACACAAACTAATACATAGATATGCATATGCCTAATATAACACATTACACGTTGATAATTGTGGGGTTCCAGGGGTGATTGCTAAGACCGACAAGCTACCGTGGAAGACCGCTAGCAACCTCGGACAATCTCTAATAGTAGCAAAAAAAATAAAGGATGCAGCTCATTGGTGCGTGACCCTTTAGTGAGCTTTTTTTAGAACAGGCCCGCGGGAGACTCATGACGTCCTTGCGGACGACATGGTGCCCGCGGGCACCACGTTGGTGACCCCTGGTTTAATAGAAAGAGTGCACAAACCCAAACCCATGAACTGATCCAAATGAAGGATATAATAACCAGTGGTCAACTGGTACAAAGGCTGCTGAGTTTGGTGTCTTTAGGTTACATCAAAAGTCAGGTTTCCTAAAACCTGTGTGTTGATTTACATTCCTTGCGGAGCTCCCCTCTTGCTCCAGGGTTAAACTGAGCAGTGGCTTAGTCCGGTATAGTGCATAAGAGGACGCCACACATGGAAAGCAGAGGTTAGTCAAGTCTTGTGTTGTGGTGCCCTGCACTTACAACTATCCTGGGACGAGTCTTCCAACATCACAATTGAGGCCAATCTGGCACAAGAAGAATCATCAGACAGAATACATCTAGTATCAAGATTCAATACTTGGTACAGACACCTTCAAGGTCCGCATGAAACTACTTGGAAATTTGGGTCAGAAAAACCTTGGAGATATATGAAGTTAGAGACCATGACAATGGTCCATTCGGCTTTAGGATTGAAATCTCAGATAGAGAAAAATTTTCATTTATGGAACAGTGTGTCACAATTTCTATCATTTGTAAGTATGATTATAGATCTAAAGTAGATTCAGTTTAATGCACATTAAAGCCATGCCTTCAATGATGATTTATTTAATTCTTAGGAATGAAATCCATTATGAATTAAATCCATAAATCCATTTTATTTGTACTCAGTAATTCTCGTAGTGCCAATTTCAGTACCTGATGAGCAGAGCATCAAAGCCACAGCCGGATCCACACTGAACTGGACACCTACTACTGCCCCTCTGACAGGTGGTGGGCCCATGGGACAGTGGACCCATGTAGCCCATTCAAGCTAAAGACCTAGACACCAGATGCTCGCAAAGGATCCCCAACCCAAATAGTATATAGTATAAAATATATTATATTAATATTATAATATAATTAATATATTAATATTATATTAATATATTATATTACTAAACTATAGTACAGTATTTTGACTTTATCTTTCATTGATCAAGTGCGGAATAACCTTGGGAATCATGGAATTTGTTTATTTATTTTTGCATTTTCTATATAGTACAGCTCAGACATGACATGACATAAACAGCTTTACTCCAGAATGCTGAAAGGGGTCTCAGCTAGAGCCGGAGTGGTTAATCGGGAGATTCGGGAGGCTTCCCGATGGGCCGGCCCATGTCAATCTCTAGTTTGGGCCGATTGGGAGGGAAAAATAATTTTGGGCCGGATTTGGACATGAAACTCCCGGGCTGAAAAAGTGTCCCACTCCGGCCCTGGTCTCAGCACTTATAGAAGGAATCCACTGAGGAGTGAAGTATACATGAAACATGCTAAAGCACCACCAACTCTGCCCTTTATCAACGAAAATGCCCTTTGAAACTTCGGTTAAAAAAAATTATTATTATTGTTATTAACATTTTACTGAGGTCGGTTTGAATTTATCTTTTGAAAACCTGAGCGATTAAAAACAATGCCCTGAAATGAGCCACCACCTCGCACACACCCGACCTCTCTCTTCCTTTGTCACATCAGATGCACTGCAGCAGCAGTTCAGTTCAGCGAGTGGAAGGAAGCGTCTTCAGCACAGCACACACGGTCACAGATAGACTTCTTCTCCCCTGCCCCACCAGCCAGGTCACATACACATCAAGTAAAATAGTTCCGTTTGCCCTCTAAGCCCAATGTGAAATCATTTTCTTGTGCAGTAAAATGTCTCATACAGCACCAAACTACTAAGCATTTTTAGCTGACTGATCACCTAATAAACTAGTCGCTTTAGCCCAAATCCATAACGTGAGGACGACCACATACAAATAATTAAGGTAGGACTTGCAAATCTATGTGTTAAGTTGAACGTTTTCTGTTGGATAGGTTTTGTTAGGCAACATAAATTAACATTCATTTGTGAAAGAAGAAACCATTACCTGTGAAAAATACCCATCTGCATTCATGTAATGACAACACTCAGTAGCCTATAACTCCTTCTCATAATTTTTGGTCTTTTTATTGTCTTAATTGTAGGCCTATATTGATTTAATAATTCCAAATATATGCAAAAAGGCCTGCAGACAGTGGAGGGTAAACAGAAGTTAACTAAAGGGACTTAACAATGACTGTATATAGTTAATATTGGATATGAATTTTATCAGTTGGTGGTGTGACTTTTTTCTATTGAAAACTCATGTTTAGAAAATGTTACAAATAAAAGTCAAATTTCATTCAACATATGCATGTAATTTTTTTATAATGAAGTGTTCCACGTGTGCTAAAAATTGCCCTTTCCCCCCTGAGCACTTGCCCCCCGAAATTACTGTGCACGCCATTGATTTAGTAGGTATCTAAGAAATACCACTTTCTGCAAGCCGTGATGCTTTCAGAAAGCTATAAATCCTGGAAGGATCAAGCATTTATTTGTTGTAATATTCATTAAGAGGCATTCTTCATTAGATTGCATTGATCATGATTTTTAAAGTTATTTTGACAATTTTCTAGTGGATCAAACTGTGATAAAGAAACATTTTCAGTAACTAGGGCACACCCATTTCACACCTTTGTGGCTGGGTAACCTTTGGTTTTCCTCACATACAGTATGTACTTACAGTGGAGTAAATAATTATTCGATCCCTTGCTGATTTTGTACAATTGCCCAAGACAAAGGTATGAACAGTCTATAAATTTAAGGTTAGGTTTATTTTAACAGTGAGAGAGAATATCTAAAAGAAAATCTGTATATCTGTGTATAAAATATACACATTTATTTGCATTTTGCAGAGAGAAATAAGTATTTGATCCCTCAAGCAAACAAGACTTAATACTTGGTGGCAAAAATCTTGTTGGCAAGCACAGCTGTGTTCTTTTGGTCACAGCAAGTTGAGTTAATGCCAAAGAGTTAAATTTTTTTGTCTCATCTGACCATAGCACCTTCTCCCAATCCCTCTCAGAATCATTCAGGTGTTCACTGGCAAACTTCAGATGGGCCAGTACATGTGCCTTCTTGAGCAGGGCGATCTTGCGGGTATTGCCAATTACCAATTAAGTAAAAAACAAAATTACCAAAAAAGTAATTTTAGTGACATTTGTTTGTAGGAAAACAAAATATCTATCACATCATTATTCCATATATAGATATCGTCACCATTGTACTTGGAATAATCATTTTACTTGGAGTGGTGAGGTTCTTTATGATCAAGAAGTACTGTGACGGGGCAGAAGCAACAGGAGGCGATAAAGGCATTTGTAGAGCTTTATTGTCCATAACAAACAAATTAACAAACACCTAGCGAAGTAAAGGCACAGAAGCACAGAAGAACTAAGATCAAGACACACAATAAGGCGAACAAGGTGACAATCTCAGAGCAGGTAGCTCTCACAGGTCATGCTCGTTGAATATGCAGCACTGGATGACGGGTCCTGTAGGCTTAAATGGTGAGGGGAAGGAATTTTAGGAATTTTGGGAATGTTAGGAATGTGAGCCAGTATTCCTGTGACTGAGACTGAGGGAGTGGTATAGCAGGGATGTGTCTGGAAGTGGGCGTCTCCCCTGAACTCTGGTCCCAGTCTACCGTGACAAGTACAAGTGAGTCTGAATCAATCTGATTACACATGTAAATAATGCCAACAGACATATTAGTCATGTTGATTTATGTATATAGTAGTTATTCACTGCATCAGAAATTACATATTTTTTTCTCTTGCAATCCAAATGACTTGCTAAAGTACATTTTAAGGAAATGTCCGCAACTGACAATACTTTGTGTATTTTTTTAAATCACTAAACCCACCACAAGGAGACACATTCAAGAGCTACAGTCT
This sequence comes from Brachyhypopomus gauderio, assembly GCF_052324685.1. Taxonomy (NCBI): domain Eukaryota; kingdom Metazoa; phylum Chordata; class Actinopteri; order Gymnotiformes; family Hypopomidae; genus Brachyhypopomus; species Brachyhypopomus gauderio. The sequence goes on from NC_135226.1 coordinate 8,622,015, forward strand.
AGAAATGAGAATGGGTAAGTAAGCAAGAATATTACTGATCAACCACTGATATATATTTTATTGTTTTACAAACTTCTCTCCAAGTCCAAAAACCTAATTATACAGTACTTTGTAAAAGTCAGAATCCACTCTTTTATTTTTTTATTTATGAAATGCCTTTAGGTTATTCTTTTTACGACTTTCCAACAAAGTAGGAAAATAAACCCCCTCCTCCCACACACACACACACACAAGAAACCCTCAGTGTCTCTCTCTGTGTCCTTGTCTCTTTGGATGATATGTTCTTCGCTGATGTTCTTGGCGAGGTCTGTGGTCCAACCATGCCTCCTGGTGGAGTTCTGGGACTTCCCATGCCCAAATGGGAGCTCTGGGGTGTATTCCAAGAAGCGGGTTAAGCGAGAAAACCGGGTAAGTTAACTCAGAATTCACGGAAACTCTAGGTTTTCCTTTCCAGAAACCAAGCTTAAAGAGAACCTGAGTCAGTTACTATAGCAACTTATGCTCTGAAGCTAACCTGCTCGCTGGCAGGTTAACTTGGACCTGAACCAGAGTTACAAAAACGTCATCATGATGTGTCCTTTCCTCGATGATCATGTGGATATTGAAGCTCAGTTTATTCGCCGAGCTCTTCGTCGGGAACGCCTTATAAAACCCCGAATAGACATAGGCCTACTATCTTTTTTCGGATTTTTTTAAATGAACGTTATCGTTTTTCAGCACAATCCATTACTTACATCAATAACATTATTAAGCGTCACATTTCAAATATTACACATCGCGGATAAGCCCTAGATTCTCTCCAGATTGTTATACATCGCTCTTCGTTTTTTACTAGTGGAAGTTTTTTTATAGTGTAGGAGATGCGGAATCTGTCAGCAAAGCTACTATATGTCGGTCTGTCTGAAAACTATGTCTGTGTGGCGTGGCGCACGGGAGAGGAGGAGGAATGGAGTTATCTAATAATTTATTAAAAATCAAATATGAAAGTTATTACCAACTACGCCACCCTGGGAATTACACCCAGAGAATTATCACAGGTCCATGGGTACCACGGGACAAAGAGAGAGATTTAAAAAATGACAATTTTATTCCAGCATAAAGATGAACAATGACAAGCAATAAAATAATAAAAAAACACAAACAACTTGGCTCAGCTTCCAGCAGAAACTCTTGGCTGCTAATTGACAAGGATCATAAAAGAAAGAGAACAGCAAAAGCAGTGGAGCACACTCGGTGAGGCAGCTTAAAGCAAATAAATAAAAATCACTCACGTGTACATAAAAAGAAAACACAATCACAAATTCCCCACAGCAAAGTGAACAAAAATCAAAAGGCTGACCTCACCTCCTGGAGACCTCCGCAACTCCCTTCGTAATAAAAGAAATAAGAAATAAGTAAAACGAGTCAATAGCAACCACACAGATATTCACACACTACTAGCTTGACACGGAGTTTGCGTCACTGTCGTAGATAGCAGCTGTACTCTATTTCCTGCTCTTTACAGCCAAACCAAAAGAAACACATACAACACATGGAAGACAAACAAACACTAACGCCATCGTTGTAATCCGCCTCGGATCAACTGTGGACAAATACACTGCTAAAATACTTTTCGCTGAGGCAAAACAGCAGCTTATTCCCCCAAAGCTGGATATGGTTGTGCTGGGACAGCCACTGGTATCGCTCACAGCGACAACTAGCTCCGCGGAGGCACAAAACAAATGTGCGCAGGCAGGTTTTCGATTGGTCCAAACGCCGGCAGTCCCACTTAACGCCTAAGCCAACCAGGCTCAGATAGTGGCAAACACGGTATGGTGCGGTGACGACAGACTTTCTCAGAGCACGGTAACGACAGACTCTCAGAGCACGGTGACGACAGACTTTCTCGGAGCAAAGCAGCGACCCGGAAGGGGAGGGGGAGAACCCAGAGGAGTCCTGATGGCCTCAATCAAGCCCCTTTTATAGGAGCCTCGCAATTAAAAGAACCAGTAAACTCGATGTAGTAATTAGGTTACCACCAATAGAAATGATCATTGACTAGTGACTAGTTTTGTGGTGTTTCCTGGGCATAAGCCAGTTATGGACATCAAAGAGGAATTCCACAGCATTGTTAGTTTGTCTTTAATTCACACAGACAATAAAGAAATTAAGCAAAGGAGGAGCAATATATAACCAGGGCTCTCAAGTTTTGGATTCATGTCAGAGTGTGAGAGTTGTTGACTGGGGGTGGCGAACGTGAGTTGTTGAGCGGGGGGTGGGGGGGGTGGCGAACGTAAGTTGTTGAGCGGGGGGGGGGGTTTGTATATTGCGATCGATCGCCAGTGGAGGGCGACATAGATATGGATCGGAGGTAAATAAACTAGATTTTTTTTCTCGCCGTGTGAAATCGGAAGTGTGGCGTGTGAGCGTGTGAAGACGGTCAAATGCGTGTGTCACGCTCAATGCGTGAGACTTGAGAGCCCTGATATAACGAACTTCATTCCATTTACATTTTAGAACCATTAGAACATGAAGGCGATTACATAAACAGAAAATCTATCCATAGCATTAATGTACAATCAACCAATCAAAGTTTATTTGTATAGCGCTTTTCACAACACATGTTGTCACAAAGCGCTTTACAGGATTTAAAAGGTTAACAATACTATGGGTCCAGAACCCTAATGAGCAAGCCAAAGGCGACAGTGGCGAGGAAAAACTCCCTATGATGGTGGGGAATGTCACAGTGAGGGGGACGGGTTGCGCATCCAGGTCAGCAGCCGATCCCAGCACACACCCCCGAGCACGCAGCCACTCCTACCATCACAATCACCAGAATACTGATGCACCTGTTTCTTGTTACGTTGCTCTTTTTAAGCCCGCAGGTCGTCCAGTCCAGTGCTGCACATTCACACTACGAGCCTTACTGGACCGTCAAGCGCTGTCTAAGAGTCCTCCTACCTGTTTACTCGTTCCGAGTCTCTGCGTTTGCCTTGCTTTCTGTTGATATTCTATTATGGAGAATAAACCCCTGTTCATTCCACCTGCGTCTCCGGCTGCCTCTGTTACGACGCCTCCGGCGTCACAGAATGTGCAGCCTGAAGCAGCCGGAGACGTGGGGGCTTCTCCACTGGAGGTCCTAGCTCACCAGGGTCTCCTGCTGGGGAAACAACAACAAGAGCTCCAGGAGCTCCGCGCGCTGATGACAGGTCTGACGACATGCGGCGCAGCTCTCGAGTGAGGCTCTCTGCTCGCGGAATTATGAGGACTTCATCAGCGAGTTAAAGGCGGTCTTTAACCACCCTCGCCGAGGGAGGTCCTGCGGCCAGAGCCTGCTGCAGTTGCAGCAGGGAAACCGAAGCGCTGCCGAGCATGCTTTGGAGTTCCGTACCCTGGCCGCCAGGACGGGGTGGAACGAGGCAGCCCTCATCGACGTGTTCTTGGCTGGGTCGAAGCCTGACCTGAGAGCGGAGTTGAGCTGTCGGCCCGAGAAGCTCGGGTTTAATCAGGTGGTGCATCAGGCTATCACCTACGATAGGCTGTTGCAGGAGAGAAGAAGAGGAGTGGCGCTCGTCTGTACCCCGCAGGCTTCCGTGTCCACACCACCCCAGGAGACTCCCACAGCAGAACTCATGGAGATGGGTGCAACCGCCCACCCCCATGAGGAGCGCTGAACCGAGGAGGGGGCGGCCCAGGGTGAGTACGTCCGTAATGGGAAGTTTGTTGACTTGGCCTGTGGGCGGGGGTTTTATTTATCACCGCACTGCACCAGTCACGTTAACCGTTCTGGGTAGAAGAGAACATATTAGTTTTTATGTCCTCCCTTCCACACGTTATCCCCTCACGTTAGGTCTCCCTTGGTTTAAGCTTCACAACCCCGTTATCGGCTGGTCCACGGGTAGGCTGCTGAAGTGGGTAGCGCCTCTCCAAGGCACTCAGTCGCCCTCCCGTGTGTTCGCGAAATCCACCAGCGTAGAGAGCCCTAACATCAGCACCACTCCGGTCATTCCCGCTCCATATCAGGATCTAGCGGAGGTGTTTAGCGCTGCCAAGGCCACCCAGTTGCCACCCCACCGACCCTGGGACTGTCACATCACCCTCAAAGCAGGTACTACGCCACCACGCGGTCGAGTCTATCCACTTTCTCAGGAAGAGGAGCGGGTCATGGCTCAGTATGTTAAGGAGGCTCTCGCTAAGGGCTATATTACTCCCTCCACCTCTCCTGCCTCAGCCAGCGTCTTCTTCGTAAAGAAGAAAGACGGTGGTCTGAGGCCATGCGTAGATTACCGAGGGCTCAATTCCCTCTTAGTGAACTTTGCCTACACGCTGCCTTTAGTGCTGTCGGCACTGGAGCAGTTAAGGAAGGCTAAAGTCTTCACTAAACTGGATCTACGCAGCGCCTACAACCTTATTCGCGTGCGCGAGGGTGATGAATGGAAGACGGCGTTTAGTACCGCTACGGGTCACTACGAGTATCGCGTCTTGCCTTATGGCTTGGCGTCTGCTCCGTCGTTCTTCCAGGCATTCATTAATGAGGTCTTAAGGGAGTATCTGAATAGATGCGTTGTCGCTTACATTGATGACATTCTGATCTATTCTCCCTCCTACGACCAACATGTGCGTGATGTACGGGCAGTTCTGGGCACGCTCTTGCGCAATCGTTTGTATTGCAAGCTCGATAAGTGCGAGTTCCATCTCAGTGAGGTGAACTTCCTAGGTTACACCATTAGGCCAGGCTCCGTGCACATGCAGCACAGGAAGGTGGAGGCGGTCGTGAAATGGACGCAGCCTCACACACGGCGCGAGCTACAGAGGTTTCTGGGCTTTGCGAATTTCTATAGGCGGTTCATTCGCGCATATAGCCAGATCGCAGAGCCCCTTACTGACATGCTGAAAGGGGGAGGAGTTAAGCTTCGCTGGACAGAGAGATCTACGAGAGTATTCAACCAGCTGAAGCAAGCCTTTGTCGACGCGCCGGTTCTGCACCAACCGGATCCTAATCGTCCCTTTATAGTGGAGGTGGACGCGTCGAACGTGGGAGTAGGCGCGGTGCTGTCACAGCGACCGAAGAAGCATAGCTCCCTCCGTCCTATAGCTTTCTACTCTAAGAAGCTCACCGCCGCCGAGCGCAACTACGGGGTGGGAGACCGTGAGTTGTTGTGCTATGCGTAAGACATTCGGTGAGTGGAGACATTGGCTAGAGGGAGCTAAGCATCTATTCACCGTGCTTACTGATCACAAAAACCTGGAATACATCAGGACCACGAAACGGATGAATGCCCGTCAAGCCAGGTGGTCTCTGTATTTCTCTCGTTTCAAGTTCCAGGTGACATACCGGCCAGGAGAGAGGAACCAGCGTGCGGATGCGCTGTCTAGGTCCTTTCCTGGCAGTATGGAGTCTACGAGCGAGGAGCCGGTGCTTACACCTGAGTGTGTCGTGGGAGCTTTGGAGTGGAAGATCGATCGGGAGATCGAGGCAGCGAACCCGCATCCAGGTTGCCCGCCGCACCGTAAGTACGTTCCCCCCGCGCACCGTAGTGCCCTCATCAGCTGGGCTCATACGTCAGTGGGGACGGGACACCCAGGGGTGTCTAAGACGGGGGCCCGCTACTGGTGGCCGGGGCTGCCCCGGGACGTACTGCAGCAGGTGGCGTCCTGCGCGGTGTGTGCGCGGTGCAAGGTGCCACACACTCCTCCTGCGGGTAAGCTCCTCCCTCTCCCTGCACCCAAGCAGCCATGGACGCACATCGCTCTGGACTTCGTCACGGACCTCCCCCCGTCCGAGGAGAACACGGTCATCATGGTGGTGATAGACCGGTTCTCGAAGATGGTTCGCTTCCTCCCCTTGCGGGGCCTGCCCACCGCGTGGGAGACTGCGGATCTTCTGTTTCAACACGTATTCCGGCAGTTCGGTCTGCCTGAGGATAGCGTGTCGGACAGGGGACCGCAGTTCACCTCGCGTGTGTGGCGGGAATTCCTGTCAAAGCTGAACATCACGGTGAGCCTAACCTCTGGTTACCATCCGCAGGCTAACGGACAGGTGGAACACGCGAACCAGGAGGTGGGAAAGTTCCTGCGCGCTTACTGCAGCGAGCACGCGGACACATGGTGCGCCCTTCTGCCCTGGGCCGAGTACGCACAGAACTCCCTCACACATTCCAGCACAGGGATGACGCCGTTCGAGTGCGTGCTCGGTCGCCAGCCGCCGCTCTATCCTTGGAACGCCGCTTCCTCAGACCAACCCATCGTCGAGGAGTGGTGTAAGAGGAGCGAGCGGGTGTGGGAGGACACCCATCAGCGGCTGAAGGAGGTGATCCGGCGTTTCAAGAAGAAAGCCGACCGTCGGAGGGGAGAGGCCCCATCTTATCAGGTAGGGGATAAGGTGTGGGTCTCCACCGAAGATGGACGCCTGGGCAGGAGAGGTAAACTGGGGGAGAGATATGCCGGCCCGTACGTCATTTTGAGGCGGCTTAACCCAGTTACATACCGCATCAGTCTGCCCGAAGACAGACGTGTGTCGCGTGCGTTTCATGTGTCCGCTCTCAAGCAGACGAGGAGGTGGCTTACAGTACCTGGTGGACTGGGTCGGATATGGACCGGAGGAGCGCTCCTGGATACCGGCCTCTCAAGTGGTAGGCCCCTCCCTTATCGCCGACTTCCACAGGGCACATCCAGACCGGCCAGCTCCGCGGCGACGGGGAAGACCGCGTAGGAGTCGACGGGAGGGGTCCTTGGGGGAGGGCTCTGTCACGGTGAGGGGGCCGGGTCGCCACCAGAGGGCGCGCATCCCGGTCAGCAGCCGATCCCAGCACACACCCCCGAGCACGCAGCCACTCCTACCATCACAATCACCAGAATACTGATGCACCTGTTTCTTGTTACGTTGCTCTTTTTAAGCCCGCAGGTCGTCCGGTCCAGTGCTGCACATTCATGCTATGAGCCTTACTGGACCGTCAAGCGCTGTCTAAGAGTCCTCCTACCTGTTTACTCGTTCAGAGTCTCTGCGTTTGCCTTGCTTTCTGTTGATATTCTATTATGGAGAATAAACCCCCGTTTATTCCACCTGCGTCTCCGGCGTCACAGGGAATAGGAAGAAACCTCGGGAGAACCAAGACTCAAAAGGGAACCCATCCTTCATTGGGCGGCCCGTTAACACAAAAATTACACAAAATACAGACAAATACACAAGTCACACACAAATCACACAATCAGACTAAGTAAAGGTAAAAATGAAAGTTCTGGGTTTTGATATTGTCACTGTAAATGTCTGTTGATGAACGCCAGGCTTTCATTCCGTGTCGGGGGGAGCGTTGCTGGTATTGTAGTCTCCGACTGCAATGTTACTCTCCAGGTGAACCTCGGAGAAAAGATACGAGATGTAGTAAATATGTAACAGATTAATCAAAGGCCAAACTAAACAGATGAGTCTTTAATCGAGTTTTAAACATTGAGACTGTGTCTGAGTCCCGAATAGAGGCAGGAAGATTATTCCACAATTGTGGAGCTTTAAAAGAAAAGGCTCTTCCACCTGCTGTGATCTTTTTGATCCTAGGAACAGTTAATAACCCTGCATCCTGCGAGCGAAGTGAACGCGCTGGGTTATATTGTTCAATACGTTCACTAAGATAGTCTGGAGCTAAGCCATGCAGCATTTTATATGTTAATAAAAGTATTTTATAATCAATACGGAATCTAATTGGCAGCCAGTGTAATGACGATAGTACGGGACTAATGTGATCAAACTTATTAGTTTTTGTTATGTACAGGTACTAACCTTTATAATCCTTAATGAATAATGTACTTATCTTTAATGGTAACAAAAATAACTTAGCTATTGTAACTGACCGTTCTCCCCATCAAGATCATATGTGATGCTTCCCACCTCATCACAAATGTTGAAGCCAGATTGCCAGGACTTGTGTATGATTCTACACTGTACAACAAATCTGAATAGAGTAGGCCTGAAGTAGTTCACATGCAGTGTAATAGTTAAATCATTGCAAACCCTAGATGCGATTATAGGACACTATGACGGCCTCCTTCATGGAGACAGAGGGTATCCCTGCCTGTCCTATAGGCCTACCTTATGACTCCCTATTCAGATCCTGTACCTGGACCACAGTCCCGCTACAATCAGACCCACAGCAAAACCAGGGCAAGAATTTAAATGACCCTAGGAATCCTTGAGGCCAGGTTTCAGTGCCTGAAGGGTCTCAGAGTTACCCCTGATAGGACGTGCCACATAATAATGGCATATGTGGTATTACACAACATTGCAACCATCCAGGAAGAGCGACAGCCTACCATCTCTGACATGCCCACAGATGAGGAACCTTACATGCATGTGGGTGACAACAGAGATGGTGGAGTTGTCAGAGACTCTGCAATCTGCAATCACTGCTTTCCACATTAAATCATGCACCACCACCCACCCTGTAACCTTTTATATACATTTAGGCTTGTCACGATACTAAGAATTACAACTTCGATACGATACTTAAAAAAATATTGAAATTCGATACCATTTTCAATACCAAAGTCAGATACTGTGCTAATTTCCATTTTAAAGCCTTTTTATTTTTTTATAAACAAACAAATGAATGTTGCTTTGTGTTTAAAAATGCTTGAAAGTGTAACTTCATTTCACAACAAATAGCTGTCTGACTGATCAGTTCACTTATATGACGTTAACAAATACGAGCCTCCTGTAATTCCAGGACGAAACATGAGAGAACGTGAAGACCTTAAGATTGGGCGTTTTGAAAATAAACAACCATTAAATAATGTGATAAAAAAGCGAATAATTTTGAGTATATGTATAAATATTTAACTTATCCCAACAAACATGCGATATCAGAAAGACGTTAAAATCATGTCTGTATCACATCGGTCAGTCCAGACCCATTTTGCATGTCTGGTGGACGTTCAAAACTGGTTCAAAATCTGACAGTGTGACTAGGACCTTAACCTTAACTTAACATGGACGTCTATGACGAGTTTTCTATTTGAACGCCTGACTAGGACCTTTATTGGATGTCAGTGGACATGCAAAAACTGCAACTGAACGGCAGCAATAGACGTTCAAAAGATGTTTAAAAAAGACGTCGCAAAAACTTTCATTCTGGCTTTTCAGTGGACGTCTTTTGAACGTCTGACGAAGTGTCTTTGCTCGTGCTAGGAAATATTGAAATGGACCTTGAAAGTGACATACAAGTGTTTGAATTCCACAAGGTGTATGAACCCTGCAAACATGACTTTGTTCATCGCGCTGAAGAGCGCACGCGAGGTCGTGCACCTCTTGAATTTTGTAACTTTGCGCGTGCCGCGCCTCAGCGCAATGAACAAAGTCATGTTTGCAGGGTTCATACACCTATACAAGGTGGATGTAACATGCAAGAACTAGGAGAAGGACACAGATGCTGCTGAGAGTCAGATTTATTGGTAGGAGTAGGAGTTTCCTCCCGTCTCCTAAACTGATCGGCTCGAATCGCTCTTGAATGGCGAGGCATTTCATTTACAGTAACACTTGAAGCTTCAAACAACGAAATACTGCGAATGCAATAGTACACAGACTAGTTACCCAACACCTCTCAGACACGACAAGGAATACAAAAATATGAACGAGTTATTACACAAACAGTAAACAAACAAATGCATTCAAAAAGGACAATACAATAAACCGGACTAATGCAAAACAGACCTGGCGAAATCAACTAACTTCACTAACGAACCATCAGGAAACAATAACGCGTTGACTCAATAAAGAGTACAAATCCAAACATAGGATGATCTGCGAAACAACTCGAAACAAATCTAATCGAAAGGACCAAACGCTGAACATACAATGATCAAAGTTAAACACCAAGGGCAGATCCGATAACAAACACGGGGAACAGAACATACAACTCTCGCAACAATGAATACCAGAAATTGACTTACAAGGAAAGACTGGGCACACGGGAATATAAACCAAACACATCAAGGAGATAAACATAAACAGCTGATCAAGACTAACAATGGGCGGCGAGATCAAGAAGCGTGACAGGAGAACACTACGGAGATTCAACTAAAAAACATAACTAAGGGAAACACGAAGATCTCACATAGGTTGGGGCGGAGTAGTTACAGTGGAATTCAAGCGCTTGTACCAATATTTCCGAGAACGTTAAACTTAATTAACACTAGAAGTCCCTGAAATTTCAACCACCCCCCTGAAGTCCCAAAAGAGGGTCCAAAGAACCTTAGTCCAAACTGACACCTCTGGTGGCTCCAATTAACATCCATTCATTTGCAAAAGTGCCCATTGCCTGAGGAATCAGCAGGGGGGAGAAGAGCTGAACTTGCCTCCAGTGTTATGTAAATGAGGCGTGTGTCAGGTATGGGTGGTTGCTGCTGAAAGCTTGCACCTCCTTGGCTGCCATATGAGACTGTGCAAGATCTCTTGCAAGAAGTCTCCTCATCTACAGAACCATATGTTTGAGATTTGATTTGTGAAAGGTTGAAATAATGTGAAATTGACACAAACATAATATTTGAATTATAATGGCATATAGGTGGCATATTGATTAGTCAAAATGGCTCTGATATTTTTAACCTTATTTTAAGTAGTTTTGTCTTTTGAAAAACTGCTAATAGGTAAAAATGTTTTTACATAAATGTATACAAAAAACCCTCAGCTACTTGAAATAGAATAATATTATTGAGCAATTTTAACTTATCAAGATCAAGATTTTGCAGTGTGTCTCTTCCAAATACAGCCATAACCAGCAAACAAAAATAGGAAATTTAGGAAATCTTACCAAAAGAGATATCACTACTACAGATTTTCACTACTCTCTGAAAACTAACAATGTGTTGTGTGTGACGTTTGTGACCCTAGGCTTGAAAATTGCTTCATATGGGCTTTTCAAACTTTTTTTTTTTGGCCCACCTCCACCCTTTCACCTTTGGAGGACAACTTTGTTTTCATGTAAGGATCAAAAGAAAACAATTCTGTATAATACAGTACAATAGTGATAAAAACAATTGGGGTTAGGTGAACCATACAGGACAGGAGAGAAAAGAAGGGGAGAGAAAGTAAAAAGGGAAAAGACAGAAAAGCAGAAAAAACAGCTCAAATGATTCACCAACTGCTGCTACTAAATGAAGAGCAGAAAGTAAGACATACAGCACAAATGACTGATGTATGTGTGTGTGAGTGTGTGTGTTTATGTAAGTGCAACATAGGATAAATGTACAGAATGTACTTATTAGCAAGGCCCCAGAGGCCAGAGGCAGGCAGAGAAAGACCAGGGAACCCCACCCGCCTCTCCAGGATCATGTCCAAAGCCTGCTGTGTACTGGAAACCTTTGCTATCCTTGCTTCTCAGTCAACAGAGTAAGTGAAATGTGTGGTGACATGAATTTTCATCCACATGTAGGTGGCTACAGTCATCTTTCTCTTTATTATAAAACTGACACAGACATTATTTGAACTATAATTCCAAAACATCTCAAGTCTGCCTCCTTTGTACTAATTTTGGATTTTTTTTCTCACTGCAAAAGGTGACATGATTATTGGTCAAAATAGCTAAAGTTCAGATTTCTCTGAAAGGGTATTTTCTTCTCCGTCTGAGTCAATGGATCAACATAGCTCACACTATCACCCATCCCCCCGTCTACCTAGAAGTGGCTGCATGACAAAGGATGGCCTCATGATCCAAAATACCTCAGCACTGGCTTTTGGCAGGCTCAGGTAGAAATGTAGTAATGTTAGTAATGTTTTTCTTCTAAAAAAGATAAGTGGGTTCAAAATAACAATTTTTGAAAAAAATTACCAAATTAATTGTGTTGATCCACCTCAAAAAAGGTCATGCAAAAGTCTGTAAGCTGGTCCTGAGTGTGTCTGCCCATCCCCCAGCTGCATTGTTGTGCAGGGGACATGCATAAGGTGAGAGAGGCAGTCAGAGCAGAAGCTACAGAGGACATGATGTAAGTTGAAATGTTCTCAACAGAGCACTCACATACAATTATCCACTCAGTCTGCCACTCCCTCATTTGGGGAGAAAGCTACACTATTGTGGCTATGCCCCACTTTAGACAATTTTTTAATCATGGAGGGGTCTGAAATTTTCGTCTTAGGTGCATGTCCTCACTGTATTGGAATATTTTATTGTCTGAGTGAAAGAGAAACAAAATGGGGTCACTAAAGTGGGAATAGCCACAATACTGTATCTTTCTCCCCAAATGAGGGACTGGCAGACTGGGTAGATAGTTGTATGTGAATGCTCTGATGAGAACACTCATGAACAATTGTGCAAATGTGAGATGTGTCGACTGCTACAGATACACGTGTGGCAAATGTACCAGGGAGATACCCTGGCAGTGCCAGGCATGTTCTGACAGACTGCTGAGTGACTGCTGAAGTGCTAGTCACACAAGAAGGACATGCCACTCACACACACACACACACACACACACACACACACACACACACACACACAGCCCTGCACTGCAGCCTATTGTAAATATGTGTGGAATTGTTTTATTCCTTGTATTTTTTGTATAATTTTATGGCAATAATAAAAAGCATGGAACATAAAAAAGCATGGAAACATAACAGTTGTTCTTTTGTATGTTTCTCATGCTGAAATTTCAGTCCTCCTGACTTAGACACAAATGCTTCTGGTCATTACTCACATGTACCTGGCTATAAAATTTCTAATTTTCTATTTAAAATATAAAAAAATAATTTATTGTTTGTGCTTTGTTGCTCAGATAAAACTAAACTATATACAATATATATAACCTTTATATTATAAAATACAATAAACTGAATAGAACTAACTAAATGGCTAAACTCAATGAAAAACAACAATTAGTTGTGAGCTGAAGCATGCCCCCTCCTGTGGTGCGCCAGTAATGGCCTTATTTACAGAACAAAAGTGCCTGCTCGCAGCTGATAATAGGGTGTTAGCTAAAATCCTTCAGTTCTCTCGACCCTTCTCTGGGTTCCGATGGTAGAAGTGTTGAAAGACCCTTCTCTGGGACTTCTAGTGTTAAGTTAAATATGTATATGTAACCCTGTCTCTCTCCGCGGTTCCCTAGCGAAGCTCTGCGTTGTGTTAGATGTTATGAAAGAAACCAGGGAACACGTGCTGTGGTGCGTCAGGTGGTCGCGCTGCTTTATTTCCAGAATTCACTCTCCGTAGCGGGCAGTGGCTTAACGGAGTAAAACAGAAAATATCGACCAATGATGACATGTGACAATATGAAATCACGTACACGATGTACAAACATATTGATCACACACAATCAAACACAATCCCTACACATTCCAGAATTCCACATTAAAAATCTACAAACGAAACCGCCATCGCTAAAACATCCCGACTTTCCCTCAACGCCAAAAGGCATAAAATAACAGATTTGCAGAAAATTGCAGATTTCCAGTATACCAATGACACTGGGGTGATTATACTTCTACTCTATAAGACATTTTTTGAATGCGTTCAGGTTTTACAAAGATTAGCTAGAACAGCACAATAAGCATGGCTTACCTTAACGGAGTAAAATAGAAAATGACTCCGCGTAAGCAACGTCAAAAAAATGAACCTGCACCGTGTGTGCGCCACCTGGTGGCTCCAACTACCATCTCCACCTTACATATACATATACTCGAAATGATTCGAAATATTGCACTTTTTACCACATTATTTAATGGTTGTTTACAGGGTTGCCAACTTTTGACGTTCGCTTGGAGTGAGATTTTAACCTGGAGCCGGTGGCGAACGAAAGTTGTTGAGCGGGGGGGTTAGGTGTGGCGAACGAAAGTTGTTGAGCGGGGGGTGGCGAACGTAAAATGGACATAGATTCAGTGTTATATCGCCGGTGGATGGCGCCAGAGCTAGCGAGCCTGCTCCACCTCCACCACCTCAAGGTCAACCTCATCCCGGCCCCTCCTGTCACCTAAAGCAATGCTCAGGCTGCTTTCATCTGCTAACGTGTCATTATTATGAGACTCATCGGTGTCTGGTTTCAAGTTGTCTCCTGCTGGAAGGAACATGCATTGTGTTAGGAGGTTCTCGTGGAGCACCCTTTCTCTTCCATCCTCCTCAGAGCGGACAATGTACACTGGCATACTAGCTTGTTTTTTTATTACCAGGTATGGATGGGGTTCCCAGCGGTCACCAAGCTTTTGCCTACTCTCAGTGTGACACACCTTAACAAGCACCCTGTCCCCAGGCTGAAAGTGTCTCACCCTTGCCTTCTGATCATAGTATTTTTTTTGTAGTGTCTTTGCCTGTCTGGACATTCGGTTGGCCTGGTCATATGCATGAGCCAGACACTCCCGGAGGTCTTTGGCATACTCTGTGTACTCACAAGTACCTTTAGTAGGTGAAAAGCCAAACATCAGATCGACTGGCAGCCTAGGATTTCTCCCGAACATTAGAAAGAAGGGACAGTAACCTGTAGAGTCATGGACAGAGCAATTGTATGCGTGTGTCATTGAATCAACATATTCATGCCATCGGGACTTCAAGTGGGGTGGCAGTGTACCCAACATGTTCATCAGTGTTCGGTTGAACCTTTCAGTGGTGCGGTTCCCTTGTGGGTGATAAGGAGTTGTGTGGACTTTTTGTACCCCACCTATGTGACATAGTTCCTTCACCACAGCACTTTCAAAATTCCTCCCTTGATCTGACAATAATTTGGCCGGAAACCCAAATCTACAAAAGAAGTTTCTCCACAACACTTTCGCTACTGTGTTTGCCTTTTGGTTCCTAGTGGAGTAGGCTTGAGCAAACCGTGAGAAATGGTCAGTGACCACCAGTACATTCTCAACCCCTCCTTTGGATTTCTCCAGCGTGAGGAAATCTATACAGACTAACTCAAGGGGTGCACTGGTGTGAATGCTAGTCAGTGGAGCCCTCAGTCCTGTGGAGGGTGTCTTCCTGAGGCAACACCTTTTGCACTGCTCACACCACACTTTAATATCTTGAAGCATACGTGGCCAGTAAAAACGTTCCCTAATTAATGCGAATGTTCGATCAACACCAAAGTGGCCAGAGTCATCATGGAGTGCAGTCTTCACCTGTACCCTCAGGGTTTCTGGCAAGACCAGCTGGTCTAAAACTTTATCTTGGCAAGCTCTTGTTTGCCGATACAGAATGCCATCCTTAACCACTAACCTCTTCCACTCCTTTAGGAGAAGACGCTTGTGCAGTCCCCCACCACGTAGCTCACCGCCTGCAGGCCTGGTATCACGCTCTTTACTGTGCAAGACAGGACCAATCACTGGATCAGCTTTCTGGCTCGCCCTGATTTCCTGCTTGGTCATAGATGGCAAAACATCAGTGCCCACACCATCAAAAACATCACAGACTGCCAAATCCTGGTCAGGTGCCTTGGGACTTCCAGTGCTTTCGACATGATTGGGGGTTGCCCCAGTGACCCTTTCCCCTCCTGCTTGTGTTTCACACTGAGGCCTCACGCACTGTGTGCACATACTCAGTGCAGTCTGTACCTCCCCATGCGACATTCTGGACAAAGCATCAGCATTTGAATTAACTTTCCCCGGTCGATAGTGAATTTCAAAATCAAACATGGCCAGTTGTGACACCCAGCGTTGGCCAGTGGCATCAAGCTTGGCTGTGGACATCACATATTTCAAGGGGTTATTGTCGGTCCACACTGTAAATCTATTACCATAAAGGTGGTCGTAGAATTTATCAGTGACCGCCCATTTTAATGACAAAAACTCTAATTTGTGAGCCGGGTAGCGCGTTTCCGCCGGGGTGAGGGTCCTACTCGCATACGCTATGACTCGTTCAGCGCCTCCTTGAACTTGGGCCAAAACTGCTCCTAGGCCTTCTCCTGAGGCATCAACCTGCAGCACGAAGGGTAGGTTGTACTCTGGATATCCTAAAACAGGGGCAGTGATGAGCCTCTCCTTCAGGGTGTGGAAGGCAGTTTGGCATTCACTGGTCCATCTAAAAGGGACTATGACCTCGCCAGGTGATTTGCCTCTTTTCCTCTTTCTTGGATTTCCAGAGGTGAGATGGTAAAGGGGAGCTGCGATTGAGGCATATCCATCTATAAAGCGACGGTAATACCCAGTGAAACCCAGGAACCTCAACAGGTCTTTGCGGTTTGTTGGCTGCGGCCAGTCTTTCACCCTGCTGATCTTTTCAGGGTCTGTGCTGATGCCATCAGCAGACACCACATGGCCGAGATACTGTACCTCCTTCCTCAGCAGCTGACATTTTTGCGGCTTCAGCTTCAAACCATGTTCCCGCAGCCTGTTGAACACAACCTGAAGCCGTTCCAAATGCTCCTCGAACGTTTTGGAGAAAATAATGATGTCGTCCAAATAAATGAGCAGGCTAACAAAATTCAGATCACCAAAACAGCATGTCATCAACCTTTGAAAAGTCGAGGGTGCATTCTGCAACCCAAAAGGCATACGGTTTGCCTCAAATAACCCCATTGGAGTGCTGAAAGCAGTCTTATGCTTGTCATGTTCTGCAACTTCAACTTGCCAATAACCACAGGTGAGGTCAACAGTGGAGAAAAATTTGGCCTGCCCTAATGCCTCTAGTGCATCCTCTATTCTAGGGAGCGGGAAGGCATCTCTAGTGCTGCAGGAGTTCAGTTTCCGGTAATCTATGCAGATCCTGAGTGATCCATCTTTTTTGGTGACTACAACAATAGGGGATGCGTATGGGCTTTTACTGGGACGGATTACCCCAGCCTCCTCCATCTCCTCTATGGCACGTCTAACCTGTTGGTACTGGGTTGGTGGTATCTTTCGGTAGGGTAATCGAAAGGGCTTGGAGTCAACCAGTGGTATGTCATGCTGCACAGTCCTCGTGTGTCCGTAGTCAAGAGCATGCTGAGAGAAAACATCTGCATTGGTGGCTATCAACTCCTTAAGCCAGGAAAGCTGGTTGCTATTCTCAACGATGCAGCTACTGAGGTCAAGCCTAGAAAAAAGGTCCTGAGCAGACTCTCCCTCCATTGCCTGCCTCAAATCTCTTTGCACATCCCCTCTCTGCCTCACTGAAGCCCTAACATTGTCTCCATACCTGGAATCACTTGTCGTACCTGCCTCACCCCCAGTCGCTGAGACACCTTCCACTAGGAATGCAGCTGCAATTGAGGCATGCGGCTTAACTATGACAGGCTTTGCAGAGAGGTTCATTACCCTTACAGGGACAAATCCTTTCTTTACATCAGCTAGGACACGAGCGACCATCAGCCCATCTGGAAGCCTTGGGGAGGGCAGGCTTTCAACTACTGCTGTATATGGCACACCTTTCGGTCCTCTGTATGTTTTACCCCTCAAATTTACCTCGCTTCCAGGAGGGATCACCTGTTCACAGCGCCCCGCAAAACGCACAGTGCCAATTTTACCCTCTGTTTCTTTCTTATCCGTTCTCACTACAGCTATCAATGCTGAGTACCACTCAGGGTGACTGTGCTTCACTCTAGATAGGAACTGCTTCCCATAGGACATCTGTAGATGTTCTTTGTAAGCCCGTATGACATTAGTGCCTATGAGTATGGGGACACCGGTCCTGTATTCCGTTTCTGGCACAACAAATGCTGGGACATTGTTAAAGGTGGTGTCGAGGAAATGGAGGTCGATGTTCAACACACCATAGTGTGGCACCTGCTGGCCTGCTGCTCCTTCTATGGGCACATCTGTGGGTTTGAGACTTATTGAACGAAGGTGATCGTGCTTCTTCCAAAACGCTTCAGTGATTGTAGTAACCTGAGACCCAGAATCAATGAGGGCCCTACACACAGCACCATTCACCTCCACATCACCCTCATTACTGGGACCTACAAGTGGTGTATCATTGCAGTTTTGAGTGTTGACTGTATACACACCAGGGGGACTTTGCTGACAACCCATGGTTGCCCCGGCGACCACAGGCTCTAGGCGTTTAAAGACTGGCGGGGCTCATTAGCACTCCCTGCTTGTTCTTGTTCCTCTCCTGTCACAGTAGCCCTGCAGTAGCGTGCCACATGGCCTGGTTTTCCACACCGGTGACAGATGAAATCCGGTTTGTTTTTAATCAATGGGGGCTGCTGCTTGCGTTCTGCTACAGGACTACATGATCTAGCTAACTTAGCTTCCAATTGAGCCAGCCTACTCAACTGCTCTTCCTGGCTCAAGGCCAGCTTCTTCACAAGCTCAGTAAGCTCTGACAACTCCAGGTTTTGTTTACTAGCATGCTCGGGTTTTGATTTTGGACCCTGATATGCTCTGTGCGTCTGCATCTCGCTGACAGGTTTCCTGGGCTTGGCCTGAAACCTCCTGGATTCGCGTGCTAGGCCACGCAGCTCTGCCTGGAGCTCTCGAAATGAGAAAAATCTTGACTTCATAGGAGCCATCCTTAAGTAAACATCCTCATCATTTAACCCTCGGAAGAACTGACGAATGAGCTTAACATCACGATCCGGGAAGGGATATCCTTCATTCTGGGACCCCTCAGCTGCCTGCAAAGTAGCCTCCAGTGCAATTGCATATGAGCAGGGTGACTCACCAGGCTTCTGGGTCCGCTCATAGAAGTCTGCGAGAGGGTCCACAGATGTCTGCACATCGCTATATTCAGCTCTCAGCTCGTCAAATGCCCTAGCGGCCGTCTGCTCACTGTGGGGTAAGTTCAGCACTAGCTTCCTAGCCTCACCGCCCAGGTGCCGGACCACGGTGGCAAAGGCCAGGTGGGGGGGGAGGCTTCCAGCATCCAAGAGATATTGCATATCCCTGATCCAGTCATCTATGAGGACTCTGTCTGTATTGCCACTAAACACCTGCACATTCTTTACCTGGTGTGTCTGTGTAAAGCCATACTGAGGAACGTAGTGCACAAGTGCTGGCGAACTCATAGTGCCTGGAACGGGGAGAGAGTGTGGCTGAGCTGGCATGCCCCAAGAAGGGTGGGGCTGAGGGCTGCCCCACTGGGGGTGACTTCCAGCAGTAGTATGAGGACTGGCATTGTTTGTTGGCGGTCCATAGGTCACTTTGGGTCTCACAGATCTAGGTAGGGCCACTGCTGCATTTTCTTCCACCTTTATTTCCACCAGATGTCCAGTACTCTGTCTATGTTCTCTTTGAGGAAGGCTGGCTGGTGCACTAGGAAACCAGGTAGCATTGGAGTAAGATTCACTTGTGGGAGCTAGCTGATGGGGGCTTATTTTGTCAGCGCCCTCCATTAATCCTATTTATTGCTATATAAATGTATCTATATATATATATATATTTGTAACTAAACACTACCGATCTCTGGCACAGCAATATGCTACACTGGATTGGCCTGAGAGAATCTAGAAGAAAAGAAAAAAAACTGTAAAAAAAAAAGAAATAAAGGTGAACTCCTGGTAGATTTTCTAGGGAGCAAGAAGTTACTAACAAAACAAAAAAAAGTAACTAAAACACTGTGAACACTTTTTTTTTCAGCCTCGTCAAAACACGTAAAAGAAAACACATCTGCACCAGAAAACCAGTACCTCTAATGACGATTAAATTGTAAACAAAGTTAGAATTATTATTATTATTTTTTTTTTCTAAGGATATTCTGTACAAGGGAAGCCACGCTGCCTGCGGTAGTAGCACCCACGCCGATCTTCGCACCACATCCGGGTCACGGCACCAAAGATGTAACCCTGTCTCTCTCCGCGGTTCCCTAGCGAAGCTCTGCGTTGTGTTAGATGTTATGAAAGAAACCAGGGAACACGTGCTGTGGTGCGTCAGGTGGTCGCGCTGCTTTATTTCCAGAATTCACTCTCCGTAGCGGGCAGTGGCTTAACGGAGTAAAACAGAAAATATCGACCAATGATGACATGTGACAATATGAAATCACGTACACGATGTACAAACATATTGATCACACACAATCAAACACAATCCCTACACATTCCAGAATTCCACATTAAAAATCTACAAACGAAACCGCCATCGCTAAAACATCCCGACTTTCCCTCAACGCCAAAAGGCATAAAATAACAGATTTGCAGAAAATTGCAGATTTCCAGTATACCAATGACACTGGGGTGATTATACTTCTACTCTATAAGACATTTTTTGAATGCGTTCAGGTTTTACAAAGATTAGCTAGAACAGCACAATAAGCATGGCTTACCTTAACGGAGTAAAACAGAAAATGACTCCGTGTAAGCAACGTCAAAAAAATGAACCTGCACCGTGTGTGCGCCACCTGGTGGCTCCAACTACCATCTCCACCTTACATATACATATACTCGAAATGATTCGAAATATTGCACTTTTTACCACATTATTTAATGGTTGTTTACAGGGTTGCCAACTTTTGACGTTCGCTTGGAGTGAGATTTTAACCTGGAGCCGGTGGCGAACGAAAGTTGTTGAGCGGGGGGGTTAGGTGTGGCGAACGAAAGTTGTTGAGCGGGGGGTGGCGAACGTAAAATGGACATAGATTCAGTGTTATATCGCCGGTGGATGGCGCCAGAGCTAGCGAACAGTTTATTAGGTAAATAAACTGGATATTTTTTTTCGGCGTGAGATATCGGAAGTGTGGCGTGAGAGCGTGTGAAAACGGTCAAATGCGTGTGTCTCACGCTCAATGCGTGAGAGTTGGCAACCCTGTGTTTATTTTCAAAAGCCCAATCTTAACGTCTTCACGTTCTCTCATATTTCGTCCTGGAATTACAAGAGGCTCGTATTTGTTAACGTAATGCAAGTGAACTGTTCAGTCAGACAGATATTTGTTGTGAAACGAAATAGTTACAATTTCAAGCATTTTAAAGTACTCTAGCCTACATTCCAGCACCTTCAAACCTGAAACACAAAGCAGCATTCAAATTCGTCAGGTAAGTGTTCATTCCCCTTTTGTTGAGGGGTGTCTCTTTTATACTACCACATATAGTTTCGGACAACACTGCAAAGCGGAAAGTATAAACGCCTCCACCGCTCGCAGAGGTTCGCGCGAGGTGGCCCGGAGTCGAGCGCTATGGTCACTCAACCAGGCTTTAGCGCCCTTCGTTGAAATGTTCCAAAAGCACCGCTTGCAAACTGCAGGCATGAAAATGGGTCAGGGGTTAAAAAGGTGAGAAGACCGGGGGGGCGGGGCATGTGACGTCATGGGGATACGGCGACGGGGCGTTTACATGTGACGTCATGGGTATACTGCGACGGGGGGGGGGGGGGGGGGGGGGGGGGGGACGGGGGGGGTGGCTGCTGGTGTACGGGGATACAGCGACAGGTGATGCCAAATATTACGGAGCTCGTAAGGTGACGTCATGTAAAAAATATAATAACGCGTGGCCACGACTTACTAACGCGTGCGAACAAGATAATTAAGTATTACTTTATATAAAGCCAGGTTTATCTTCCTTGGGCAGTCAGTTCGCGAACATCCCTGGGATCTGCTTGCTTTGCTGTGAAAAAATAAACTTTGTTGCCGCGTGTGAAAGGCGACGTTAGTATCTCGTTCCCACGCGTTAATAAGTCGTGGCCACGCGTTATTTATTTATTTTTTACATGATCACCTTACGGGCTCTGTAAAATATAGTAAAATCCATTAAAAAATTTTTTTGACTGTCATGTCAATGGATTCAATGTAAACGCAATCCGTAAACGCAAGAAGCTGCTTTCGCCATTCCGGATGGCTCAGTCAAAACCATTACGTCTTAATGAACCAATAAATACATCAGCGGCAAAAATTATTGTAAAAATACCAGGTTTACGTGTTTTTATTTTCTAACATGAGCTAAAGCACAGGGTAGACTCAAACGACAAGAGTTTACAACTTCATCTTCAATCTTTTCAGCCCTGGCGCGAATGTTCTCCTCACACGTCCCTGGATTCACCAGTTACAACTACAGACACACTAGAAAAAAATCTTGTTTCTTATTTTATGTCACCGTTAACTACACGGGGTTGACGCGAACTTAAATAGGTAGATAGATGGGCCTATTATCACAAGAGCTTGTGGTTAGATCTGACAGTGTTCAACGCTGTAGCGAACGGCAGTAACTTTGTTTTACCGCAAAATATGAAAACGATTGAAACCATTAATAACCCAATTAAATCCACCCAATTAAAAATGTACGATCTGGTAAACGTAGTGGTAAATGTACGATCTGGTAAATGTAGTGGTAAATGTACGATCTGGTAAATGTAGTGGTAAATGTACGATGTGGTAAATGTAGTGGTAAATGTACGCTCTTCTGACTTGTCCGCGGTGTAGCACTAGGTCCTGCTTCTCGTCCCGCTTAGCAGTAAATGAATAACATGAATGAAGAACGTTCGTATGATTGAAACGCTATTTGGCCTCTATGATGGTTCTGGGCGGAAACTGCTGGCCACTGTCATTGAAATAGCCAATTTCGGAAGTGCTCTGTTTGCTAATTAAGTCAATATGATAATTAAAATATAATCTCCCGACCCCCCCCCCCCCCCCCAACAAAAAACTCATCGGATCTACACGATTCACGTAGGTCACCCTTTTCAACTTCAAAACGGCGAATTTCGCCGAAAGGTGACAGATTTTCATGCCTGAAACTGGCTTGTTCATGTCCTTCAGTTTTCCATCTGTATCTGCTTCGAATCCAACAGCACTGCGTTTGCTTTAGCTGCCATTTTAGCATTACAAACTGTCCAGTGCATTACAGCAGCTTGGGTGGCTCAAACGAAAGCGCATTTTATGTAAAAAGAATCGATACTTAAGAGAAACGAGTATTGTACCGTTTCAGAATGTTCAGTATCGATACATATCGATATATCGATTTTTTTGACAACACTATATACATTACAGTCAAATTCACTGTTACAGTGGGTAGCCTTTGTAACGTTGGTCCCAGCTTTCTGCAGGTCATTCACTAGATCCCCCCTTGTGGTTCTGGGATTTTTCCTCACCGTTCTTGTGATCATTTTGACTCCACGGGCTGAGATCTTGCGTGGAGCCCCAGATCGAGGGAGATTAGTAGTGGTCTTGTAGGTCTTCCATTTTCTGATTATTGCTCCCACAGTAGATTTCTTCACACCAAGCTGCTTGCCTATTGCAGACTCAGTCTTCCCAGCCTGGTGCAGGTCTACAATTCAGTTTCTGGTGTCCTCCGACAGCTCTTTCGTCTTCACCATAGTGGAGTTTGGAGTGTGACTGAGGTTGTGGGCAGATGTCTTTTATACTGTTAGCGACTTCAAACTGGTGCCATTAATACAGGTAATGAGTGGGGAAAAGAGGAGCCTCTTAAAAAAGAAGTTACAGGTCTGTGACAGCCAGAAATCTTGTTTGTTTGTAGGTGACCAAATACTTATTTTCCACCATTATTTGCAAATAAATTCTTTAAAAGTCAGACAAAAAGATTTTCTCAAATTTTTTTTCACATTTTGTCTCTCATAGTTGAGGTCTACCTATGATGTCAATTACCGGCCTCTCTCATCTTTTTAAGTGGGAGAACTTGCACAATTGGTGACTGACTAAATACTTATTTCCCCCACTGTATGTAGGTAGATAGGTCTTTATTTGTCCCTTTGGGAGGTTTCCCCATTACAGTACATCATCATTACAGTAGGAGAAAAATAATGGATATATACAGATTAAAGAGATTACATTTTTATTTTCCCTACTGTATGTTTAATTATTTCATTTTCCCTGTAAATAAATATATTTTAGAATATATTTTAAGAATAAGATATAGTTATGTACAGCCATACAACTTTGTACAATTGTTACGGGGACAGTCGCGGACCCTTCCCTGTGGGCGTGCCGCTACGTTGTCTGCGTGCTGTTATGTCCATATTAGTACTTCCGTGGGTGTGGGTTGTCCGTGAGCGTGTTTGTAGTATCGCCTGTGCCTTGTCTCGAGATCACGAGGGTCTGTTAATCACCTATATAATGTGCGTTCGCGCAGTGTCTTGTGCTCGTCTTTGTCTAAAGCTACGTGTCAGCGTGAGAGTGTGTGTGTGTGTGTGTGTGCTGCTTGCACTCCGCACAGAGCTTACTTGTGTGGTTATTAATAAATGTTACTTGTGCACCGTATACGTCATGGTGTCTGCCTCCTGCACCCAGCATTACAACAATATTCTTATACTTCATCTTTATCTGATGCCATGTGTGTTTCACACCACTCAGATTAGACCTGGAATTAGTAAGTGTTCAATTAAAAAATACTTAAAAACTCAATACAGTATTATAAAGGTGGAGAAAATAATAATATAATCGCACCCTTCTGCTAAATATAAAAATA
Organism: Brachyhypopomus gauderio; assembly: GCF_052324685.1. Lineage (NCBI taxonomy): Eukaryota > Metazoa > Chordata > Actinopteri > Gymnotiformes > Hypopomidae > Brachyhypopomus > Brachyhypopomus gauderio. The sequence continues at coordinate 8,646,210 of NC_135226.1, forward strand.
TCATTTTCACTCACGCATTAACTGTTGGCAATTTTTTGACATGCTGACTGCTTTTCTCTAGCAGCTACCACAGTATTACATTTACATAGTATCTAAATATTCTGCATACACAGTCATTAATACTTCAAGCTACAGTGGTGTGAAATACGATGCTCGGCTGATTTTCGCGTTAAGTCCATGATAAATCCTATTTATCTGCGTTCCAATGGCATTCCAGAAAGCGGGTTTAACAAACTCTAAACTTAACCCTGAACTCTGAGTTGTCTTACCCCGATCAGACATACTCAGTTTTCGGTTCCAAAACGGCTGATCGGAGTTAAAGTAATCAGGGTCGCTCAACTCTGAGTAGGTTGACCCAGACAGAAGCGCGTTCACGCGTAACTATAAAAGGCATTCTTAATGGAACGCAGATAAATAGGATTTATCATGGACTTAAACGCGAAAATCAGCCGAGCATCGTATTTCACACCACTGTATCTTAGGAGTATTAATGACTGCGAATGCAGAATATTTAGATATTATTAAACGTAAATGTAATACTGCGGTAGCTGCTAGAGAAAGGCAGTCAGCATGTCAAAGAATTGCCAACAGAGTTAATGTGTGAGTGAAAATGATATTTTTATATTTAGCAGAAGGGTGCGATTATATTATTATTTTCTCCACCTTTATAATACTGTATTGAGTTTTTAAATATTTTTTAATTGAACACTTACTGATTCCAGGTCTAATCTGAGTGGTGTGAAACACACATGGCATCAGATAAAAATGAAGTATAAGAATATAATCACACTAGGGTTTGCAATGATTTAACTATTACACTGCACTACCTCAGGCCCACTCTATTCAGATTTGTTGTACAGTGTGGAATCATACACGGATCCTGGCCATCTGGCTTCAACATTTGTGATGAGGTGGGAAGCATCACATATGATCTTGATGGGGAGAACGGTCAGTTCAATTCAATTCAACTTTATTATCATTATGCTGAAACAGGGTTGTACAGCACAATGAAAACACATTTAGGCTAGGCCTCAGTGCAATTACATACTACAAAATATCACAGAAGCAATTACATATACAACATAGTGCAGGACAACATAGTGCAAGACGGTCATGGTGCAAGCCAGGCAATAGACATTAAATAAGCAAGGTAAAAAAATGTAAAATAGATAACAGTATAAGGTATGAAATATAAAAATATAAGTACAGTATGTACAGTGTGTGTGAGGTAGGTAAATGGGACAGGGATAAAGTGCATGTTGCATGGTGCCAAAGGGCTGGTGGACTGGTCTCTGGACTGGTGGCAAATCTGAGATATAGTCAGGGGGAGGTAAGTCTATATATGTCCAGTTTGAGGGAAAGTGGCTGGTGGCAATAGCTACGTTAGTTTTGTTGCCATTAAAGATAAGTACATTATTCATTAAGTATTATAAAGGTTAGTACCTGTACATTAATGCTATGGATGGATTTTCTGTTTATGTAATCGCCTTCATGTTCTAATGGTGCTGGAATAGGTAGCATATGTAGGGTCCATCAATGCAGCCAACCACTCTAGGAAATCCTTAAAATGTAAATGGAATTAAGTTTGTTATATACTGCTTCTCCTTTGCTTAATTTCTTTATTGTCCGTGTGAATTAAAGACAAACCAACGATGCTGTGGAATTCCTCTTTGATGTCCATAACTGGCTTATGCCCAGGAAACACCACAAAACTGGGCACTAGTCAATTTAATGCCAGACATAGTTTTCGGTCAAACCGACATACAGTAGCTTTGCTGACAGATCCCGCATCTTCTACACTATAAAAAAAACTTCCACTAGCAAAAAACGAAGAGCGATGTATAACAATCTGGAGAGAATTTAGGGCTGATCCGCGATGTGTAATATTTGAAATGTGACGCTTAATAATTTTATTGATGTAAGTATTGGATTGTGCTGAAAAACGATAACGTTCATTAAAAAATAATCCGAAAATGATAGTAGGCCTATGTCTATTCGGGGTTTTATAAGGCGTTCCCGACGAAGAACTCAGCGAATAAACTGAGTTTCAATATCCACATGATCTTCGAGGAAAGGACACGTCATGATGACGTGTTTGTAACTCTGGGTCAGGTCCAAGTTAACCTGCCAGCGAGCAGGTTAGCTTCAGAGCATAAGTTGCTATAGTAACTGACTCCGGTTCTCTCTAAGCTCGGTTTCTGGAACGGAAAACATCGAGTTTCCGTGAACTCTGAGTTAACTTACCCGGGTTTTCTCGCTTAACCCGCTTCTTGGAACACCCCCCGGGTGTTCGTTTTTCCTGTTTGTTTTTTGTCTAAACATAATGTTTGTAAACCTGTCTTGTGCTCAGATTATAGAGCCGCATCTCCCGAGTGTCCAGAAGGAAATGAAGGGACATTTACCATGCAGTTAAAGAAGGGCTGCTGTAAACACTGAAGCTCTTCTTCTAGTTAATACAGAACAGCTGAAATGATACAATATTCTCACTCTGTAATCACCAGGTTCAGGTCAGTGGACTACACATTTCCTGGAGAGGACTACAAGCATTAAGACCTGGTCCACTAACAACTAACCTTAGGGGTCTTGTAGATGCTCTACGTTCACGGATGTAAAACAGAATTAAAAGACGACGTAGATGAAGTAGAAACAGAAACATTTCTCAACATGATTTCCTCTTCTGTGGTATTATTCATAGAGTCTTATGGGTCTTAACTGTTTAGAATTCTGAGAAGATGTACATGCTGACATTTCCAGTCATTATATTTAACATGAAGTCTGGGGTTGAACATTTTCTGTTCCTCTTTTAAAAATACTTTTGGTTGTAAAAGAGCACACACTCCTACACTTTCCCACGCCACTTACAAAGGCAACAAATTCACGACACTATTCTAAAAAATAGATTACATGCATACTCATCATAACCAGGGGCCCCTGAGCAAGTTGCTCACTTGTATTTAAAAATACAATTTACTTGTATTCACTTGTATTTAAAAATACAATTTACAATTGCTCACTTGTATTTAAAAAATGAGATAAAAATGTAAGTCGCTCTGGATAAGGACGTCTGCCAAATGCCGTAAAATGTAAATGTAAATAACCAGATCATTGTATCTGGATGTGGTCAGCTCAATGAAAGGAAGCATTGGCAGAATTAAAGTTAAAGAAGAATATAGTTCTTTAAAGAAAATATAAGAACATAATTTTTCACAATCTCATTTCATTATTTGCACACACTAAAATCATTAGCTTCAGTTGCCACAGCAATGCCACAGGAACTTAACCTACTCAAGACAACTTTGAGGACAGCATGTTATTTTGGTTGGACAGTGTGGCCTGAATTAATTGTTAGGTCTAAAATGAGCAATTGTTTTAGAATTAATAGGTAGTTGGATTTGAGACACAAAAGGAAACAATATTACCTTGAATCTAAATGCATTAGGGGTCATATAGTCTAATAGAAAGTTTTACTGTATTACAGAACAACCAGGAGGCCGGAGACTGGTAGGGGTGTTTTTACTAAGTAAGTATACTGGTTAGTGCTAAATGCTTGATACCTAAAGTTTGATGAGCCCTCAGTGAGTTAAAGCCTTCTGTAAGTGATGCATCTTAAAATCAAAGTCAAATTTATTTGTATAGCGCTTTTTACAACACATGTTTTCACAAAGCAGTTTTACAATCGTATGGGTCCAGATCCCTAATGAGCAAGCCAAAGGCAACAGTGGCAAGGAAAAACTCCCTATGATGGTGGGGATTAGGAAGAAACCTTGAGAGGACCAAGACACAAAAGGGAACCCAACGTCCATTGGGCAGGCCGTTAGCAGGTAAGTCTTAAGTATAGATTTAAATATTGGAACTGTGTCAGAAACTCGATCGGAGCTGGAAGGCTATTCCATAACTGAGGGGCTTTAAAGAAGAAAGCTCTGCCTCTGGCTATAGTCTTACAAATTTTTGGAACTAAGAGAAATCCTGCATTTTGGGAGCGCAGAAGATGAAATGGGTTATAGCATCCAATGAATTCACTAGATATTGTTGGGCAATACCATTTAATACCTTATAGGTAAACAGAAGAATTTTAAAATCAATTCGACATTTAACCTGAAGCCAGTCTAACGGTGAGAGAATAGTCCTATTTTGGACTCTAGCTGCAGCATTCTGTAAAAGTTGTAGTTGTCGAGTTTAAGTACCATATTGCGATCGATCGCCAAGTATAAACGCCTCCGCCACTACGGTCACTCGCAAAAGTATAATCCATTAATATAATAATTTATGAAATATATTAACTTTATTAATATAGAGTTTTTATATATATTTTATATAATATATATATATATATATATATATATATATATATATATATATATATATATATATATATATATATATATTATATATATTTATTAAATATATAATTTATTTTTGATAAAGTAAAGTATCAATGAGTGCAGCTATGGTAGTAGATTTAATAGTTCGCTTAATCCCATTAGTCAGTGTCACAGGGGGGCTGGAGCCAATCCCAGCATCATCGTGCAAAGGCAGGTACACCATGGGCAGGTCACCAGTCCACCACATGGCCAACACACATGTACACCTACTGGCAATCTAGAGTGAACAATCAACCTAACATGCCTTTGGACTGTGGGAGGAAACCAGAGTACCTGGAGAAAACCCACACAGGCACAGAGAGAACATGCAAAATCCACACAGAGCAGCCCAGACTGAGAATCCAACCCAGACCACCTTGCTGTGAGGTGACAGCACTAACCACCACACCACCATGTCACCCCATTTCAACATTATTTTTGTATACAACAAGACTTATGTTCAATCTGACCTTTCTGTCCTAATTACATGATGAAACTCAAGAATGATTCCAAACATTGTTTTGGTGCAATAAGCATAATCTAGAGGGTGTTGTCTTTCATATAAGACATTTCTGATTTCATATAAGCCGTTTCTGATCTGGACTACAAATCCAGTTATTATTTGTTGTTCCTCCAACTGGGATAAACAACAAGACTTTTGTCAGGGACTGTATGTATAAATTACCAAATGAATCAATGAATTTTCAATTTATATAGCACCTTTCAAGATACCCAAGGTCACTTTACAATTTTAACACAGGTACAAGTCTTACATGACCAGTCACACACCGGCAAGAAGCAGTTGCCAATTGCACACAGTGTACTCTCTACCGGGATTCACAACCCCCTGGGGGACTGAGTGGGTTGCAGGAAGGGGAGAGAGGACAGACCCTATTGACAGTGGACCATCCACCACTGGGAATACAAACACATACATTTTTTTTTTGAAGAGAGAAACACAGACTCAGCCAATTTACCTAACCTCCATGTTTTTGGACTGTGTGAGGAAACCACAGACCCTGGAGGAAACCCACACAGACACCGGGAGAACATGGAAACTCCATGGAAATGGAAATAGGGACAAGACCCCAGTGCTGAGAGCCAAACGTGCTAACCACCAAGCCACCGTGTTGCTATCAGCGGCTGAGCTAAATTTTTTTTCATGGGGTGGCCAAAGGGTGAGCAAGGCTTTAACAGAGGGGTCCATATACAAATGATGAACGAAAGGAAACATATTTTCCCTTAAAATTACAATTTCCAGTTGGGTGGCACTAGGGGTGGCAAGGGCTCTTTTGGGAGTGGCAATTGCCACCCCTGCCCCCCCTTTGGCTCCGCCACTGGTTGCTATGATACGGATAACAAAACTGCCCCATTGCACATGTGTATAGTACATGTACAAACCTCAAATAACCTGCTCCCTGGCCACTAGACCACACCTGAAACATGAATAAAATTATTTTATTCATGAATAAAATGCAAAGTAGGTATGTGCATCCAGTAGCATGAAGGATGAGAATGCTGGCAAACCTTTCTTGGTTTACACTCATTTTAATTATGTTAGTATTTGACAGGAAGTAATTCGAGTATTTTAAGCAATGCTGTGAGCTGAGTTGTTCTAATGAATAGAGGTTTTTACAATGTCATTATTTTACATCATACTGACATTACTGGCTAAATCATATATACTCTGTTAATGATGATGATGATGATGATGATAGATACTTTATTAATCTCCAATGGGGAAATTCAATTGTCCAACAGCATACATAAATACAATACGAACACACAAAATACACAGAACATACCATACCCAATTAAAGTGCTTAGTAAAGCAAATCAAATCAAATATATTTGTATAGCGCTTTTAACAACACATGTTGTCACAAAGCGCTTTACAGGATTTACAAGGTTAACAATACTATGGGTCCAAATCCCTAATGAGCAAGCCAAATGCGACAGTGGCAAGGAAAAACTCCCTAGATGGTGGCGAATAGGAAGAAACCTTGGGAGGACCAAGACTCAAAAGGGAACCGATCCTCCATTGGGTGGCCCGTTAACACACAAAACAAATTATACAGATGAATACACAAACAAATCACACAATCAGGCTAAGTATAAGGTAACTAGAATGAAAGTTCTGGGTGTTGATATTGTCAGTGTAAATGTCTTGTGATGAACGCCAGGTTTTCATTCCGTGTCGGAGTGATGATACTGGTATTGTAGGCTCTGACTGCAGTGTTACTTCCCAGGTGAACCTCGGAGAAGAAAGATATGTGATGTGGTAAGTGCTTGGTTAATAAGTACACCTATCATCTGTTGTTGTTTAGCAGCCTAACTCCCACAGGAATTAATGATCACCGGAACCTCTCGGTCTTGCAGCATAGAGAGAAGAGTCTATCACTGCGACAGCTCTTCTGAGCTACCAGAGTCCCATGCAGAGGGTGACTGCTGTTATTGAGGATGTCACGCACTAAACACCTCACCCTCTTCTCCACTAACTCACCCACAGAGTCCACTTTCCCCCCCATCACGGACACACACTTTCTTATAAGCTTATCCAGCCTGTTCCAGTCTGTTACCGACATGCTGCTTCCCCAGCAGACCACACCAAAGAAGACAGCACTGGATATGACAGAATGATAGAATGTGTGTAGAAACTCATCACAGACATTAAATGATTTAAGCTTCCTAAAGAAGTAAAGCCTGCTCTGTCCCTTTTTGTATGCTGCCCTCGTATGCACTGACCACTGTACATGTTACCCTTAGGCGAAATTATGCATAAGCATGACATCAGTTTCCATTCCTACGCAGACGACACTCAGCTATATTTATCGGCAAAACCCGATGATTTAGGCGCAAACAGTAAGATTGAGAAATGTGTAGAAGAGGTAAAACATTGGATGGCATGTAACTTTCTAGCACTAAATGCCGATAAAACAGAATTGATAATAGTTGGGTCTAGGGCTGCGAGAGACAAGATACATAATGCAGCATTGAATCTACATTCTTTTACTATAACCCCCAGCGCAGAGGTAAAGAACTTGGGCGTCACAATAGACCCAGATCTCTCGTTCGATACACATATTAATAATATAACTAGGGTAGCGTTCTTTCACTTGCGCAACATTGCCAAAATTAGAAACATATTAAATATTAGTGATGCAGAAAAACTAATCCATGCATTCATATCCTCTCGTTTAGATTATTGCAACAGTCTCCTAGCTGGATGTTCTGGTAAATCGATAAACAAACTCCAGCTGGTTCAGAACGCAGCAGCACGAGTTTTAACAAAAACTAAAAAGTTTGATCACATTAGTCCCGTACTATCGTCATTACACTGGCTGCCAATTAGATTCCGTATTGACTATAAAATACTTTTATTAACATATAAAACGCTGCATGGCTTAGCTCCAGACTATCTTAGTGAACTTATTGAACAATATAACCCAGCGCGTTCACTTCGCTCGCAGGACGCAGGGTTATTAACTGTTCCTAGGATCAAAAAGATCACAGCAGGTGGAAGAGCCTTTTCTTTTAAAGCTCCACAATTGTGGAATAATCTTCCTGCCTCTATTCGGGACTCAGACACAGTCTCAATGTTTAAAACTCGATTAAAGACTCATCTGTTTAGTTTGGCCTTTGATTAATCTGTTACATATTTACTACATCTCGTATCTTTTCTCCGAGGTTCACCTGGAGAGTAACATTGCAGTCGGAGCCTACAATACCAGCATCGCTGCTCCGACACGGAATGAAAGCCTGGCGTTCATCAACAGACATTTACAGTGACAATATCATAACCCAGAACTTTCATTTTTACCTTTACTTAGTCTGATTGTGTGATTTGTGTGTGACTTGTGTATTTGTCTGTATTTTGTGTAATCTGTGTGTTAACGGGCCGCCCAATGGAGGATGGGTTCCCTTTTGAGTCTTGGTTCTCCCGAGGTTTCTTCCTATTCCCCACTATCTTAGGGAGTTTTTCCTCGCCACTGTCGCCCTTGGCTTGCTCATTAGGGTTCTGGACCCGTAGTATTGTTAACCTTTTAAATCCTGTAAGGCGCTTTGTGACAACATGTGTTGTGAAAAGCGCTATACAAATAAACTTTGATTGATTGATTGATTGACCAATCCAGTTTGTTGTCCAGATGGACTTCGAGATACTTATAAGACTGAACATTCTCAATCTTCTGTCCATCAATGATAACAGGCTGGTGGGACTGTTTCAGTTTCCGGAAGTCCACGATCATCTCTTTGGTCTTTAGTGCATTAAGGAGAAGGTATTTTCTCCTACTTCATGCTGTGAAGGCCAGGAACGAGAGGGTCTTGTGTACCATGTAGACTAATGCATCATCCACGCCCATGTTCTCCTGATAAGCAAACTGTAGCGGGTCCCCAGCCTGCTGCACCTGGGGCCTGAGTATCTGGAGCAAAAGCCTCTCCAATGTCTTCATAATCACTGAGGTTAGGGCCACTGGTCTGTAGTCCTTCACTCCTACCGGCCTCCCTACTTTAGGGACCGGCACAAGGCATGATGTTTTCCATTTGACAGGCACATGTCCAGTGTGAAGACTCAGGTTAAAGATTTATTGTAGAGGCCTAGACAGTCCTGATGCACATTCCCTGAGTAGCCGAGGGGATACACCATCAGGACCAGTAGCTTTCCCTGGTCGCAGCCTACGTAGCTCAGCCCGGACCTCTTCTACAGAGAAGCCATGTGGAGTCACAGCAGTAGATCTGGGGAAGTCACTGCCTGGTGTAGAAAAGCAGGAGGTCGTCCCAGCACCTGTTGCAGATGCCTACAATGATCTTCCCAAGTTTCACTAAAAATCACCACATCATCCAAATATGCAGCGACATAATCTTCCATGCCATATAGCACTCTATCCATGAGTCTCTGAAATGTGGCTGGCGCCCCCTGTAGACCAAAAGGCATCACTTTAAAATGATACAACCCATATGGGGTACGAAAAGCAGTCAATTCCTTCGCATTGTCCTTCAACGGAATTTGCCAATAACCCTTGCATAAATCCAAGGATGTGATGTACTTGGCTTTGCCTAGCCGCTCCACTAACTCATCAATTCGTGGCATTGGATAGGGATCAAACTTGGTAATCGCATTAATATGTCTAAAATTATTGCAAAATCTAATAGTTCCATCTTTCTTCGGGACTAAAACTACTGGACTGCACCATTCGCTGGTCGAAGGTTCTATAACTCCCATTGCGATCTTAGTATCCAGTTCCTGTTTCAAAGCAGGCAACAATTGTTCCGGTACTCGATAACTCCTCTGTCGTGCAGGCCCCTCTCCAATGCAGACAATGTCATGCTCCACCAGGTCCTTGTGTCCTGGTTTTTCTTGAAACAAATCTGGATCCAGCAATCCTTCCAGCTGTTGCTGTTGACAAGGCCCTAAATGTGAAACATCGACAGCCAGTAGGCTGTTACCTGTGGGAAAATATTGTTCCACTGGTTCTTCTTCCTCCTCCACAGCTCTCACAAACAGCTGCGTTTCCACTGTCGTCGTTCTGGGATAAAATTCTTTTACATGTTTACATGAAAAATCTACTTCTGTCCGGCATCTTAATTTCATATGTCACCTTCCCCACTTTTCGCAAAATTTCATATGGACCATGCCAAATAGTCAACAACTTATTATTACTCGTAGGTAAAAGTAGCAGTACCCGTTGACCTGGAGCGAACGATCTCTCCTTGGCGCTACGATCGTACCATGTCTTCTGTCTCTTTTGTGCCTTCCTCATATTCTCCTGGGCTAGCGATGTCATCTGCTCCAACCGTTCTCTCATCTGAATCACATACTGGACCACAATCTTTTGCTCATTTCGTGAACCTTCCCAGAGTTCCTTCAGTAAATCCAGGGGTCCTCTCACCTGTCGTCCATACAGCAACTCAAACGGTGCAAAGCCCGTCGATGCTTGTGGTACTTCTCTGTATGCGAACAGTAAGTAGGGCAACCACTGGTCCCAGTCTTTTCCCGACTGCTCAATGAACCTGCGAAGCATGGTCTTCAGAGTTCGATTAAACCTTTCTACTAGCCCATCTGTTTGAGGATGATATGGCGTGGTCCTAATACCTTTAATATTCAACAACTCGTATACTTGCTTAAGCAATTCTAAAAGAAAGTTAGTGCCTTGATCCGTGATTATATCCCTTGGCACCCCTACTCGAGAAAATAACTGGATCAAGCAATTTGCAATTTGCCTTGCCTTAATATTTCTTAAAGGAAACGCTTCTGGATATTTGGTAGCATAATCGCAGATAACCAGAATATATCGATTACCGCTCTTACTTTTTTCCAAAGGCCCCACTATATGCATAGCTATTCGTTCAAATGGCGTTTCAATAACTGGTAAATTTTGCAACTGCGCAGGTGAAACACCTCTCCCTGCCGTTAACTGACATTCGCTACGCGTTTTGCAAAATTTTGTCACGTCCGTATATAATAATGGCCAACTAAAATGACTAGCGATTCTCGCCAATGTCTTATATTTCCCCAGATGTCCTGCCCATGGAACAGAGTGAGCCAATGTCATTATAGTATGTCTCAAGGATTTTGGCACCGCTAACGCTTCCACTTCTCCTTTTACTTGATACAAGATGTCATTTTTCACCACATACTTTTTCTCTCTTAATCCTTGCTTACTTCCCCGTTTCACGCCATTTATTTCCGATTACCTTCTGAAACCACTCCTGTAATGTTGCATCCGCTTTCTGCAACTCAGCTATATTCGCTGGAATGTCCATCTCTAAGCCAGGTACTGGCAATGGTAAAGCTTCTTCCTGACAAATCTCTGTACCTTTAACTTTCTCCCTACGCTTCTCTTTTCTGGATTAACGAGACTTAGTTTTTACCTTTTTCATATCTGCTTCGGCAAACGGCAGCTCTCTCATATCCTTTTTAATCCTCTGTGCTCTTGTTACCACATTACATAATGACTTTTGCGAAATTAAATCGTACAGTATAGGGAAATCCTGACCCAACACCACTGCATATGGTAATTGAGGAACTAATGCTACCGGCATATAGAATGTTTGATCTTGCGCGGTTATAAACACCTCCGTAGTAGGGTAACTTTTCACATCACCATGTACACAGCATACGGCGGTCTGCTTCTCTCCCTCTACCTCTGTTACCAAACTTTCCAGCACCAGCGTTTGCGTACTCCCTGTATCCACTAGAGCCTTCACTGCCTGCCCATTAACCAGGACCGGTACTCCTTCCAATAACCCGTCTGACGGGTATAGTGTCTTTGGCCTCGGCACATTACATATTGCTATCCGTTTAGCTTTCTGTACTTGACAATTCGGTTTAGTATGACCTTTCTCTCCACAATAATAACACTTCACTTCCTGTTTGGTATATTTATCGTTATGTCTACTAAACCTATTCACTTGACTCTGCATCTGACCACGCCTTTCACCACCCCCAACAGACTTACTTCTCGAACCTTGCACCCACTGATCGTCATTACTGCTCCTAATGTCTCTCCGGGCTGAAAGATAGACTTCAGCCAGCCTGGCTGCCTCCTCCGCTGTATGTCCTTTTATCCATACTGCCATGTCCGGGCTTATCATCCTCATAAATTGTTCCAAAATCAACAACTCCGAAACTTGTTGTATTGTCCGGTCCTCTGGTCTAATTCATTTCTTAAACAGTTCTTTCAAGCTCACATACAATTCTTGTGGTGATTCATTCGGCCATATTTCTATTGACCGGAACCTCTGTCTATACGTCTCCGCACAAATTTCATATTTCTTTAAAACCGCTTCCTTAATTTTCTTATAATCGTTTGTATCCCTGATGTCCATAGCCACATACGCACTACGTGCTTTACCTGTTAACAAAGGAATTAGACGAATAGCCCAATGTTCATCTGACCAATGACATAATAATGCAATTCTTTCGAACGTCATCAAAAGTGTTCTATATCGTCTCCATCCCGTAACGGGTGCAACTTCGGCTCTTTAAATTCAGTCAGCAGAATTGTCCGCTGTGGTGACACCATCCTACTATTAACAATATCACTTCCCCGATCACTACCCATTGGTAAACTACTTTCAACGTGGCCTTGGAGTTGCTAGAAACTGATGTTGCACGTTTCTCCATCTTTGCTCATTTCTTGTTTCGGTTTGTGCTATCCGTTCGTCTCGTGCCACTTGAGTCTGCACCAGCGTTTTTACAAGGCCTGCTAATTCCGCGATCATGTTCTCTGCGGAATTCTCTGGTCTCATTCCCGCATCATTTTGAGCCCAATCCTGGCCTCCACTTGCTCCTTGGCTTTCCAGCAAACTTTGCGGACATTGCAGCTCTAACTCCGCTCTTTCTGCTATCTTATCCTGTTTCAACTTCGGCGGCATTTTCCTTGGCCTCCCGTCTCATAGATGTTCTCCGGTTTTCTTGTCCGCTTTATTCCTTACTGGAATCCTCTCCCAGCAGCTTTTTTGCAACCACTTCTGACACCATTTGTTACAGAATGACCGCGGGAGGGATTGAGACAGAAGCCATCATAAGCATTTACGCACCGTTGTTTAATAATCAGTTGCCTAGGTCTCCAAACACACTTTCCCCTGAATGAGTCCCAACATCCACCAAAGTAAGAAAGAAAAAAAATAATTATTTACCAAATAAACAAAATAAACAAAACAAATACAGCAAAATTGCATCATGAAGATCTTGACTCACTCATGGCACTTTGTTTGCAAAGTAGGCCTACACAGCGTGTCAATACTGGCTCAGTCAGCAGGCCTAGGCATCTTAACAATCTCTCTCTTTCCCGTCTTAGGCTCCACTTTTTATATAATTGGCCCAAACCATTCTCCCAAATATATACACATTACTGGTGGTGCCAATTAGACCGGACATTTTTTAAAACAATACAGTATACATACATTTGTTAAAATACAAACTAGCTCAACAAAAAAACAAAACAAATAATTCCTAATATTCCCCTTTTACTCTAATACCACTTAAAACCTCCCATGACAGGCACAACCTCCCATGGAACAGGCATCCGCCCTGTTACAAGCGGCTTATATCTCCATCTCCTAGCCTTTAGCTTTGCCCCAGCACGACAACCACGGAAAGGTTTCCTCAGTTCAGTCGGGATAGGGTGTTTAATCCCACATGATTTAAATCGTAACTGTAGAAGCTCCTCACCAGTGTACTTATACAGGCACATACTCGGATTATATACATGCCCAGCACAACAAAAAAGAAAGACGAAGAATAACTACTGAATCCACAAATATAATAATCAACAACACAAGAAAAAATATGATCTATTTGAACCTGTTTGTAAGGAATGCCACCTGATCTCCACCTAACCAGCCTCACCTGACGCTCATCACCACACCCCCTTGTGTCTCTACTTAAACGCCCACATTCCACTTCCTAGTTGCGAAGTATTGCCGACTCATGCCGCGTACCAAGCCTTTCTATTGCCTGTCTGCTCTCCTGTGTTCCGACCCTCGTTTACGTCCCCGACCTTGTCTCCTGCCTAGTCCCTCTGTACCTCCTGACTTTTGCTCCCCCGGTATGACCCTGGACTGTCCTGACCACGCCAAGAAAACGCAGTTGCTACTAGTCCTAGTGCTCGTGATTCACCTGCCTGTTTCTGTACCAGCGTCTCATTTCAATAAAAGCGGTATTCTTCCGCATTTGGATCCCTCTCTGCCTGTTCAATACGTTACACTGTTGCCATTACGACAGTGCAGACACGCAGAAATTTACGCAGAACAGGGTGGCTCAAATATTTTATATTAGAGTATAAATGTGTGTATATCACATAGTACACACAAAAAATATAAAACATTACATAGTATTACATTACCATGCATATATAGAGACAGTATTTAAAAAACAGCTTTGAGCTACTTCTATGACATATGTCATATTAGTAATAGTGATAGTAATATATTAGCAATAGTAATATTTATTACAGTTGGTATTAAGCAGCTTAGTGGCTATAAATAAATTTATGAAAATAAGCATTTCATCAAATTTATATACAGAATCTATGGAGCTATTATAGTGTCACCAGAACCTGAACCTGAAATCATTATTACTTGAAAAAACAGTCTGTAAAATCCTCGCAGGTATGCAAAAATTCGAGTTTAAATTCAGGTTCAGGTCGAAATTCAGGTTCGGGTCGCAATTCAGGTTCGGGTCGAAATTCAGGTTCAGGTTGAAATGCGGTTCATCCGGGATACGTAGGATGAGCAAACAAACTCAGAGCTAATCGAACTGCATCTGGCCAATCACAAAACATATCAGAGGTCATTGGGAGGCTGCTAAATTTCCTGTAAGAGTGCGGTCCCTGTTTGGCGTGTAAGTAGCATGTAAGCAGCACGAAAGTGACCACTGTGCCACCCAGAAATGGCACCTTGTGGCATCTGCCACATAATCGTGGCACTTATTGTGGCCAGTGCTGCGTGACTATGGTCTCCGTTGTCCAGAAACGCCGCCTGCCTCTGCTGACAGACATCTAAAGACTCTTGGGTGACTCTGCGTATCGGCCACTCGCTTAAAATCATCCCGACGAGCTCCGAATCGCCATTTGTTGAAATGAAGATGGTTCATAACTTTTGTTTAAAAATTATGTTGAGTGAAATACTAGCCGACATCCAGCTAGACAGCTCTATATTACTAGTTCAGAATACTGTTTAGCGATAACGTCGAATTAAAATTATAGGAGGGTACGTGAATCTAGTGGTAGACCGTTAACGACAGCACTAAATTTAAAGGGTTTATTATTATAGATGTATGATTATCAGTGAATGTTCCTACACGCCATCAGCGTCATTTAAACCTCTGCGAACGAATGGCATCGCATTTAGTATTTGTGCAATTTGTAGTATATTTCGTTTTGTATTGGTTTTAGGGCTGCCACAAACGATTATTTTTATAGTCGACTAATCACCGATTAATTTTTATGATTAGTCGACTAATCGGATCGTGCGTTAATTGAATATAAAACATACAGCTTATCACACTAGAATGCAACTGCTATTATATAATCATCATTAGATTTCAGCTAAAAATAAAAACAATTAAGATCATAGTTCATTAAACCTTTAATGAAATATGCAACTTGTTGCAACAATTATTAAAATAAGTATTAGTCACTGGCTTAAACAACGCAAAAATAAATACATTAATAAAGAATTTTTTTTTTTTTGGTTTTTCTTTCTTTCATTTGTCTCTGGCATCAAACGTAGCTACATATAAATCAAATTAGGTAGGTACCTGAAACTAAGGAATTATACACAAAAATAAAGTTTTGGTCTCACTGACGTTACAGAAAACACACGAATGCGTGCTAAGGCTAATGAAACAAATCGCTATCACTAATGTTAACTTTTACAGTTACCACGATAAGTAAGTACAAAGTTAACGCTCTGTTTACGGTAACGTTAGCAGCTAACTAGCGATTTAGATTACAGAGATGACGGTCCCTCTTCATCATTGTCACAATAAGCCACAACATGCTTCAGGTGCTCGTACATCGCGGTTGTGCTGCCGTGGAAGGAAAGTTCTGCCTTGCAGATATTGCACGCGTTTTGGAACCCGGTTACGGAAAATGATCCCACACTTTTGAGTTCCGTAGCCGGGTAGCCATGATACCAGTCTGTATAATGTCCTGGGATGTCGTCCACTGTCTACCTCGGTTTCCACTAGGGATGCACCGAAAATTCGGCCACCGGAAATTTTCTTTCATACTTTCATCACCGAAACAACACGGCCGAAACAATGTGCTGTGATGACGCAAGCAAAAATCGCCACCTGCACGCGCTTATTTGGATAAAGCTAGCAAAAAAGTTTTCCAGTGATGGCGCCGAGGCAAAAGACATTACACCAAAAATTATGGAACTCGTTGCCTTAGACGATCAGCCGTTCTCTGTCGTAGGGATTTCGTAGGCTAATAGAGCACATTGAGCCCCGTTATGTTTTGCCGAGCAGACGACATTTCTCAGAAGTGTGTTTACCTGAGCTGTTTAATGTTGTTGCAACTCACGTCACGTTTTTATCCCTCCTGTCGTGTTCGGGTCAAATCTGACCGATTTAGAACTTAAACCACTCATAAATATTGTGTTTTACATCTGATTGCTGCAAGGCCTTATGCCATCCTCCACACTATGCACTGGAACATATAAAAGTGATGATCATCTTTTTCATTGAATTTTGAGTGTTTTAAACCAACGTTTTACATCTGTGTTGTTGCCGGTCAAGCGTGACCATCACAGGAAATGAATGGGTATTCAGAATATATTCATCTATAAGACAGAAAACATCCCCATACACACTCACACACACACCTATACACAGCTACACACACCTACACACAGACACACACACACACCTACACACAGACACACACACACTCACTCACACACACCTACACACACAGACACACACCTACACACACACCACACACACACACACTCGCTCTCTCTCTCTCTCTCTCTCTCACACACACACACACACACCTAAACACACACACACACACCTAAACACACAGACACACACACCTGCACACACACACACACACCTACACACACACTCACTCGCTCACACACACACCTACACACACAGACACACACACATACAGACACACCTACACACACAGACACACACACACACACACACACACATGTTGTGCCTGTTTGCAAGGCCCCTCTGATCTGAGTGTGACATGCCACTCATGTGCATGAATTCACACACACACACACACTCACTCACTCACTCACACACCTACACACACCTAAACACACACAGACTCACACACACCTAAACACACACAGACACACACACACACACATACAGACACACCTACACACACAGACACACACACACATGTTGTGCCTATGTTTGCAAGGCCCCTCTGATCTGAGTGTGACATGCCACTCATGTGCATGAATTCACACACACACACACACTCACTCACTCACTCACTCACACACCTACACACACCTAAACACACACAGACTCACACACACCTAAACACACACACACACACCTACACACACAGACACACACACACACACATGTTATGCCTATGTTTGCAAGGCCCCTCTGATCTGAGTGTGACATGCCACTCGTGCATGAATTCACACACACGCACACACTCACTCACTCACTCACTCACTCACACACCTACACACACACCTAAACACACACAGACACACACACACACCTACACACACACACACACCTACAGACACAGACACATGTTATGCCTATGTTTGCAAGGCACACTCTGATCTGAGTGTGACATGCCACTCGTGCATGAATTTACATGCGCGCGTGCACACACACACACACACACACACACACACTCACTCACTCACTCACTCATTCACACACACACCTACACACACACACACTCACTCACTCATTCACACACACACCTACACACACACCTAAACACACACACACACACACACCTAAACACACACAGACACTCACACACACACACACCTACACACACAGACACACACACAGACACACACACAGACACACCTACACACACACCTACAGACACAGACACACACACGTTATGCCGGTGTTTGCAAGGTGGTGTTTGCAAGGGTTTTTTGTGTGTTAAAACAGACCGGTCTCTGAAGACCGGGAACACTAAAGTAAAAAACGTGAGGTCAACAAAACCGAAGGGTTAAGAGAAGAATTTATATTTATCTTTCAGGCCAGTCAGTTATAACTAAATTTAACTCGTATAAAATACATATATTTATCCTCTCAGATAAAAACGGTCTGCAAGCGAGTTTAATTTAATTAGTGGTCGGCCGTTGTCAGCGGTATCGCCGTTAACGGCCCACCACTAATTTTATTTTATAATATGCATTACTGTAATGTCAGTGCTAAATAAATATATACAAATCAAATTTTGTAGTTGATTTATTCTTTGAATAGCAATGCCTTGATTTTAGTGAGGTTAGCCATAAATCCAATGTTACTAATAATAGGCATAATAATAATAATAATAATGATCTTTATTTGTATAGCACCTTTCATACATACATGTAACTCAAAGTGCTTTATGTATTTCGGTGTTTCGGCTTTCGGCCTTGGTTTCCTCATTTTCGGTTTTCGGTTTCGGCTAAGAATTTTCATTTCGGTGCATCCCTAGTTTCCACTACTGCGCATGTGCGTTAGGGACAGAAAGGCAGACGCGACCGCAGCAGTATGGAGAGAAAAAAAAAAACACGACGCATTTTACTTTGTTCCACGTCGTTACAGACAACCGTGCATCTTATATATCTTAATGACAACCTGACTTATTTAATTTTTAATAAAATAGACAATTATTACCTAAATATATCTTATTATGTAGCTAGGACAAACCTAGAGTGCTCAGTGAAATAAGTTCACAGTGAAATGACAGTGAAATAAGTTATAATCACAGTACTCCCGTTAATCGGGGTGGGTTCGGGTACTGTGATTATAACTTATTTCACTGTCATTAAGATATATAAGATGCACGGTTGTCTGTAACGACGTGGAACAAAGTAAAATGGCGAGGTCACGTAGTCGGAGGTGAACTTCTGTATATCAAGTGTGTTACTGTTCTCCTAATTGTAACTGTGTAAATCCCGCCCACCCGTAAAAACAGGTCCAAAAGTCAAAACCGAGAAACTTCTGGAGGTGAGAGCGAGACCGAGAGAAGCGCGAACGAGAAAAGGCGCAACGAAAATGAAAACGGATTCTTCAAGAATATAAATAAACTCAAAATAGACTATTGAAAACATAAATATTGTGTTTACAAACCAGCTTTTTTAACTCTCAATATTAACGGATTCTGTTTATTGATTCTCAAAACATTAGGTCCTATTTTGACGCCATAACAATCTAGACTAACAATAGGAACCAATACAAAGCTAAATATACTACAAATTGCACAAATACTAAATGCGATGCCATTCGCTCGCAGAGGTTTAAATGACGCTGATGGCGTGTAGGAACATTCACTGATAACCATACATCTATAATAATAAACCCTTTAAATTTAGTGCTGTCGTTAACGGTCTACCACTGTAGATTCACGTACCCTCCTATAATTTTAATTCGACGTTATCGCTAAACAGTATTCTGAACTAGTAATATAGCGCTGTCTAGCTGGATGTCGGCTAGTATTTCACTCAACATAATTTTTAAACAAAAGTTATGAACCATCTTCATTTCAACAAATGGCGATTCGGAGCTCGTCGGGATGATTTTAAGCGAGTGGCCGATACGCAGAGTCACCCAAGAGTCTTTAGATGTCTGTCAGCAGAGGCAGGCGGCGTTTCTGGACAACGGAGACCACAGTCACGCAGCACTGGCCACAATAAGTGCCACGATTATGTGGCAGATGCCACAAGGTGCCATTTCTGGGTGGCACAGTGGTCACTTTCGTGCTGCTTACATGCTACTTACACGCCAAACAGGGACTGCACTCTTACAGGAAATTTAGCAGCCTCCCAATGACCTCTGATATGTTTTGTGATTGGCCAGATGCAGTTCGATTAGCTCGGAGTTTGTTTGCTCATCCTATGTATCCCGGATGAACCGCATTTCAACTTGAACCTGAATTTCGACCCGAACCTGAATTGCGACCCGAACCTAAATTTCGACCTGAACCTGAATTTTAACTCGAATTTTTGCATACCTGCGAGGATTTTACAGACTGTTTTTTCAAGTAATAATGATTTCAAGTTCAGGTTCTGGTGACACTATAATAGCTCCATAAGAATCAGTTAATATCTCCCCCATATGGTCAGGCACATCACAGATGTATTTGTGTGTTTTTTTATTTTAGTTATGTGGACAGGGGTATCACTTCCTTTTATCTCTTTCTCTGATAAATCCCATCTAAGCACATGTTCATACATGCTTAGCAATGCATATAAAATGGGCTTAAAATAGTGTTGTATTTGCATTTGGCAAAAGAGAAGTGCACAAATGTGCCATGTACTGAGATATCGATCTGAAACATTACTAACTAAACATTATGTTTCTAAGAATGTTGACATTGTGTTAATAGAAAGCTTAATATTTAATTTTTATTTTTGGTGGCCTGTCAAATGTAGAACTTACTCTTGAAATGTACTTTTAAAAGAGCTTATATCTCAGATCTCAATAGACTTGTCAGTTCATTTTAATATATTTTTTTAATTAGACATGACATGCAAATTAAACAGCTCAAATCAGAGATCCTAAACATTCTGAATACATATTGTTAAATCATAATTAAAATATTTGTGTCATTCAATTTGATAAAAATTTATATAAACAGGAGGGCAGTCAGGACATGAAATACGAACAGACTTGGACTCACGGACCAGGCAGGAAAAACTGAACAAGCTTGGAACAAACGAGAAACACAAATACAAACACTAGAGCTAGATAACTTGCACAGATACACGTGAACCGAACAGAGATACATGAATTTCACAAAATAACCGATAACCAGACTGGGGGAAAGTTCATATAAAGGGACTATATGAACATGGAACTAACAAGACACAGGTGAGGACGATGATAACAAGGCGTGGCAGACAAGCAGACAAGGGAAACCGGGGCAACAGATGAGCTGGGTGGGATCGATGAGCAGGGAACAACACAGACACGAGAGAACAAGGGAAACCGGAGTGACAGCTAGGAGAGGGGGCATAGCCCTACGTGACGTACGTATATATATATATATATATATATATATATATATATATATATATATATATATATATATATATAATACAATTTATGGTGAAATCCTATATATATATTATATATTTTTTATATTTATGTACATATATGAAGATATATCCATATATACTGTATATATGGATATTGTATTATATTATGTTAAGTTGTGTTGTGGTTATTATGTTAATATAATATTTGTATGTAAAAGGGGTAGGCAAGATAAGTATTGGCTTCAGCCACCTCTTTGGTGAGAGAATAGCTTTGGTAAACTAGCATATTATGTTTATTGGTGGCTGTGTTATTGCGACCAAAATAAAGCATTAAATCAAATAAAAATCAATAAAGGTAGACAGCCAATTGAACCATCAGCTGATTCAATGTTGGTTAGTCCTGTGTTAACAACAGCCTACTTATGAACCTATGAACTTCTCTCCCAGAACAATGTTGAAGGTCAGAGAGAGAGACAAACTATTTTCTCTTCTGGAGCAGCAAGCCAGATAAAACACTTTCCTTTATGGTGAAATCCTTGCTGGAAAGTCAGTTTTTTTCAGTAATTACAAATATCTCAAAAACAAAACAAAACAAGCATGAAACCCACTAAAAAAATAAAGGCAGGGCTTGAACTGGCAGCATCATTAATATTCAGAGATCAAAACGTCAAAGCACATGATGATGAGTGCATTGTGGTGGCTTCACTCCTGAGATGTTTTACTCCTGAGAGGCTTCACTCCTGAGAGGTTTCACTCCTGAGAGGCTTCACTCCTGAGAGGTCCAGGCACTCCATTCCTACACACAGACAATAATATGTAAGTTGCATTTTTCTTTACCCTATAATATGTTTGGCAATATTCTAACATTAAATATTATACAAATGGATATGTATGTATATACAGTTTAATATTTTTATAAAAATGAATTATGAAAGTTGAAAGAGTTCTTTGTTGATTGGATAATTGCTACTTATAAAACCATATTTTCCCAATGAAGTTCTGTATTATATAATATTAAAGAATATATACTTACAACATGCACTAATATACACTACAAAGACATTATTATGTTTGTAGTAGTAAAATAATTATTCATGTGTTTTTCCTTCATTAATGCCTATTTGCTGTTCCAGGATGGCTGTACGAGTGAGATCTGTGTTCTACTGGCTTTGCCTTCAAGGTGTAGATTTCATTCACTTATATATTCTTATTATTTATGGTTTCTATATGTGTATTTCTTCAAGTATTTGCAGAAGACACATATCGATTGATTTTTACAGTGTTTCTCGATTGGTTCATTTCTCCAATCAGAATGGAAATTCTCAAAACTGTTCATTCAATCTCCACATCTCCTTGTCACTTGTGCACATCATAATTGCATTTCTCTTTGTGTTTCACATTTGCAAATGCTTTTGTACATTTTGTAAATGGACATGGAAAATTGTCTGTTGTTTCTTACATTATCAATTGCTTATGTCATGTTTATCAAAATGTGTTCTACGGATTGTCTGTTGAATTGTCTTACCCTCCAAAATATTTAGTCTTTAGGTCATCGCCTAGGGTATTACATGCAAAAGTGCTGAACATTTGTTGTCACATCCAGCTCCGCCCTCCTCCCTTGTCCCGCATAGCTTCCCTTCTGTCTGTCACGCCCCTGTCCTCAGTGTTCCCACCTGTGTCT